>NC_044039.1:145825426-146174176 GCF_901765095.1 Microcaecilia unicolor | reverse complement strand
CTGTGACCAGGCTAGCTGCTAAGTGCTAATATTGAGCTGAATATTAGTGCTTAGCCAGCTTAAGGCTATATAACCGTCCAGGAGCCCATTCCTGGCTAGCTAAATAGTATTGAATATTGGGTGGTATTCTCCCCCCCCCCCCCCTTTTCCCTTCAATATATCACTTTGGGACCTCCGGTTTGGCAGCCACGCTATCTAGACATGTGTGAAGAAGCTCTCCAGCTGTACCCCCGATTTGTTTTGCTTCTGACTCCTTTGAACTGTGCTGGAGGGAGAATTTGATAATGGATAAAGTACAGAATGAAGCGCTGGTTGTAGCTGCAAAAATGCCAAAGCAGGTAAAGCCCCAAACTGGGCCATCAATTAAAGAACTGTACACGGTCAAGCAGCCCCGAGCCTCACCTTAAAGAAATTATAGACACAAGGTACATGTAAGGTGGGAGATTCAGAAGGGGTGATGACTAAGCTCGCAGGGAGTCCCTTGAAGCTAGCAGAGGCCCTGAATGGGATGAGAGAAAGAACGCTCACTCAAATTTTGCAAGAGTTGAGAGAGGCAAGGTGGTGAATCGTCTGAGGGAGACTCTCAGTGCCTTGGGAGAGAGGATGGATGCAGTGGAAGCAATGGCGATGGACTTCGAGGAGGAGAGTGACGGAGATCAGGAGGATCGGGAGCGCTTATCGCAGAGGTTGGAAAAACTGGCAGACAGCATTGAAGATCAAGAAAACTGCAACAGGCGGTCTAATTTGCAGACTGTGGGTCTCCTGGAAGGGTTCAGCACCTGTGGACTATGTGCAGAGAGCTGATTTGAGTATCTTCAAAGATCTCAAGCCATAGCGGCGGCTGTAGTAGTGGACGCTGAAAAAGCATTTGACCAGGTGGAGTGGCCCTTCCTTTTCTGTGTCCTTGAGGTTATGGGGTTGGGTGAAAGGTTTGGGCAGTGGGTTCATAGCTTATATTTATATGCCATATAGTTCTATTTTGGTAAATGGAGTGCAATTAGAGGAATTTGAGTTGCGTAGGGGAGTGAGACAGGGCTGTCCCATGTCTCCACTTCTGTTTGCCCTGGCCATAGAACCGATGGCCATACAGTTAAATTCGAGCATCTCCCCCACAGTGGTAGGGGGGTCCCCACATTGTTATATGCAGATGATACCCTGTTTGTGGGTACTCCCAAAAAATCATTACCTCCACCATTAGAATAGTTTTCTCAGTTTGCCTCTCACTCTGGGTTTACATTGAATGCGGGTAAAACTGAGGCAGTATTGTTCGGTACTTCTGTGGAGGAGCTGGGTTTCCCATTCCCCTTCCAGCTAGCCACTGAGGGTTTTCGGTACTTGGAGATACAATTGTCTCCTCAGGTAGAGAAAAACTTTATGCATAATATTCTGTTGTTGTCCAAGGACCAGCAGGATCTAGACCAAAGGGGACACATCCCGCTCTCTTGGTGGGGAAGGGTAGCTACGGTGAAAATGATTCTCCCATAGGTTCTTTTCTTATTTGCACAGCTGCCCATAGCAATTCCTTGCACCTTTTTCGCTAAGTGGTCTAAGGAGTTGGTAACATTTATGAGGAGGGGGAAGAGAGCGAGAGTGAGCATACAGCGCTTATCACAGCCAGTGGGCCTTAGGGGGAGTGGGATTTCCTAATTTAAAAATGTACTATCATGCCGTGGTACTTAAGGCACTTAAGGATTATTATGCTCGGCCAGTGCATAAATATTGGCTAAGGATGAAACAAGAATGTATGGGGGATAGCAGAATTTTTTTTTATCTGTGACTGTACCACTAATGCAGACTCGGGAGGGGGTGTTGACTCCTCTGGGAGTTTGGCGTCTGTTCCTTGGTCCTTTGGTGCACCAATGGAAAATCTGTAGAAGAGACATTGGTATTTTGGGTTTACTACACCCACTCAAGTCACCTTAAGAGATTATAGCCCATTCTCTTCACAATATTTTGGTCCCTTGCTGAAGAAATTGAAGGGGGTGGGGTTCAGTCGTTGTGTGGATTTGTTTGTTCATGGAGTCCTTTCTTTCTTATCCGCAACTGCAAGACTTGTTGAATGTGCGGATCCCTTTTTTTCAATATTTTCAACTTTGGGACTTGTTAACAGGTAAAGACGCAGTTTGAAATCTGCAAAGAAAGGAACCCATTAGAACTGGCCCTTTTAAAGTGGGGGGTGGGGATGTTAAATTGTTGTCTAAGGTGTATAATAGTTTGCTTCAGGGGCAGGGCGGGGCTGTTATATCGAGATCATATAAAAGAATGGGAGAAATGGCTCGAGGATATTAAGGGAAATCAATTCTGGGACAGGGTTCACTATTTATGCTGTTAGTGTTCTTCAGGGGCAGCATATAAGCAGATGTAGTATTAGGTGGTGCACAGACTTTACTGGACCCCAGTACAATAGGCATGGGTCTCCTCAGGAAAAACCCAGGAGGGCTTTGTTGGCAAGGCTGTGGGGTGCGGGGAGATTATGAGCACATGTAGTATACCTGTCCATATTGGGCTACTATTTGGAGACATGTTACCAACTGGCTCTCCATTTCCTGGATGGTGTCTGTTCGGGGTTTGTGAGGCTGATCTTGATCTGACCCAGAATGGTTTGCTTCATATACTACTATTGGCGGCTAAGATGGCTCTAGCTCGATCTTAAAAAATGGAAAATGTTCCTTACATTCATACCCAGTTTGCAGCGTGTGGGGAAATTCATAGGCATCATAAGGGTTTTGCTTTTTTGGTGGGTAATCTTTGTATTTGGGTAGGGGAGAGGGAGAGGGGGTTTGTCCTTTTGGTTTTGTACACTATTCTTTGCTTTGATTTTACTTGTTTCTTTAAAGCTTTTGAATAAAAACTAAATACATAACTATAAAATCTATATACATCTATATCTTCAAGCCTTTAAGAAATTCCTTGCCAGCAGCCTGTGGTTCCTTGAGGCCGACAGTGTACCTAAACTGTAGTCCCCCCTCCCACTGTGCCCACGCCCTAATCCCTCCACTCCCCTCATCCCACCCCCATTAAATATCACTGGATGGGCCTACCCATATCAATCTCCCTCAAGGAATTTCTGTAGGTAAAACCATCCTTTTCCCCTCCCTGGTCATACTTTCCTCTCCGTTTATCTGTCAAATTTTTCCATCTCATCTAGTAATCAACACCTGTTTCTCCACTCATGCAGTGAGGGGAGCCTCAACTGCTTTCCAATGCACTGCTATTTCACACCGAGCTGCTACCAACTCCAACCTTTGAATTCTTTTCTCCCATTTCTGCCGTTCCCCCACCTCCATCCTAAAAGGCAAGCTTCAGGGCTTCTTCAGACTATTGCTCCTTGTGGTTATTTATTTATTACATTTGTATCCCACATTTTCCCACCTATTTCTTCACGGAGAGAGTGGTGGATGCTTGGAATGCCCTCCCGCGGGAGGTGGTGGAGAAGAAAACGGTAACGGAATTCAAACATGCGTGGGATAAACATAAAGGAATCCTGTTCAGAAGGAATGGATCCTCAGGAGCTTAACCGAGATTGGATAGCAGAGCCGGTAGTGGGAGGCGGGGCTGGAGGCTGGGAGGCGGGGATAGTGCGGGGCAGACTTATACGGTCTGTGCCGGAGGCGGGGATAGTGCTGGGCAGACTTATACGGTCTGTGCCAGAGCCGGTGGTGGGAGACAGGGATAGTGCTGGGCAGACTTATACGGTCTGTGCCAGAGCCGGTGGTTGGGAGGCGGGGATAGTGCTGGGCAGACTTATACGGTCTGTGCCCTGAAGAGCATAGGTACAAATCAAAGTAGGGTATACACAAAAAGTAGCACACATGAGCTGTCTTGTTGGGCAGACTGGATGGACCGTGCATGTCTTTTTCTGCCGTCATCTACTATGTTACTATTTGCAGGCTCAATGTGGCTTACATGGTAACCGTAAAGGCGATCGCCAATATCGGTATGAACAAATACAGAGTAATGTTTTGGCAGAGTAGAGTTCATGTGCGATAGACGCTTGGGGAATCGTAAGGAGGAAGAGTTATGTCCTGCACGAGCACTTGTGTCCAAAATTCTTTTCTTTTTTATTTAACTTTTCTCATATATACATATGCAGTGGGTTTTGTGAAAATTGCCCACCCTCTCTGTGGGTAAAAGTACATGCTGATGGTTCTTTGCATTTTTGTAGCTATAAGGACCTATTGTTTTGTCTTGACTGCAGTTATTCTATGCCTCTCCCCCAGCAGCTGTCACTCAAGGTAATCACCTAGTCTGCAGGATATACTTTCCATCAATGCCTCTAGTGAATCATGCTTGACCAAAACTGAGTAAAGCTGATATGTCGGCTCATCCTACGTACAGACTGAATGGTGCTTCCCAAAACTATAGGTTGTTGTTTTTGCAACACTGAAGACAGACCGCGATAATCAATACTTAATTTATTTTTGGATCCTGACTTTAATTCATTGAAACTAGATACAGTAGAGAATATTTTATTCAAAGACCCATTGTCCAGAAGTAATCATGGTCCACCAGGCAGTTCCCTTACTGGAAACTTTATCTGGCATTCTGTATCTATTTTTGGCACTTACCTCTAAGATCTGATGGTTAGTAGCAGTAAGATACTAAATGATGGCTAGTATTGACCAAAATGAGGCAAAAGGATACGTATGCCAGCAATGATCGTTCACTAGATATATACACATACAAATTCCCATATGAAACCCAATTCTGAGTCCCTTTCCCACATCCCTTTGGGTTGTAACTACCACACTATGCAGGTCATCCTAGTGGTTCATTCCCATCTCCTTGCCAGGAATCCTCTGTGTTTATTACATACTTTGAATTCCACTACTGTTTTTGTTTCTATCACCTGCTCTTGGAGAGCATTCCAGGTACTAACAACCTGCTCTGTAAAAAAAAAAAAAAGTTCAGGACTAACGGTCACAATATGAAGTTCCAAGGGGTCCTTAGTCCCGAACTTTCTTTCCATCAAGAAAATATTTAATACTCAAGTAGCAAATCTTTTAAGTATTTGAATGAATTTTTGCATATCTCTTGTCCAGGGTATAAAGAAATTAAGTCTGCTATTTTTTATTCCTTTAGTCCCACCAGACCCAGTACAGAATTTGCAGGTGTCATATGCCTATCGGCCAGCAGGTGGAGATAAAAATACAGAATTGTGTTGGCCCTATAACACCACTGTGAAGCTCAGGCAATTTAGTATTTTAACAAAGCAGAAGAAAGTAACCCAGAGATGAATGGAATCCAAGCTGCCATTCTTGCTTGGCTTGAACAAAAAAGAAACATGACAATTTCCAAACAAAAATAAGCTTAACTCTGAGCAAAGATAACATGAACCAATGTCGTCATTCCTCTAGAAAGAGGTCTGAATCAGGTTGTGCCTCTGGACTGCATGGTGGAACTAAATTAGACCCAGTGATTTCTAGGTTACTGGAACCACACTCCCAGTGGTCCCACAGTTCCCACAAAGCACTCACAGACCCAACACACAAACCACAGGATTCTTTATCAGTCCAGACAGGCAAGGCGAACAAACAAATGTGTTTATTCTCCGAACTTAACAGTGGACAGAAAATGTGCAATCAGCAAACAATAACAGGTAACTGAAAAATGGATCAATTAGAAAACTAACTAAACATTTGTTCGCTTTCTAAAAAGTACCTGGGAAGATCAGGACATATACTTGTTCACTGAGCCTTGGCAAAGAGATCCTGCTCTTTTCTTCCGGGCTAGGACTAAACTCAAAACCAGTAACTCCAGGCCAGAGCCCAGAACACAACATTTAAAAAATATACTGCATCTTGCTTCCTGTTTGTGTTAAACTAAAGCGCATTCATTATCTGTAACAGCTTTACAGCAGAGAAACATCACCTGCTGGCCAAATAGGCAAAATACACTTCAGGACACAATGCAGGAAAATATCCAATACATTTTACAGGCTTAAAACACACTGGGCCCCTTTTACCAAGCTGCGGCAAAAGGGGTCGGCGCTGGTGTCAGCACATTTTACACACACACCGAGGTCCCCTTATACCGCAACTGGTAAAAGGGAAGTCTCGCCTTCCTACAGGAAATGGCCATGAGACAAGTAAAGCACTTGCCATGCTGCCATTTCAGGGTGGGGAGCCATTACCGCCACCCATTGAGGTGGCAGTAAGGGGCTCCTGTGTTAACCCGGTTGTAACCAGGCAGCGCACAGCACTGCCCGATTACCACCCGGTACACTCCGGCGCTACAAAAATAATTTTTTTGTGGCACCAGAAATGACGGAGGTACTTCCTGCACAGCGAGCAGTAAACCCGCGTTGGGCTTACCAATGCTTCGTAAAAGGAGACCACTTTTTCTTCACAAATTCTCTATAACCCTACCCCTGACGCAGCCTGTCAAGGTGAAACGTGGCCACGTTGAGTGTTTTTTTTTTTTTTTAATAAATACATTGCCCTTTTTCTACATCAACTGGTCTGCTCTGTGCATTTTCTACTGCAATTGCTTGCAGATCATTACCTCTGTTTCTTCGTGCCAAGCTGAGAAAGGCAAATAAAATGCCCTTTTTCTACATCTACTGGTCTCCTCTGTGCTGTTTTCTACTGCAATTGCTTGCAGATCATTACCTCTGTTTCTTCATGTCAAGCTGGCAGTCTTCGAAACAACCATGGTGCAAGAAAAACACCCCACTGAATTAGCCCCAAAACCAGAGGGATCTCAACTTGGGACCAAAGGAACCTTAGTTGTTCAAGGAAAAACTTTGCAAGCTGCAACTCCATCGCAGCCCTCACCTCCTCTGTCAAGCAGCTGATCTAAAGGCTTTATCTAGAGATTTGCAGAATAAAACACAGGACTCAAAACTCGATTTGTATCAGAGATTAGAATCACTTGAAAAAGAAATGGAAAGCTTTAAGAAGTTAAATGAAACATTTGTTAAGGAAGACTGTATCCAATAAAAAGAATTGAACATTTAGAAAATTATGCTAGAATGAACCTTAGGACTTTGGAATTTTTGGAGTCTGGTTAAGGCTTTTTTGTGATATCTATATTCGCTCCTGCTTAACACTGCTTTGGAAAGACAGTGCTGCAGATATTCCTATTTTTTGGAATTGTTAATTGTTATACATGAATTTATTAACACACTTGAATTGCTTTGACTCCTGAGGCAGGCGCTTGTTGCACCAAAACGAGATACTGTGACGAGTCTATTGCAAATTCGAATTGCTTACAAGTTCACACTTGAACTGCTTTGACTCCCAAGGCAGGCGCTTGTTGTGCCAAAACAAGATACTGTGACAAGTCTATTGCAAGTTCGAGTTGCTTACAAGTTTTGTTAACTGCATATGAATAAACGAGTACTCTTGTGTTGGAACCAAGTTGGTCTACCCCCATTTGTTGTTGTTGGATTGTCTGTTGGTTTGCTAGGGGGCTTCTGCTTTTTGTTGAAATTCTTAACATGTCATCTGAGGGAATTAGGACGCGCTGCTTACACACCCTGAGCGCTTCTTACCTTTAACTTTTCCTTCTGATTTCCTCATTATGCCAAAGAGAAGGGGCAAGGTTGGAGGGATTATTCTTCCTCCTCAACCTGCAACATTAGCTCATCAGACCACTATTAGAGCATATGCGGCCCCTACTATTATCAGAGTAGCTGCTGTTGAGGCAAGGGAGAACCCCAACTTAGCCAGTGAAACTTCGCCGTCGGATTGGGCCTAAACATCTGCCGATCCCGAGTGCAGCGAGAGCAGAGCCACGAAGCAGCAAGGAGGAATCCTGAAATGTAACCAGAGCTGAGACCGGAAGTGTTCTGTATACACAGACACAGGAGTTACCCTCTTTGGTATGTCATTCATCCTTGATGCCACAGCAAGAGGAGGTTACTAGAGATAACCATGGCTCTCTGGAAAATTGGAGGAGACTGGAATGCAGACTCAGAGTTTACTACAACTGACTAGTACGCCTCTTCAAATTCCTTCTGAGACCTAATATAGTAACTTTAGAAGCATTATGGTCTGTCATCAAGAATTTGCACAAGATTTGTGTTTAATTTGTGTCAACTACTATTGCTAACAATGCTCAACTTCAAGAAATTGTTTCCAAATTAAAACTTTAAAAGATCAAGACTAATAATTTGGAAACTACAATGGAGGTGTTAAAAAACTAGTCAGAATGCTCTTGTTCAGGATAGAGGACTGTTTAGGAAAATGTGTTAATTTAGAAAACTTTAACAAGTCTTTAAATTTATGATTGCTCAATTTTCCATAGTCTAATTACAAAATACTTCTAAGGAACTGTTCCTCCGTTTTTGAGGTTGTTGGGATAGTCAGAAGAATTTTCACCTCCTTTGCAAAAAATAAATTTGGCTACCTCTCTCAATTGGCACAATCTTTCCTGCTCTGAATGTTTCTGAATTTCTTGAATCCTCTCAAGAAGCTGTTATTGGAAGAAGCACTTTGTTAGTTTCCCTTGAGTTTCATCAAGATAAAAAGGCTATCCTGATTCTAGGGTCCACGACGGGGGTCAGCAGCTCAAGAAAAAGATCTGGGTGTTGTTGTAGATAATACGCTGAAATCTTCTGCTCAGTGTGCGGCGGCGGCCAAAAAAAGCAAACAGGATGCTAGGAATTATTAGGAAAGGGATGGTGAACAAGACCGAAAATACTATAATGCCTTTGTATCGCTCCATGGAGTGCCCACACCTCGACTATTGCGTTCAGTTCTAGTATCTCAAAAACAGATATAGCAGAATTAGAAAAGGTTCAAAGAAGAGCGACCAAAATGATAAAGGGGATGGAACTCCTCTTGTATGAGGAAAGGCTAAAGACATTAGGGCTCTTCAGCTTGGAAAAGAGACAGATTAGGGGAGATATGATTGAGGTCTACAAAATCCTGAGTGGTGTAGAACAAGTAGAAGCTAATCGATTTTTTACTCGTTCCAAAAGTACAAACACTAGGGGACACTCGAGGAAGTTACATGGAAATATTTTAAAATAAATAGGAGGAAATATTTTTTTCACTCAACGAATAGTTAAGCTCTGGAACTCTTTGACAGAGGATGTTTTAACAGCGATTAGTGTATCTGGGTTTGGACAAATTCCTGGAGGAAAAGCCCATAGTCTGCTATTGAGACAGACATGGGAAGCAACTGCTTGCCCTGGGATTAGTATGGAGTGTTGCTATGATTTGGGTTTCCGCCAGGTACTTGTGACCTGGCTTAGCCACTGTTTGGAAAACAGGATACTGGGCTAGATGGACCATTGGTTCAACCCAGTATATGGCTACTCTTATGTTCTTATGTAAAGTTTTCTATCAGGCAACTGATACTAAGTTTATGGGAGCAAAAATGCAGATGTTCCCAGATGTTTCGAAAGGGACACAAATAAGGAGATAAGTCTGTCACATAACACCATAGCGTTACCCCTAGCACCCACCTGAGGTTAACCTTGTGGCCACCTGGAGGGTCTGGCCCAGCACTGCCCAGGCCCACTTGCACCTGTGCCCCTACACTGGCATACCCTTCACTGCCTGTTGGGTGCCACCCGTTACTTCCCTGGTGGTTTTTACGGACACTAGGGCCACAATCCTAGGGGTCCCACAGTTCCAAGAAAACACCCACAGACCGAGAACACAAACTGCCAAGATTTATCAGTCCAGAACAGTAGAGCTAACAAATTAATTGATTTATTGTCAAAAAAAAGTAGAACAGTGAACGTTAAAAAGTCTAAACAGCAAACATGAACAGGTTAAAACAACTAGGATTTGGTGTTAAATCTAGCTGAACACTTTTTACTATCCAAGTAGTATCTGGGGAGATCAAGGAAAGAAACTGCTCAAAGCAAATAGGGCCTCAGCACAGAGGTCTATTCCTTCCACACTCCCAACTGAGACTGAGTTCTAGTACATTTTGGGTTTTGTCTTTGGCTTCAGGGTCAATCAGGGCATAGAGCATTAGCACTACGGATGCTTGACCAATGGCACTGCAGGTTACTTTTCCCTTTTCTTTTGTGGATGCAGCTACAAAGAAAACAGACCTCTGATATAGTGAGAGCGCACTGACACCACCTGCTGGCCAACCAATGGAAATATTCTGAAGTGGAAAAGAAAATAAAATGTCATAGGGCGCTGCGTAACCCTAGTAGCGCTATAGAAATGTCAAGTAGTAGTAGCAATACAAGTCACCAAGCATGGAAGTCCCCTGTTCCACCCCAGCATCAGGCTGCAACTGCTTTAGGGGCAACGTTTCAGTTAAGGTTTCCTTGTAAATGTATTCTTGTTAGGTATGTATTCTATGATCCTTCATAATTAAGGAAGTCTCACTGTAAGTTAGATTAATATTAAACAGAGGTTAAAACTACTCCATTTTTCCTTTATAATCCTTCATGTTCGTCAGCTTCCTATGATTTGTGAACCTTGCTTCCCGGCTCCCTTCTAAATGGGAAAATTAGGTTCTTACCTTGGTAATTTTCTTTCCTTTAGTCATAGCAGATGAATCCATTACGAGTGGGTTGTGTCCATCAACCAGCAGGGGGAGATAGACAGCACTGAAAACCATAGTGCCTCATGGCCACTAGCTCCATCTGCATCTTCAGTATTTGAAGCTTCCAAAGCAGTGTAACACCGCCAAATATAACAACATGAACTTTCCTCACAGCGGATGAACGCCCCAGAACAGGAGCAACAATTCAAAGGAAGGACAAACTCAACCTCCTGTATTAGAACAGAAATCCTGAAGACTGTTTTCCAACTTCTCCCAATGAGGGAACATATCTACAGGAAAAACTAAACATAAAACCAACATCAATAACACAATGAACCACTGAGGGAGGGCTCATGGATTCATTTGCTATGACTAAAGGAAAGAAAATTACCAAGGTAAGAACCTAATTTTCCCTTCCTTGTCATCAAGCAGATGAATCCATTACGAGTGGGATGTAACAAAGCAATCCCTAGGTAGGGTGGGAACAAGCCACACCACGCGCCAGCACTTGTGCTCCAAAATGCGCGTCTCTCCTGGCAGCCACACCCAGCCTGTAATGTCGGGCAAATGAGAGCTTAGAAGCCCATGTCGCTGCACTGCATATCTCTTGAAGAGAGAGTGCTCCAGTTTCAGCACAAGAAGAGAAATTGCTCTTGTGGAATGTGCCTTAAAGGCTTCAGGCGGAGGCCAGCTAGATAGCAGATATGATGAAAAAAATTGCTTCTTTGAGCCAACGGGCTATAGTGGCCTTAGACGCTGGAGACCCTCTGCGCGGACCTGACAACAGAACAAAAAGGTTGTCAGAGGTTCTGAAGGCATTTGACATGCGCAGATATTGCAACAGAGCCCTTCGCACATCCAGAAGGTGTAACTGCCCAAATGATTCTGGAAACTCCTCTTTAGAAATGGAGGGCAGGAAAATAGGCTGGTTTAGGTGAAACGCTGAAACCACCTTAGGCATGAAGGACGGCACAGTACGTAACATAACTCCGAACTCTGAGAATTGCAGAAATGGGTCTCGACAGGACAGCGCCTGGAGCTCAGACACCCGTCTCGCCCATGTAACGGCCGCCAAGAAGACCGTCTTTAGGGTCACATCCTTCTCCGAAGCTCACCTAAGCGGCTCGAAGGGCGAACACTGAAGGGCCTTTAAAACTAACCCCAGGTTCAAGGTCGGACACGGAGCCCGCACGGGAGAACGGAGCCGAAGCACCCCTCTGAGGAACCATGCTACATCCGAGCAAGCAGCCAGAGAGAGGCCATCGATCTTCCCTCGAAAACATGCTAAGGCTGCCACTTGAACATGCAGGAAATTATAGGCAAGGCCTTTTTGTAAACCATCCTGCAAAAAGTCAAGTATCGACGAGACAGAAGCCTGCATGGGTGTGATTGCTTTAGAAGCACACCAAGCCTCAAATTGGCACCAAATCCTAGCATAAGCCACGGAAGTGGAACGCTTGCGGGCCTGAAGGAGAGTGGAAACGACTATTGGAATAACCTTTGTCTCTCAATTGCGCCCTCTCAATAGCCATGCTGTAAGACCAAAGTGGCAGGCGTCCTCCAAGGTAACCGGTCCCTGTGACAACAGATTCGGCACCAGAGGTAACAGCAGGGGAGCCTCCACCAGCATCCGCTGGAGGTCCGCATACCATGGCCTCCTGGGCCAATCCGGGGCAATGAGAACCACCTCTCCTTGGTGTAGCCGAATCCACAGGAGCACTCGCCCTATCAAGGGCCACGGAGGGAACACATACAGGAGGCCCTGAGGCCAGGGTTGAGCCAAGGCATCCAACCCCTCCAAGCAAGGATCTCTCCGTCTGCTGTAAAAGCACGGGACTTTGGCGTTTGCGCTTGAAGCCATAAGATCTGCTACGGTCGTCCCCCATTTGGCACAGATCTGCAGGAATACTTCGTCTGCAAGTTCCCACTCCGCTGGTCGATTAGATTCCTGCTTAGATAATCAGCTTGCACGTTGCTCTGACCTGCAATGTAAGCTGCTGACAGAAACTGCAGATGTAGCTCGGCACAGTGGCAAATCTGTGCAGCCTGCGCAGCCAGTGCCCTGCACTGAGTGCTGCCTTGTCGATTTATGTAGGCCACTGCTGTCGTGTTGTCCGACAGAACTCTGACAGCCAATCCTTCCAGGGTCAATTGAAAGGCCAGAAGCGCCTGAAATATCACTTTCAACTCCAAGCGATTGATGGACCACTCCGACTCCTCGGGTGTCCAGAGACCCTGGGCATGCCTTCCCCGGCAATGTGCACCCCAGCCCTTCAGGCTGGCATCTGTTACCACCAGGCACCAATCGGGGAGCGCTAGCGGCATTCCTAGCCACAGCATGCTGAGAGCCACCACTCCATACTAAGCCGGGGCGCAGGGAGCCCCGTGAGTCTGCATTGGTAATCCTGAGATATGGGAGACATCGTTGAAGCAGGGAGCACTGCAGAGGTCTCAGGTGCGCTCTCGCCCATGGCAACCACTTCCAAAGTGGCTGTCATCGACCCCAACAGCTAGACTATGTCCCAAGCTCTCGGGGCGGGGCATCCTCAGGAGCAGACAGACCTGGTTCTGAAGCTTGCACCGCCTTTGCTCGGGTAGGAAAACAAATCCCGAGGCTGTGTCGAACCGGACCCCCAATATTCCTAGAATTGAGAGGGGGTCAGGTGACGTTTGGCTATACTGACGACCCAGCCCAGAGACTGCAGTACTGAGACCACTCTGGCTGTGATATGATGACTCTCCTCTGCAGAGTCTGCTCTGATGAGTCAGTCGTCTAGGTACGAATACCCTCTCGCCTGAGAAAAGGCAGCTACTACCACCCATTACTTGGAAAAGGTTCGGGGAGCTGTGGCGAGGCCAAAAGGCAAGGCCCAAAACTGGAAATGTTTTCCTATCACCGCAAACTGCAGAAACCTCTGGTGCGGGGGCCAAATCGGAATGTGCAAGTAAGCTTCTTTCAGGTCCAGAGACGTGAGAAACTCTCCTGGCTGTACTGCCGCAATGACAGAGCGCAGGGTTTCCATGTGAAAATGCCGCACTCTCAGAGACTTGTCTTCTTTCAAGTCTAAGATGGGCCGAAAGGACCCTCCTTTTCACAGCACCACAAAGTAAATGGAGTAACGGTCAGAGCCAAATTCAGCGGGAGGCACCGGGGACACCGCCCCTATGTGAATCAAGCCTTGCAAGGTCTCCTCTACCGCCGCCCGTTTGGCGGCAGAACAGCATCAGGACTCCACAAACACATCTCTTATCGGGGCATTGAATTCTATTCTGCAGCCATCTCTGATCAGGTCCAAAACCCACTGGTCTGAGGAAATTTTGGCCCACTCTCTGAAGGGGAATTTACCCTTCTGCGCTTGTCCTGCGGCCATCTGTCAGGGGAAAACGCACCTGACGGCAATCCAAGGCCGGGCTCCACTGGAGGGGAAACAGGTAGCAGGGCCGAATGAGACCCCTGCAGAACAGCTCTTTTTAACATAAATGCTTTATGCAGCAGCAAAACAAGCTCAGGGAAGAATGTCTCACCCTGGCCTACCGGTTCCAGTCCAGGGGTAATGGCTCTCATATTAGCCTCCATACAAGGCTCCCCTCCAGGCTCAAATCCCTCCACTTCAGCAGGGGTCGCGCCATGCTGTTCCAAAATGGCGCCCGCTGCCAGCTCCATGGAGCGGGAAGGAACCTCGCTTGCCAAGCTCGGGCCTGCACTGACGTCAGAAAAGCACGATTTACAGAGCCCTGCTGCTGATCTGCGCTTGCCACACCAGGAACAGCGCTTAACAATCTCCACAGCCATCGCCGAAAACGGCGGAAAATACAAAATGGCGGATTCGCGCCAAAATCGACCCGAATGTGGGCCCTCCCCGGAGGAGCTACAAAATGCTCTTACCCTCCTCGGACCGGGTCCACAGAGCTCCAATCCGCTGCACAAACAGAAGAAAACCTCTTTTCTGGAATCGCAGCGCTACAGCGCGATGCAACTTTTTTTTTTTTTTTTTTTTGACGCTGTGAGGAAAGTTATAGGCAACAGCGCAAGAGGCAAATTTTTTCCACTCCGGAGGAACAGTAGCGTGGGAAAGGCAGGGAAAGGGCTAACCTATGTGCCTGCATCCACAGCGTGGGCAAAGACAGAGACAAGGCTAGCCTATGTGTCTACATCCACATCGGGGGTCGGGTAAGGCAGGGAAAGGGCGTACCTATGTGCCTTTAAAGTGGGCACCATAATAACAGAGGGGAGAATTTTGGCAGCACTAAAGAGGAATGGGCAGGTAGTGCATAGTGCAGAGCTGCAAGAATGCCATTTTAGAACCATCCACAGAGCATATTTTTCCACTAGACAAGCATGGCATGCGGGCATAGTAGAGGTGGATGCATGCCCAAAGAGCACAACACGGAGAGCCTCGCTTTACCATGGTCTGTGGCAATGTAGGGACATTCGAGCCTTTTGGACAGCTCTCTCTTGATTTATGTCCTGGGTCCTGCAATATCGGGTAAGCATCTCCTTTGAGCAAGTTCCAGAGTAGTATGGGACCAGGGATCGCGGGAGGAGAAGCTTTTCTTGTGTAAGGCCTGTATCCTAGGGAAAAAGTGCATACTTAACCATTGGGTTTCGGATCGGGCTCCATCCTACTGGTATTGGAGGAATAAACTTCATGAGCTTATGCTATGGGAACTGCGGGATGCTAGATACACACCAAAAAGAAGGCAAAGATTTATAGGAGTTTGGGGGGCCTATCTGAACAAAATATCCCCACGGACACGGAGTCAAGTTCTGAATAAGCTGGGTTGACTGGTGAGAGTGAGTGGAGTGAATGGTATCTGGAGTGAAGTCCCACATGGGGTACATAACACACAGTTTCAACTTTTGATCCCACAATCCGACAGGGCAGAGGGAGGGTTGGATGGGACGGGAGTAAGGGGGTGGGGGCAATAAAGGTGCAAAGGGATTAGTGTTGTTAAGGCGGGTACTGAGCAACTGTCATATATTGCAAAGCATAAAGCACAATTAGCCTTGTTTTGAGTACCTCTTGAAATAGTATGGTTGGAAAATAAGTGTCTGCAGATGACGGACAACTTTAGAGATGCGGGAGACTGTGTTAATAGTTTGGGGGATGTTCAATACAATGTGAGTCTCCTGTTCAGCAGGTTTATGTTATCGGCTAAGTGGGGGTGGCTGTTGTGGCTTCATCTGTTGAATTTCATGCCAGGGCTATGGAATTGTCCCCACTGCAAAAGCCAGGTAGAGTTTATAATGAATGGCTACACAGTGCGCACAGCTGAAGGGGGTGGGGTTAAAAGTTAAATGTTTGATGACTTTCCATAAAGATATATATCTGTTGTACTGTTATTATAAGTGTTACTGTGTGGATCCGCAGTTAATGGGTAAATGTGAAAGCGTATTTCCTGATTGGTTAATAAAAACCGTTGAAACATAAAATAAATCCTAAGTAGGTAATGTTTATCCTACAACTCCTCTATTCTTTTCCCAGTTTGTTGGTTCACTGTAATATTCTTCCTAATAAACCATTCAATTTGTTTAAAAAAAAAAAAAAAAAGTGGGCACCATCAGCCACAACACCCCTGCTACAACTCGCAACAGCACAGGAGCCACCCCAGGCAGATTTTCTGAAGGAGCTGAATAAGCTGCTTCCACCCTGCTGGGGAGACAGAGAATACTGAAGAGGCAGATGGAGCTAGCTGGCCATGAGGCACTATGGTTTTCAGTGCTCTCTATCTCCCCCTGCTGGTTGAAGGACACAACCCACTCGTAAAGGATTCATCTGCTTGATGACAAGGAAGTGGACTATTTGAGTTATATTATTTCTTGTATAAAGGGTGAAGTATTGCCTCTTTTTCCTTGCTATATTCCTGAATTTCCTATTCAAAGATATTCTTTATTTCAAAATGCAATTAAAAAAAAAAGTCATCTGAAATATTGCCCCCAATTACAAGGACCTTTTATTTACGACCTGTTTTCATTCTTACTTGTGATGCTAGTGTTCAAAGATATGAACCTGATCTTGCGCCTTTATTTTTGCAGTATTCAAACTTTATTTCTGGGATATAAAAGATTAGAATATTTCTAGATTTCACAAGAACACAGGAAAGAAGAAAATTATTCCTTACTATACAAACTGAGACATGAAGCTTGAGGCTTTGTTTTTCCATAGATATCCTTGCAAATGTCTTGTTAAATATTTGGGGAAGAATAATTTATGTTATATCCCTGATCAGCTGAGGAGCTTTCTGGACACTAGATGGCTAATATTTAATTAAGATTTCCCGAGTGTTAAGGTCATTTCTTTTTGAAAAATATTTTCCTTGATAATCACTACTCCATCCTCCTAAATTGTTGGGGGGCTAAGACTATTTGCTAGATTTACAGTTAAAGAGAGAGAGAGAAAAAAAAAAAAAAAAAGAGACCCCTTTTGAAAAACAACTCAGAACAACCAACAAAAGAGGGGGAGCGACCACTGAGGTTCCAATTCTGGGGTATTTATTAACAAATCAACACTTTACAAAAAAAAAAAATCCTAAATATGACTCATATTTAGGGTTTTTTTGTATAGTGTTCATTTGTTAATAAATACCCCCGAGTTGGAACTTCAGTGGTTGCTCCCCTTTTAATGTTTGTTCTAGATTTATAGTTGAAATTTCTTTCATCTACTTTGGGGAGGGGGGGATTCTTTGTAATTACTCTTTTTTTTTTATGGAACAAGGCTTGATTGTTTATATTTTGTTTATATTATTAAAAATTCTTAATAAAGTTACTATAATTAACAAAAAATAAAGAGAAACCTTAGCTTTTCATGCTGCTTCCCCCTTTTTACCACAACTAAAAGAACAAGCAACCTATCTGTAGAATTCATTAGTCATCTCCAAATATCTCACCAGCATTCACAACATCAAGAAGGCAAATTCAACACCACAATCCTCCTTTCTAAAAGAAGGCAGATACAAAACTTAGATTGTGAGCCCAGTACGGACAGAGAAAGTACCTGCATATAACATATCAGGTCTTTTACACCATGTCGCGCCAGAAGGTTCGGAACAATTTATAACAGAATAAAAATACAAGTAATAAAGAATGTAAAAATATTATTTTATTTTTTACTACATTTGTACCCCGCGCTTTCCCACTCATAGCAGGTTCAATGTGGCTTACATAGTATATACAAGTACTTATTTATACATGGGGCAATGGAGGGTTAAGTGACTTGCCCAGAGTCACAAGGAGCTGCCTGTGCCTGCGGTGGGAACGGAACCCAGTTCCCCAGGACCAAAGTCCACCACACTAACCACTAGGCCACTCCTCCCACTCCTTCAAACCTACATGAAAGGGAAACAAATCCAACATAAACATAATTTATGCATAACACCTAGTAAAAAGCCAGGAATTAAATAATTTTTGGAATCGCTAATAGTTAGTTTCAGTCCAAATTGCCCACGGCTGGAAGCAAGATACTGGGCTGGATGGACCATTGGTCTGATCCAGTATGAATGATGTTCTTACTGATAGGGGCCATAGCCAATGTAATAATCTTAGTGATAGAAGCCAAAGAAGGTTTAAAGAAAAGAGGAAATCATAGTTTATTTACATGAATAAACCTAGCTGTGGTTCTACAAGGCTGAACGAATATCAAAGTGGAAAGGTATTCTGGACTTTGGCTGTAAAACAGAAAGGTGGTATATCAAATCCATGACCCTTTGACTACAATTGATTCAAGTAGAAAGTGGAGACCACCCTCGGAAGAAAGAAAATGAGAGAACTATCCAGACACCCCTGCTTCTGTAAAACATAGAAAAACGGTCTCTGCAAGAAAGCGCCTGAAGCTCTGAAAACCTTCTGGTTGATGAAACACCAACTTTAACCAAGTCCTCAAGATACACTCAGCCAAGTCAGGTTTTCAGGATACCCACAATGAATTTGCATATTCTACTTCCACTGCATGCAAATCTATTTCATGCACATTTATTGTGGAGATCCTGAAAACATGACTTGTCAAATGTGTTGAAAGACTGAGTTGAGAACCTCTGCATGAGATAGATTTTCATACAATGGAGGAAGTGTATGCAGATCTCTCTCGTACATATTCTCTGTGGATATACTGAAAACCTGACTGGCCAGGTGTGACCCAAAGACTGGGTTGAGAACCCCTGCTTTAGAGTAAGGTCTTTCACAAAAGTCTTTTTCAGGGGCTCAAATGGTTCCCACTACAATGATCTAAGGACCAGATTTAGTTTCCACTCAGAACAAACCAACCAAAAGGAGAGGACACAAACTTGATTACCCCTTTCAAAAAATGAACTACATCCAAGTGGGCCCTAAGAAAGTTCTCCCAACATCCCCTACAGCAAGCCAAGGCTGCAACTTGATCCTTTAACAAACCTAGGGCTAAAACCTTTTGAAGCCCCTCATCAAAGCCACAGATGTACAGAATGAAGACAAGGACCTCTCCACCACAAACTCACCTTCATTCACCACATTCGAGCACAGGCCAAAGAGGTGATCGCTTTCTAGCCTGAAAGAGAGTGGGGCTGCTGCCTTCAGGCTCATTCTCTCCTCTCCCTCCCCTTCCCTACAGTCCTCCTTGCTTGGTTTATGAATCTGCTGCAGCAGCGATTCAAACAAACAGGCAGCCTTGCACATCATCCAGAGCACAAAGGCAGCAGCCCCACCGCAGGGATGCCAGGGAGGGACAGATATGGCTGGCAATGTAAAAAATAAATCTTTGGTATTGTGCACAGGGGAGTCTCCAGGTTTGTAAAAACATATAACATATGTGTTATATGCATGAAAATAATGTATGCTATGGTCTAAAGAAATTTCAGAGAACCTACAAGAAAAAAAAAAAGTAACCGATGCTTGTTTGTCTGGACAGGGTTATGGGAAAATTAGGTTCTTACCTTGGTAATTTTCTTTCCTTTAGTCATAGCAGATGAAGCCATTACATATGGGTTATGTCCATCAACCAGCAGGGGAGATAGAGAGCACTCAAACTTTCACAGTGCCCTCTTGGCCAGCTAGCTCCACTGCCTCTTCAGTATTTGAAGCTTCCAAAGCAGTATGGCAAACCGCAATGGGAATCACAAGAGCTTTCCTCACAGCGAACGATGGCCCATCACAAGGGCATGAACTCATAAAGGAGGGAATGCACATCCTCCTGGAGGGAATAAACTCATCCTCCTTATTGTATAAGTGGAGGGGAACACACGCGTCTCCTGGAGAGAATCAACACATCCTCCAAATAAAAACATGCTGGAGGGAATGAACAAATCCTCCTAAATTTAAACTGAACATGAATCCTGAAGATTGTTTTCCAACTTTCTCCCAAGGAAGGAACTTCAGGAAATTAGAACAGAACCTGAAAAACAGATTCACAGCATACAGACAATCATACAGGGAGGACTCATGGCTTCATCTGCTATGACTAAAGGAAAGAAAATTACCAAGGTAAGAACCTAATTTTCCCTTCCTTGTCATCAAGCAGATGAAGCCATTACGTATGGGATGTAACAAAGCAATCCCTAGATAGGGTGGGAACAAGCCACACCACGCACTAGCACTTGTGCACCAAAACGCGCATCCCTCCTGGCAGCCACATCCAGCCTGTAATGTCGGGCAAAGGAGAGCTTAGAAGCCCATGTTGCTGCACTGCATATCTCTTGAAGAGAGAGTGCTCCAGTTTCAGCCCAAGAGGAAGAAATCGCTCTAGTAGAATGTGCTTTAAAGGCTACAGGCGGAACCCTGCCGGCCAGCAGATAAGCTGAAAAGATAGTTTCTTTGAGCCAGCGGGCAATAGTGGCTTTAGACGCTGGAGACCCTCTGCGAGAACCAGATAGCAAAACAAACAGATGATCAGAATTCCTGAAAGAGTTAGTAACTCGCAGATACTGCGGCAGAGTCCTGCGCACATCCAAAAGGTGCAGCTGCCCAAAAGATTCTGGAAACTCTTCCTCTGAAAAAGAGGGCAAGAAAATAGGCTGGTTTAGGTGAAAAGCTGAAACCACCTTAGGCATAAAGGAAGGCACGGTCCGAACCGTGACTCCGGACTCTGAAAATTGCAGAAATGGGTCTCTACAGGACAGCGCCTGGAGCTCTGACACCAGTCTCGCCGAGGTAATGGCCACCAGAAAAACGGCCTTCAGTGTCAAATCTTTCTCCGATGCTCGCCGAAGCGGCTCAAAAGGAGATGCCTGCAGGGTTTTCAAAACTAGCCCCAGGTTCCAAGCTGGACAGGGTGCTCGCACTGGAGGTCGGAGCCAACGCACCCCTCTAAGAAACCGTGCCACATCTGGGTGAGCAGCCAAAGACACGCCTTCCACCTTACCACGAAGGGAGGCCAACGCTGCCACCTGCACCCGCAGGGAATTATAGGCCAAGCCTTTTTGTTCACCTTCCTGCAAAAAGTCCAGAATCGGCGAGACAGGAGCCCGCATTGGAGCAATGGCTCTGGAAGCACACCAAGACTCAAACAGGCACCAAATCCTGGCATAAGCCACGGAAGTGGACCGCTTGCGGACTTGCAGGAGAGTGGAAATAACTTTATTGGAATAACCTTTATCCCTCAATTGCGCCCTCTCAATAGCCATGCCGTAAGACCAAAGCGGCCGGCGTCCTCCATGGCTACCGGTCCCTGAGTCAACAGGTTCGGTACCAGAGGTAACGGCAGAGGAGCCTCCAGGAGCATCTGTCGGAGGTCTGCATACCAAGGTCTCCTTGGCCAATCCGGGGCGATGAGGACCACTTCTCCTGGGTGCAGCCGAATCCGCAAGAGCAGGCGCCCTATCAAGGGCCATGGGGGAAACACATAAAGTAGACCCGGAGGCCAGGGTTGAGCCAAGGCATCCAACCCCGCCGAGCGAGGATCTCTCCGTCTGCTGAAGAAGCACGGGACTTTGGTATTGGCACTTGTCGCCATTAGATCCATCACGGGCTTGCCCCATCTGGCACAGATCTGCAGGAAAACTTCGTCTGCCAGATTCCATTCTGCTGGATCGATCTGATGCCTGCTCAGATAATCGGCCTGCAATTGCTCTGACCTGCAATATGAGCTGCCGACAGACACTGAAGATGCAGCTCGGCCCAGTGGCAAATCAGTTCGGCCTGCGCGGCTAGTGCTCTGCACCTTGTTCTGCCTTGTCGATTTACATAGGCCACCGTTGTCGTGTTGTCCGACATCACTCTGACAGCCAATCCTTCCAGGGTCACTTGAAAGGCCAGAAGCGCCTGAAACACCGCTTTCAACTCTAGGCGGTTGATGGACCACTCCGACTCCTCGGGTGTCCATAGACCCTGGGCATGCTTCCTTTGCAGTGTGCGCCCCAGCCCTTCAGGCTGGCATCTGTTACCACCAGGCACCAAACAGGGAGCGTCAGCGGCATTCCTCGCCGCAGCATGCTGTCCGAGAGCCACCACTCCATGCTGAGTCGGGCCGCAGGGAGCCAAGTAAGTCTGCATTGGTAATCCTGAGAAATAGGAGACCATCTCCGGAGTAGGGAATACTGTAGAGGTCTCAGGTGCGCTCTCGCCCAGGGTACCACTTCCATCGTGGCAGTCATCGATCCCAGCAGCTGGACAATGTCCCAAGCTCGTGGGCGGGGCATCCTCAGGAGCAGACGGACCTGATTCTGAAGCTTGCACCGCCTTAGCTCGGGTAGGAACACATAGCCCGAGACTGTGTCGAATCTGGCCCCCAAAAACTCTAGAGATTGTGAAGGGGACAGGTGACTTTTGGCCATATTGACGACCCAGCCTAGAGATTGCAGTACTGAGACCACTCTGGCTGTAGCTTGTAAGCTCTCTGTTGCAGAGTCTGCTCTGATGAGCCAGTCGTCTAGGTACGGGTGAACCCTGATACCTTCTCGCCTGAGAAAAGCAGCTACTACCACCATTACCTTCGAAAAGGTTCGGGGAGCTGTGGCGAGGCCAAAAGGCAAGGCCCTGAACTGGAAATGTTTTCCCAACACCGCAAACCTCAGAAACTTCTGGTGCGGGGGCCAAATCGGAATGTGCAAGTAAGCTTCTTTCAGGTCTAGAGACGTGAGAAACTCTCCTGGCTGTACAGCCGCAATGACGGAGCGCAGGGATTCCATGTGGAAATGCCGCACTCTCAGGGACTTGTTCACTTCTTTTAAGTCCAGAATAGGGCGAAAGGACCCACCTTTTCACGGCACCACAAAGTAGATGGAGTATCGGCCGCAGCCTTGCTCGGCGGGAGGCACCAGGGTCACTGCCCCTAACTGAATCAGACCTTGTAAAGTCTCCTCCACCACCGCCCGTTTGACGGCAGAACCGCATCGGGACTCCACAAACACGTCTCTTACTGGGGCGTTGAATTCTATTCTGTATCCATCTCTGATCAGGTCCAGAACCCACTGATCTGAGGAAATCTTGGCCCACTCCTCGACAAAGAGGGAAAGCAGTCCTCCGATGACAGGCATCGAGGAGAGGGCCGGCGCACCATCATTGAGAGGGTTGCCCCTGAACTCCTGGTCTTGAGCCACCGGCTGCGGAACGCTTGTCCGAGTGAAAGGAGTTCCTCTGCTGACCACGGGCATGTGAAGTGAACCCAGCAGAACGCCCCGGGCGGTACCTTCTAGCTTCACGGAAGCGAGGTCTGTACGAGGAGTGGACCGCCTGGCCCTTAGAGGAAGGCCTCTGCCTATCTTCGGGCAAGTGCTGGGGTTTTGGATCACCCAGGCCTTTCACAATTTTCTCCAACTCCTCACCAAATAGGAGAAGTCCTTGAAAAGGCAACTTCACCAACCTTTGCTTAGAGGCCATGTCCGCTGCCCAGTGTCGTAGCCACAGACGACGGCGGCGAGCCGCCACTGCTACTGCCATTTGTTTAGCCGAAGCTCTGACAAGGTCATAAAGGGTATCAGCCAGAAAGGACAAGGCCACCTCCATCCGCGGAGCCACATCCAAGAAGGGCTCCGCTCCATCTCCGGGCTGAGCCACTGCCTGTTGCAGCCAAGCTAAGCAGGCTCTCACAGCATAACAGCTGCAAGCAGACGCCCGAACAGTGAGACCTGCAATTTCAAAGGACCGTTTCAATGCTGTTTCCAGCCTACGGTCTTGAACATCCTTCAGGGCAACACCTCCTTCAACAGGGAGGGTAGTTCTCTTTGTCACTGCAGTGACTAGGGCATCCACTGTAGGCATTTGAAAATGAGCCATATGCCCCTCACGCAGAGGGTATAACTGCCCCATAGCCCTGGAAACTCTCAAAGGTCCCTCGGGGTCAGCCCACTGAGCCGAAACAAGCTCTAGGATGGAGTCATGCAAAGGGAAGGCCCGAGCAGCTTTCTTGGTACTAGCCATCCTGGGATTACCCGAGGAGGCCATGCCACTGTCAGGATCTTCAATCGAGAGGGCCTGCAGGGTATCTGAAATAAGCGCTGGCAGCTCATCACGGTGGAAAATCCTCACTGCGGAGGGATCATCCAGATCCTGTGGTAAATCTGCACCTGACTCTGGTTCCTCAGACCAAGAACGTCTGTCAGAGTTCTCCGAATCCTCACACCCCGACCACAGGGGGGAAAAAGGTGCACCACAATCTGAAGGGGAATTAACCCTTCTGCGCTTATCTTTAGGCCAAGCATCCGGGAAAAAAGCCTCACTGGGCAGTCCCAGGCCAGAATCCATAGGGGGGGCAATCAGAGGAGCCTCAGGCGACCCTTGAGGAAGGGCTCTTTTCATCATGTATGCTTTATGCAGCAAAAGCACAAAATC
The DNA here is from genome assembly GCF_901765095.1 of Microcaecilia unicolor. Taxonomy (NCBI): domain Eukaryota; kingdom Metazoa; phylum Chordata; class Amphibia; order Gymnophiona; family Siphonopidae; genus Microcaecilia; species Microcaecilia unicolor. The sequence goes on along the minus strand of NC_044039.1, from coordinate 146,149,980 downwards.
CAGGGAGAAAATCTCACCCTGGGCACCCAAATCCTGTCCGGTGCTAGCCACTCCTGAAATAACCTTATCTCGAGGTGCCCCACCCGGCTCAGGTCTCTCCGTGTCCACGGAGGCCGCGCCATGTGGTGTAAGCAAAATGGCGCCCGCTGCCAGCTCAGAGCGGGAAGAAACATCGCTCGCCATGCTCGGACCGGCTCCTACGCCAGTACAGCACGATTTACAGAGCCCTGCTGCTGATTTGCGCTTGCCACAAGTGGAACAGCGCTTTACATTGTCCGCAGCCATCGCCAAAAAACAGCGGTAAAATCCAAGATGGCGGTTTCGCGCCAAAATCGCCCCGATCGCGGGCCCACCCCGGAGGAGTTGGAAAACACTCTTACCTCAAAGGATCTAGTGTACAACTACGATCCTGCTGAAAATCAGGTCAAAAACCTCTGTTCCAGCGTCTCTGCGTTTAAAAACGCGACGAGACTTTTTTTTTTTTTTTTTTTTTTAAAGCTGTGAGGAAAGCAGAGGTATTGAAGACTCCGGAGGCTCAGATGAGTGGGAAAGGCAGGGAAAGGGCGAACCTATATGCCTGCATCCACTGTTGGTGGGTAAGGACAGGGAAAGCAAGGCAATATGTCCACATCCACAGAGGTATGGGTAAGGCAGGGAAAGGGCTAACCTATGTGCCTTTAAAGTGAGGCTGCTAAAGCCTCCAACACCCCGGTTAACAACTGGCAAGCCAGGAACCACCTCCCGGCAGATTTTTCTGGAGCTCGAACAAGCTGCAGCCACCCTGCTAGAGGAGATAGAGAATACTGAAGAGGCAGTGGAGCTAGCTGGCCAAGAGGGCACTGTGAAAGTTTGAGTGCTCTCTATCTCCCCTGCTGGTTGATGGACATAACCCATACGTAATGGCTTCATCTGCTTGATGACAAGGAAAAGACCATTACTAAACAATTAGGGTTCCATCCATTCACTGTCAGACAGATGCTCTACAAACAGAAAAAGTGGATGACTGCAGTCTATCTACCCAGGAGTGGTCATCCTTCCAATCACCCAATCCATAAAATAATCTGTGAAGCCACTGAGAACTCCAGAATAGTATCTAACTACGGGTCTCTCTCGCAGAGGGTGATGAGAGGCTCCATGCACCAACCCATAATATCAGGAAAAAAATGAATAGGAATACCATTCATGGAATGACAGTTTGAAGAAATTACAGCTCTCTATAAACATCTCAATGATCCACAAGATATCTGGAATAACGTTCCTTGGACAGATGAGTAAAAAAACAAACCAAAAAAAAAAAAAAAAACCAGAAAAGGGAACTTTTGGGCCACAGTAACAAATGTTTGGTTTGGTGAAAACCAAATGCTGCCTTTCAAAGTAAGAACCTCATGTTGACCATCAGGTACGATGGTGGAGGTTATCATGATGTGAGACTGCTTAGCTGCATAAGGGCCATGATGACATTATGAATTCTACTTTGAACTTGAACACCTCCTTTGCCAGAAAACTTCTATATGTTTCTGGTACCCAGCTAAAGAGGCTCTCTATTCTTGTTTTTGAAATTCTGCACCATTTGCAGAATTCTTGTAGTTCAGAAATGGTCCTCGGGCAAGTCCTCCCCCCACCACGACACCTATGAACATAGTGGAATGTCTAGTCTCAATGGGGAAACAAAACGTTTGCTGGGTCTTACCTTTCTGCTATTTGTTAGGAACAAATTGCGAGCTGAGACTTTCTGCTTGTAGGCCTGAAACAAGAACACAATTTACATTCATAAATCAGATTTAGTAATAAGAAGTGTAACATATATGCCTGGCTTGCAAAATGTCAAACACATGAGAATTATTACAGCATGAAGAGAAATACTAAATCATTCTACAATTAAAGAGAACTTTGTATTGCTTCTTGCCAAAATTAGTACATTTACACATTACAAAAGCCAAATTCGTACAAGACAATCCAGTGTGCAGAACACCACAATGAGAATGTCTCAAGCCAACCAACTGTGCTTGCATCTTTTAGTCTAATTATTCTTGCAGCATAAAAATAAACACTATTCTGTAGCTGAATTTAAATTCTAAGTTTTCTGCAAATAAATTTCAGCTTCTTCAATTAAATTAATATTTATAAGTTTTGCAGTCCTAGACCTCTATAACTCTGCCTGAACGGAGACTACATTCTGTTATCAAGCACTCTAGCTCACTACTGATGCTAATGGACACTAGCTCTCAAAACTTTAATTATATGTACTGAAGGAAGGAAGTATTTAGGCCCACCTTTGGTAGCTCTTTCTTCACAATACTCAGCCAAACTTTTCTCCGTCGTGCATTCAGTTGTTCAATAGTCAGGTGCTTTTTCTTGGACAGGAGCAGAGGAGCATCATTTGAGAACTTGGCAAAGACTTTAGCATGGTGGTGTCGCCGTGGCAAATCTTCTTCAGAGAGATCTTCATCCCGCCGCCTTTTTTTCTTCACTTTTTTCAACTTGGCTGCAGTGACAACAGATGAAAAGGTTTAAGGGCTCCTTGCTATTCTACTTTAAGATGCACCACTCCCCTGGAAACGGCAGTCAGGGGACAGTGAATGAAGGTATACTGCTTCTGCAGCCAATTAAAAGGCAGAAAAACACTCCACTCCACTGTGACTAAGAACTACAACATCTTGAAGCTGGTGCAAAATTTGAGTTACACCAACATCTATTTACTTGAGAGCTACAAGAAACTATGTAGTCCATTTTTTTAAATAGTTTTGAGCTATACAATTAATTATCAAGGCAAGATTCATTTTTTAACTATTTATTACTTACAAAAAAAAAAAGTTAACACTTGTGAAAGCAAAAAGGAAAGAAAAAAAAGATGTAAAGAGGAAAAAGAAAAAACTACATCAAATCCTTCTTAGACCACAAAAGAAGAGGGAAGTAGCAAACAAGAAAAGGAGAACATAAGAATAGCCATACTGGGCCAAACCAATGGTCCATTTAGCCCAGTATCATGTTTCCAACAGCAGCTGGTCACAAGTACCTGGCAGAAGCCCAAATAATAGCAACATTCCATGCTACAAATCCCGAGGCAAGCACTGGCTTCCCCATGTCTATTTCAATAACTGACTATTGACTTTTCAACCAGGAACATGTCCAAACCTTTTTTAAACCCAGTTACACTAACCGTTTTTACCACATCCTATGGCAGAGAGTTCAAGAGCTTAACTATTCTTTGAGTGAAATAATATTTCCTCCTATTTGTTTTAAAAGTATTTCCATATAATTTCATTGAGTGTCCCCTGGTCTTTGTACCTTTTGAAAAACTGAAAAAAATCAATTCATTTCTACCTGTTCTACAGCACTCCAGGTTTTATACACCTCAATCATATCCCCCCCCCCCCCCCCCCCCTCAGACATGTCTTTTCCAAGCTAAAGAGCACTAACCTCTTTAGACTTTCCTCATGAGAGGTGTTCCATACCCTTTATCATTTTGGTCGCTCTTCTTTGAACCTTTTCTTATTCTGCTACCTTTTTTGAGATAAGGTGACCAGAATTTAATACTCGAGGTGAGGGTCCACCATGGAATAATACAGAGGCATTATAGTATTCTTGGTCTTATTTACCATCCCTTTCCTAATAATTCCACCATCTTGTTTGCTTTTTTGTCTGCTGCCACCGCACACTGGGCAGATTTTAGCGTGTTGTCTACAATGACACCTAGATCTTTTTCTTGGGTGCTGACTCCTAAGGAGGACCGTAGCATCAGGTAACTATGATTCTGATTACTCTTTCCAATGACCATCACTTTGTATTTGTCCACATTAAAATTTCATCTGCCATTTGTATGCTCAGTCTTCCAATTTCCTAAGATCTTCCTGCAATTTTTCACTGTTCGCATGTGTTTTAACAGCTTTGAATAGTTTTGTGTCATCTGCAAATTTACACCTCACTTTTTGTTCCCATTTCCAGATTATTTATAAATATGTTAAATAGCACCGGTCCAAGTACAGATCCCTGCAGAACTCCACTATTCGCCCTCCTCCATTGAGAAAAATGGCCAATTAATCTTACCCTGTTTTCTGTCCAATAACCAATCCTATATAATAATTCTCACCACCAACGTTCTAATGTGTCTGCCTGTGTCCTGGCTCCTTCAGAGTTGCTGAGCTAGACTCCATAGCCAGGCTGACGTCACTCACAGCTGATTACCAGGCAGGGGAGGAGTAGGGAAACACGCGGAGCAAGTGGCAGGGAGCGGCACATCAAACAACGATCCTCCTCTCCCCTGCCACCCCTCTAGCCACTCATGTCCTGCAACCCTCCGCTCCCCTGCCACCACCCACGTCCAGCGACCCTACCCTCCCCCTGCCCCCCCCCTCCAGCCACCCATGTCCAACGACCCTGCTCTCTCACCTGCCCCTCCTTCATCCACCTAGGTTGTGTAACCAATTCTTCGGGGCAGGCAGGAAAGATCCCTGGTCCTGCCTACCCACTGCTGGTTTGGTGCTGACGCTCCCCCACTGCCGGATCGCAGTTCAAAATGGCCACCGATACTTACAAGGGCGGCCTCCAAGACTTCAGCAGAAGTCTTGCGAGTCCGCCATTGGATGTCTCGGTGGCCATTTTGAACAGCGATCTGGCAGCGGGGGAGTGCCAGCGCCAGCAGTGGGCAGGCAGGACCAGGGATCTTTCCTACCTGCCCTGAAGAATTGGTTACACAACCTGGGTGGATGAAGGAGGGGCAGGTGAGAGAGCAGGGTCGTTGGACATGGGAGGCTGGAGGGGGGGGGGGCAGGGGGAGAGTAGGGTCGCTGGACATGGGTGTCTGCAGGTGGGGCAGAGGAGAGGAGGGTCGTTGTTTGATGCGCCGCTCCCTGCCACTTGCTCCGCGTGTTTCCCTACTCCTCCCCCTGTCTTGGAATCAGCTGTGAGTGACGTCAGCCTGGCTATGGAGGGGAGGCAGGGGAGAGGAGGGTCACTGGACATGGGTGGCTGGAGGGAGGGGGTGAGGGGGGTCTCAAACCATAAAGGGAGGGGGGAGGGGGCACACACTCACTCTCTCTCACATACACTCTCTCTGACACACTCCATCACACTCTCCATCTCTCACACACTCTCTCTCAAACTTACACTCCGAGGAAAACCTTGACAGCACCCGTTTCATTTCTGACAGAAACGGGCCTTTTTTTACTAATTCTTAATAACAGAACATTACCTCCTATCCCATGAGAAACTTTGTCAAAGCTTTCTGAAAATCGATACACTACAACCGGCTCACCTTTATGTTTATTCATGCCTTCAAAGAAATGAAGCAAAGGAGAGGAAGTGACATCATTCCCTGATATGGCTGCCTGAGCCACGAGCTCCGACTAGCCCCGCGCAATCAGGGCACCCACTGAGACGTGATCACGCAAGCTCGACTTATAAACGCCTGAAAATAGTGCTTAAAGCCAGGGATAAGCGATCAATGTCGACTTCAAGAGCCACCCCGGTAGATTTACAATCCTTCGCATATGGGCCCAGCCGCGAGTATGAGTGCACCAGCCCCCGAGCTACACCCGCCTGACTCTCGAGGAGACAGTCCCCCGCTACTCTCCCCACCGCTATTCGCAACTGGAGAGGGACATAATCCAGAGGAAACTCGCATGCAAGAGATTCGCGGGTGGCTACAAGAAATAAAAACAGACATCGCTGCAATGGGGGCGGAGCTCCGAGGAGAAATAGGCGCGCTGGGCATAAGGGTAGCGGAGACAGAAGACCGAGTGGATGAGCACACAGAACTAATCCAAGCTTTAGATACCCAGATACGGGAGACCAGGCAGGAAACCCAGCAGATCTGGGATAAAGTAGAAGATCTTAAAAACCGGAGTCTCCCGGACACGTCGCAGTATGGGGATTGTGAAGCGACAGTACAAAAAATTGCTATCAACCTGCTTAATGAGCTTCAGATAACTAAAGATCCAGTGACAATCCAACTGGTGCGGGCGCACAGAGCCTTAGGTAATATTACATCAAATCGTCCAAAGGATATCATCGCTTGCTTTAGCGATTACAAACTCAAAGAGCAGGTCATGCAGGCCTCGCGCTCCACGCCTGGATTTCATTGGGACTCTTATTGAATGCTACCAGGACCTGGCTGCAGCTACACTGAAAAGAAGAGCAGATCTTAGACCCTTCACAAAGTTCCTGACAGATAAAGGCATAAAATACCGTTGTGGCCATCCATTCGTGCTGCGATTCTACAAAGAAGGGGAGCAGTACCAAATACTAGATATCGCAGAAGCAGCGGACATCTTTCCAGAAGAAGGACCACTTGGGGAAGCCAATGTATCAAAGAAGCGGCCTTCAGCGATAGGAGATAAACCACGTTGGCAAAGAGTTACCGCGGGAAAGGGCAGATTGCAGCGCCAGCACTCCGACACACAGATAAAAAGATTGGATGATAGAACCAGGAAATAAAGAGGGAGAAGCTGAGGCGCCAGACATCGGATGCAAGCCGCAATGTGGTGACTGTAATGCTGAATCTTAGAGTATAGATCTTGTTCTATGCATGAAAATTAATATTTGAAGGGGGCAATTATCTGATAAGAAATTAGTAATGTATTATATTATGATGTGGGGACCCAGCTATTAAGAGACAATACATAGAGGGTGTGGGTCACTTTCCTTTCTGACATCCTTATGATTTTGGTATGGGGATGTCCCAAGGTGGGGAGGGTGGGTAAGGGTGTTACTAGCAGGGGGAGATCAAGTCAGATTAGACATCAAGTGAAAACTGGGGCGAGGGAAGTACAAGAGGGGAAACCACAGAGGATTGGACAAGGGAGAGGGTCAGGGGGAATAGTCCCAAAGACCAGATGAGTAATGTAAAATGTATGACCCTTAATGTAAAGGGCCTTAATTCCCCATGCAAACGACAACTTATGTTTAAAGAGATGCAAAGCTTAAAAGCAGACATAACATTTATACAAGAGACACATTTACTCCAGACGGCTGAACGGTTGTGTCAAACTATGAAGGCGCTACAAGTGTTTTGTGCATCTAATAGAAAAGAAAAAGAATGGTGTCATGATAATGTTATCAGAAAAGTATCCCTGGCAGGTTAAGCAAGTGGTGAGGGATAAAAGAGGCAGATATTTGTTGCTGATAGTAAAAGTGGAGGGAGAAATATTAACACTGTTGAACATATAGGCACCTAATGACCAACAGGGGGTATTCTATTTGGACCTCTCAGCGCTCCTCTCCAAGCATGCTATAGGAACCCTTTTAATTGGCGGCGATTTTAACCTTATGCCACATCCAACATTAGACAATACCACGCAAGGGGTTCGATACTCAGAATCTAATCGGTCCCAACTATATAAGTCTTTGCGGCAATGGCAATTAATAGATATGTGGAGACACAGAAATCCCCAGACTAGAGGCTATACGTTCTACTCGGCAGTGCATAACTCCCACTCCCGCATAGATTTCTGGATGGGCCCACCGACCTTAATAACAAATGTCATAGACATTCAGATATGCCCGAGGTCATGGTCGGATCATGCGCCAATTGTGTTAGAGCTGAAATTGAGGGTATTGAGCCCTGAGGCAAAGCAATGGCGCTTCAATGACAAATTGTTAGCAGACCCGGTCATAGCCGCTAGCTTAGAAGCAGATATTAAAGAATACATTGCTCTCAATGATAATGGAGAAGTGACCTCAGGAATCCTCTGGGAAGGATGTAAGGCAGTGATTAGGGGGAAAGTCATAGCTCTGCAGGTACATCTTGAAAGGCAGAAACGAGCAAGGACCCAGCAAATACATACAGAGCTGACAACCCTTAATATACAGGCTACCCGGCAAAAAGGTATGGAGGACATACACCACCGCATGTATGCATTAAGGAAGGAACTCAGGAAAATCCAAATGGCAGAGGTAGCAGAGCAACTCCAAAGGGTGAGACAGGCCCATTTTGAGTATGGGAATAAGACCTCCCGGTTATTAGCATTTAAGCTAAAAAAAATGGTCCACCAACACATATATCACATCTACTCAAGATAGGGAGGGGAATATGTGTACTACGCGAGAGGATATTAAGGCAGTCTTCTCCAAATACTATTCGGCTTTATATCAAGCTGAAGGGACCTTAGATTCACAGGAGTCCTGGAGCTACCTTACGCAAGCTAGGCTTCCTAAAATATCATCAGTAGAGCAAATGATACATACCCTGTAGCAGGTGTTCTCCGAGGACAGCAGGCTGATTGTTCTCACGACTGGGTTGACGTCCACGGCAGCCCCCACCAACCGGAAGAAAACTTAGCGGGCGGTCCCACACGCAGGGCACGCCCTCCGCGCATGCGCGGCCGTCTTCCCACCCGTGCGCGACCGTTCCCACTCAGTTGAATGACAAGCAAAGGAATGAGTAAAACGCAACTCCAAAGGGGAGGAGGGAGGGTATGTGAGAACAATCAGCCTGCTGTCCTCGGAGAACACCTGCTACAGGTATGTATCATTCGCTTTCTCCGAGGACAAGCAGGCTGCTTGTTCTCATGACTGGGGTATCCCTAGCTCTCAGGCTCACTCAAAACAAGAACCCAGGTCAATTGAACCTCACAACGGCGAAGGCATAACAGAAATTGACCTACGAAGAAAAACTAACAGAGAGCAGCCTGAACAGAATAAAATCGGGTCCTGGAGGGTGGAGTTGGATTCAAACCCCAAACAGATTCTGCAGCACCGACTGCCCGAACCGACTGTCGCGTCGGGTATCCTGCTGAAGGCAGTAATGTGATGTGAATGTGTGGACAGATGACCACATCGCAGCCTTGCAAATCTCTTCAATAGTGGCAGACTTCAAGTGGGCCACTGACGCTGCCTTGGCTCTAACACTATGAGCCATGACATGACCCTCAAGAGCCAGCCCAGCCTGGGTGTAAGTGAAGGAAATGCAATCTGCTAGCCAATTGGAGATGGTGCGTTTCCCGACAGCGACGCCCTTCCTATTGGGGTCAAAAGAAATAAACAATTGGGCGGACTGTCTGTGGGGCTGTGTCCGCTCCAGATAGAAGGCGAACGCTCGCTTGCAGTCCAATGTGTGCAATTGACGTTCAGCAGGGCGGGTATGCGGTCTGGGAAAGAATGTTGGCAAGACAATTGACTGGTTAAGATGGAACTCCGACACCACCTTTGGCAGGAACTTAGGGTGAGTGCGGAGTACTACTCTGTTATGATGAAATTTGGTATAAGGAGCAAGAGCTACTAGGGCTTGAAGCTCACTGACTCTACGAGCTGAAGTAACTGCCACCAAGAAAATGACCTTCCAGGTCAAGTACTTCAGATGGCATGAATTCAGTGACTCAAAAGGAGGTTTCATCAGCTGGGTAAGGACGACGTTGAGATCCCATGACACTGCAGGAGGCTTGACAGGGGGCCTTGACAAAAGCAAGCCTCTCATGAATCGAACGACTAAAGGCTCTCCATAGATGGCTTTACCTTCTACACGATAATGGTAAGCACTAATCGCACTAAGGTGATTCCTTACTGAGTTGATCTTGAGACCAGACTCTGATAAGTGCAGAAGATATTCAAGCAGGTTCTGTGCAGGGCAAGAACGAGGTTCTAGGGCCTTGCTCTCACACCAGACGACAAACCTCCTCCACTTGAAAAAGTAACTCTTTTTAGTGGAATCCTTTCTAGAAGCAAGCAAAGACACAGGAGACACCCTCAGACAAACCCAACGAAGCAAAATCTATGCCCTCAACATCAGTCGGAAAACACTCCAATCTCCACAGTTCTTCGGAAGACAACACCAGAAGTAGAGGGAACCAAATCTGACGGGGCCAAAACGGCGCTATCAGAATCATGGTGGCGTGGTCTTGCTTGAGCTTCAGCAAGGTATTCCCCACCAAAGGTATGGGAGGATAAGCATACAGGAGGCCATTCCCCCAATGAAGGAGAAAGGCATCAGACGCCAGTCTGCCGTGCGCCTGTAGTCTGGAACAGAACAGAGGCAGCTTGTGGTTGGTCTGAGAGGCGAAAAGGTCCACCGAGGGGGTGCCCCACTCTCGGAAGATCTTGCGTACCACTCTGGAATGGAGCGACCACTCATGCGGTTGCATGACTCTGCTCAGCCTGTCAGCCAGACTGTTGTTTACGCCTGCCAGGTATGTGGCCTGGAGAAGCATGCCGAACTGGCAAGCCTAACGCCACATCCTGATGGCTTCCTGACACAGGGGGCGAAATCCGGTGCCCCCCTGCTTGTTGATATAATACATAGCAACCTGATTGTCTGTCCGAATTTGGATGATTTGGTAGGACAGCCGATCCCTGAAGGCCTTCAGTGCGTTCCAGACCGCTCGGAGCTCCAGGAGGTTGATCTGAAGATCTTGTTCCTGGAGGGACCACACCCTTTGGGTGTGGAGCCCATCGACATGAGCTCCCCACTCCAGGCGAGAGGCATCCGTTGTCAGCACCTTCGTGGGCTGCGGAATTTGGAATGGACGTCCCAGGGTCAGATTGGTCCAAATCGTCCACCAGTGCAGCGAATTGCGGCAACCGACGGACAGGCGGATGACATCCTCCTCTAGATTCCCGGTGGCATGGCACCACTGGGAAGCTAGGGTCCATTGAGCAGATCTCATGTGAAGACGAGCCATGGGAGTCACATGGACCGTAGAGGCCATATGGCCCAGGAGTCTCAACATCTGCCAAGCTGTGATCTGCTGAGACGCTCTGGTCTGGGAAGCGAGAGACAGAAGATTCTGAGCTCTCGCTTCGGGAAGATAGGCCTGAGCCGTCTGAGAATTCAGCAGAGCTCCTATGAATTCCAGAGATTGGACTGGTTGGAGATGGGACTTCGGGTAATTTATCACAAACCCCAGCAGCTCCAGAAGGTGAATAGTGCACTGCATGGACCGAAGAGCTCCTGCCTCTGAGGTGCTCTTCACCAGCCAATCGTCGAGATACGGGAACACGTGCACCCCCAGCTTGCGTAGATACGCTGCAACCACCACGAGACACTTCGTGAACATCCATGGTGCAGAGGCGAGCCCAAAGGGCAGCACACAATACTGAAAGTGCCGTGTCCCCAGACGGAATCGGAGATACTGTCTGTGAGCTGGCAGTATCGGGATGTGAGTGTAAGCGTCCTTTAAATCCAGGGAACATAGCCAATCATCTTTCTGAATCATGGGTAGAAGGGTGCTCAAGGAAAGCATCTTGAACTTTTCTCGGACCAGATATTTGTTCAGGCCTCTCAGGTCTAGGATGGGGCGCATCCCCCCTGTTTTCTTTTCCACAAGGAAGTACCTGGAATCCCTGCCCTTCCTGCCCGGGTGGCACGGGCTCGACCGCACTGGCGCTGAGAAGGGCGGAGAGTTCCTCTGCAAGTACCTGCTTGTGATGGGAGCTGAAGGATTGGGCTCCCGGTGGGCAATTTGGCGGAGTGGAGACCAAATTCAGGGTGTATCTGCACCGCACTATTTGGAGAACCCACTGGTCGGAGGTTATCAGAGGCCACCTTTGGTGAAAAACTTTCAACCTCCCCCCTCGACTGGCAGGTCGTCCGGTACGGATACTTTGATGGTGGCTATGTTCCCATGGATCCAGTCAAAAGCCCGTCCCCCGGCTTTTGCTGTGGAGGCGCAGGGGGCTGCTTAGGCGCACTTTGTTGACGGGAACAAGCGCGCTGGGACTGTCCCTGTGCCTGAGGAGGCCTTCGGGCCGGCTGGGTGTACCTGCGCTTGCTGCAGGCGTACAGTGCAGCCTGCCGGGCCCGGGACAAACGTCCACCTGCAGAGGTGGATGCTGAAGGTGCCCGGTGGGAGAGCTTGTCGAGAGCGGTTTCCCGCTAGTGTAGTTGGTCCACCAACTGCTCGACCTTCTCGCCGAAAATGTTATCCCCCCCCGGCAAGGGACATCCGCCAGTCGCTGCTGGGTGTGGTTGTCCAGGTCAGAGGCACGCAGCCATGAGAGTCTGCGCATCACTATACCTTGGGCCGCAGCTCGAGATGCCACATCACAGGTGTCATAGATACCCCTGGACAGGAACTTTCTGCACGCCTTCAGCTGCCTGACCACCTCCTGAAAAGGCCTGGACAGCTCCGGGGGGAGCTTGTCGACCAGGTCCGCCAGTTGCCTCACATTGTTCCGCATGTGAATGCTCGTGTAGAGCTGGTATGATTGGATGCGGGTCACGAGCATGGAAGATTGGTAGGCCTTCCTCCCAAACGAGTCCAGAGTGCGAGACTCCCACCCAGGGGGTGCCGAGGCGGTATCCCTCGAACTCCGTGCTCTCTTGAGAGCAGAGTCCACGACCGCCGAGTCATGAGGCAATTGAGGCCGCATCAACTCTGGGTCTGAGTGGATCCTGTATTGGGACTCCGCTTTCTTGGGGATGGTGGGATTAGATAGTGGCTTCAGCCAGTTCCGAAGCAGTGTCTCCTTAAGGACATTGTGCAACGGCACCGTGGAAGACTCTCTAGGTGGTGATGGATAGTCGAGGACTTCGAGCATCTCTGCCCTCGGCTCATCCACAGTAACCACGGGAAAGGGAATGTAGATAGACATATCCCTGACAAAAGAGGCAAAGGAGAGGCTCTCAGGAGGCAAGAGTTTCCTCTCCGGTGAAGGTGTAGGGTCAGAGGGAAGGCCCACAGACTCCTCTGAGGAGAAATATCAGGGGTCCTCCTCCTCCCCCCACGAGGCCTCCTCCTCGGTGTCGGACATGAGCTCTCTCAGCTCAGACCTCAACCGGGCCCGTCTCGGCTGCGAGGAACCACGTCCTCGATGATGGCGCTGAGCGGTGGACTCCCGCGCCAGCGGGGACGAAGCTTCCCCCATCGACGTCAACGGGGACTCCACCTGCGTGGCGGTCAACACGGTGCCACAAGCGGCGTCGGAGGCCTCGGCATCGGGCCAGAGCACAATGGCGCCGGGGGCGCAAGCACCCCCCGGTGCCAGCAGAGCCTGGCACATCAGCCCTTCCAGGATTCCGGGAAGGATGGCTTGGAGGCACTCGTCAAGGCCCGCTGTCGGGAAAGGCAGGGGGGCCGGTGTGGGGGCCAGTGCCGGAAGCTGCTCTGGTCCAGGAGACGATACCGAGGTACCCGCGGACTGACGCAGCGACACCTCTTCAACCGAGGGGGAACGCTCCTCCCGGCACTGACGCGTCCTGGGCGTCGAGTCGTCCCTCGAAGTACCGGAGCTGGCAGTCCCGTGCGCCGTGGGCGACCGATGACGGTGCTTCTTTGCTTTCTTTTGACGCCCGTCATTGGCGCTCGGCGGAAGAGACGAGGAGGAGGAGGAGGTGGAACCCCCCCCCCCCCCCCCCCCCGAGGAATCAAATCAGACAGGGTTCGGTCCCGATGGCCCTGGGCAGAGGGAGTGGCCGGGGCAGACTGCCCGCGCGGCCGCTCACCCCCCGCCGTCACCGGCAGGCCAAAGGTACCTGTACTCCTGGGGTCGGTGCCAGAGTCGGCGCCGATTTCGTCGACATCGGTACCGGTACCAAATACCCGGCCGTCGACACCGATGCCGTAGAGGTCGACGTCGAAGGGCCGGCGCAAGTTCCAAAAAGACGGTCCCGTGGAACTTGCCTCGCCACTTGTGTCCGCTTCCTTAAGCCGAGACACAAGGTGCACGTCTTGGAATTATGCTCCGGGCCGAGGCACTGGAGACACCAAGCGTGAGTATCGGTTTGCGAGATCTGCCGGCCGCACAGACCACACTTTTTGAATCCGCTCAGGACTTTCGAGGACATCGACGGAAAAATTGCGTCGGCGAGGTCAAAATTGTCAAGGGTGGCGGTGAAAAGCACACCTGAAAAAGAAACGACCGCGCAGCTACAAGGCCGCGACAAAGCGCCCTCGCGGCTAAGAACGACGAGGACGATTCCTTTTTTTTCGAAGAAAAAACACGCGTACGCGAAACAAAGAAAAACCGCAGCTAGGCCGCAATCCGGTTTCCAGGGCTGACAAAGAAAGAGACGGGTAACACATCTCTCTCCAGCGCGGAATAGAAAAAAACTGAGCGGGAACGGTCGCGCACGGGCGGGAAGACGGCCGCGCATGTGCAGTGGGCGTGCCTTGCGTGCGGGACCGCCCGCGATGTTTTCTTCCGGTTGGTGGGGGCTGCCGTGGACGTCAACCCAGTCGTGAGAACAAGCAGCCTGCTTGTCCTCTGACATCCTTCTTGATCTACACAAGGAGAAATGGTCTACTCATTTTACGTCTCATTGTATATCACAAACTACTGCCAGCAAGTACAAGATGCATTCTGTTAGAGGCTTTGGGAAGCTACAACTTTCCCATCATTTCATGATGGTAGAATCTGTGCTACAAAAATATAAATGTTCTAGAACGCATTACAATTTTCAACCAGGTAAAGACCAAAAAAATTCTAGACCTTATGGGTAAGCACGTTACAAAATACCATGCTCGGTGCTCAAATTGCAGCACATTATTTCACCATGACACAATACATGTATAAGGTTCTGGACAGACTTAAGCCTTTGACTGAAGCTATTTCTAAAGACTCAGCTAAAGCCTTTAACCCATTAGTGCCCAATGTTCCCATAATAAAATCCCATATGGGAACGTTGGGCACTAATGGGTTAATTGCACAGGGTTCACTAGAAAGACATGCCCTTAACACAGGATGAACACAACTGATAAAGATCATTTTGTTGCCAACATATGTGTTACAATATCTCTCTCTCAGGCTTACTACTACTACTTATTTCTAAAGCGATACGCTTACTAATAAGGATTTTGCGACAATGGAACAAACTGATTACAAATTTATTGTGGGTGAGGGAAAAACCTCATACGAGTCTTAAATTACTAATGGTTCTTAAAATGGAAGGGGGGTTGGGATTACCAGATATTAAGGTTTATAATGTGGTTTGTATAATGAAAAGTCTTCGAGATTGGTGTTAGGCACCAGTTCTTTTTGTAACTTGACTTTAGAATCACAGATGGTACACATTTATAAATTGCCAATAAACAGAGACAGCTGCTTGCGCGGTTGGTAAAACAAGCAGGGGGAATGCACTGTGTGACACAAATGAAGGTATTAATACGGGTGTTCAAAACTTTTTACGCCAACTATATTCATCGCCAGCAGATTAGGGCCTTGAGGCTGGGTCATATTTTATGGGACAAGAACTTCCTAAGCTCATGGGAGCTCAACAAGACATTCTCAATGCAGATATTACCAAGGAAGAGGTCAGCTGGTGCATTTGAGACAGCCCGCTATACTAGTCACCCGGAATAGACGGATTCTCCTCAGAGTTTTACAAAATTTTAGTAGCGGAAGTGGCCTCTTGTTTGACACTGGTCTTTAATGTTTATGTTCAGAGAACGATCTTCCTCTTTATGAAAAGCCCAGAAAATTGTGTTGTTAAAACCAGGCAGAGATCCAAACAAGGCAGAATCCTATTGGCCAATATCTCTGCTGCCTTTCAAAACTAAATTGTTTGCAAAAATTATGGCTAACTGTCTCGCTCGGATTTTGCCCAACCTGGTAGCAGCCCCCCTGGTGGGTTTTGAGAGAGAAAGTTCAGTAGCACGGAATTTAAGAAAGATCTTGTTATTGTTGGAGCAGTTACAACTTAGCTCCATTCCTTCATTGCTTATCAGCTTTGATGCGGAAAAGGCATTTGATCGAGTCCACTGGAACTTCCTGTTTGCGCCTTTAGAGGCATATGGCATAGGTGGGTTTTTTATGTCAGCTATAAAAGCTCTTTATAAGGGGGGGAAGTGACATCACTGAGCCAAGATGGCTGCTTGAGTGAAGAGCTCCAGCTGCCCCAGAGCAAAACCATCAATCGAGAGCATTTAAAGTGCCGAAAACGGGACACCAGCAATATTGAACAAAGTTGGAAGCAAGTGGGCACAGAATGAGCGTAAATTCCCGGGTGTCGAAAACATCACTAGCGGGATTCATTTATACGGGGCCTAGCACGTCGGCGCTGCACACTGAAGTGGCGCCCAAAAACCCGGTGATGGAGCAGGCCAAGCAAACTCAAGTGCCGCAACCAACGGAGCTGGGATCCCAATTGCTTTTTACACAGGAAGCTGAACAACCTTCGGAAAGAGACCCCTTGGTAGAGATTCGAGAATGGCTGAAAGAAATTATGGGAGAACTGAAAGCGATGCGTACTGACTTGAGTACTCTGGGGGCGGATCTCAGAGGAGAAATCGGCGCGATGGGAATCCGAGTCACTGAAACAGAAGAGCGGCTAGAGAAGCAAATGGAAATATTGCACTCGATCAATGAGCAGGCTGGAGAGGATAAACAAAATATTCAACAACTATGGGATAAAATGGAGGACATCGAAAACCGGAGCAGGCGCCATAATCTGAGATTTCGTGGCATACCGGAAATCCCAACATATACAGACTGTGAGAGGACTATACAACAGATGGCAAGTGCACTGTTGAAAGAAATACAAATCGATAAAGAGCCATCAGAGATTGCATTAGAGCGGGCACATAGGGCGTTGGGGGCGCCTCGAAATAATCAGCCCAGAGATCTGGTGGCATGCTTTGTGGATTACAAATTGAAAGAAAACCTGCTAAAAGCATCGCGAGACCATCCAGAATTTCGTTGGGACACACATCGAGTTGGAATATACCAAGATCTTGCATTAATCATGCTCCGACGACGTGCAAAATTACGTCCGGTGACACAATACTTACAGGAGCAGAATATACAATATCGATGGAGTCACCCCTTCGCATTGCGCTTTTATAAAGATGGTAAACTTCACCAAATCCGACAAGCAACAGATGCAGCGACGATATTTCCGGAGAAAAAGCTGGCAAATTTAGCAGCAGCTTCAAGGCAAGTGGGAACACAGCGCCAGGCTAAACCCAGATGGCACCGAGTAGCAACTGGTAAAGGGAGACTTCAAAGACAACAATCAGACACTACCCTGAGGCGGGGAGATACCCCGACGATGGGAAATACTTGATGGAGATTCACCCTCATACCAGAAAGAACACTGAAAGACGTCATAAATCAGACTGAAAGTCAGATGAGTACAATGTTGGTTTAGCTGATATAAACGGTGTAAGCATGTGTAGGCAATACTAACTGTTTGATGAGGTTTAATTTAAGTTTGAATTAAGAAAGTTAAAGCAAGATGGAAGCTCTGGGGCATGGGATTGAAACAGACCCCTATTATACACCTATCCGAAATATGGAGGGTGCATTTTGGTTGAAGGGGAGGGAACAGGGGAGGGGGGAGGGACATGACAACGAGCTAAGATGGGATACACGAGTAAGCTGCCTGGTAATACAGCAAAGGAGGAGTATGAGTTTTTACTATAACATACACAGATGGGGGCACTCACTTTATTAACACTTAATACAAAAGGCCTTAATTCCCCAGCAAAGCGGCAACTATTATTCAAGGAGGCGCGGAGACTGGAGGCAGATATAATTTTTGCACAAGAGACACACTTATTACCAAACCATGAACGAGCATGTAAACATAATCATTACACGGAGATGTATTTTGCATCTAACCACTTAGAGAAAAAAAAAGGGGGGGTGTTGATCGCATTGACTAGTAAACATCCCTGGCAAGTACAACATATAGCAAGGGATAAAGGAGGACGCTATATAATATTAAATGTACAACTGGGTAGCGAGACCTTCACCTTGGTGAACATATATGCCCCAAATGAGAAGCAAGGAAACTTCTATGTGGCACTCTCAGATCGATTGGGTCACTATATAGACGGGGAGCTGCTGATTGGGGGGGGATTTCAATTTAACATTAAATCCACAGATGGATAATACAACACAAGGGGTTAGATATGCTCGGGCGGATAGAGCAAAGCTCCATAAGTTCCTGAGCACATGGCAAATGATAGATTTATGGCGACACTATTACCCAGTCAATCGTGAATATACATATTATTCGGCCGTACATGGATCACACTCACGAATAGATTTATGGTTGGGGGGACAATCTTTGCTTCAACAGACACAGCACATACAAATACAGAATAGGATATGGTCATCATGCACCGTTAATCTTAAAATTAGAATGTACATCAGCTAATGTTAGGCGTCCGCTATGGCGAATGGATGATAGTTTGCTAGCTGACCCGACTATTCGGCATACCATAGAAGAAGAGATAAAGGAATTTGTTATAAATAATGATACGGGAGGTCACGTGATGGTTTGAGGGAGGAAGTCGTGTCTTCCATCTCTCCGAGGCTACCCCCTCTCTGAGCGATAAAAACGGCTACAATAACCTGTTGAAAACAACCCTGCTGAATATTGGAGAGTAGAAGGAAGTAATGGACCCATTTGTGACTCGAGAAATGAGGGCGACGCCGAGCAGACTCGCACAAAAGAGTGCAGAGAAAAAACGCGGACCCGAAGAAAACAAGATGGCGCCCGGACCGGCAGTTAAGACCGCACTAGCGCCTCAGCTAAATAAAGTATTAGAGCAGCTGGCAGCGGTGGAGTCT
Organism: Microcaecilia unicolor; assembly: GCF_901765095.1. Taxonomy (NCBI): domain Eukaryota; kingdom Metazoa; phylum Chordata; class Amphibia; order Gymnophiona; family Siphonopidae; genus Microcaecilia; species Microcaecilia unicolor. Next base: position 146,131,533 of record NC_044039.1, on the reverse strand, counting down.
TCGTTGGGAGATACCACGAGACGAACGGGGGAGTTGGAGGTCCGGGTATCCGAGCTGGAGGACTCTGAAACAAATAAGGACAAGGTGATAAAGGAGCTACAACGAACAGTGAAAACGCAAGCACAGCACCTTGATGAGATGGAGAACCGTTCCCGGCGATCGAATTTGCGTCTAATCGGTATCCCAGAGACTGTACCAGATCGTTTACTTCTATCACAGTTGGAGAGTTGGCTAAAAACAGAGTTTGCACTCTCGGATAGTTTTGGCCCCCTATGTTTGGAGAGGGCACACAGACTGGGAAGACGGGTGGCGGCTGGAAATAGGCCCAGAGCAGTAATAATAAAAGTCCATAATTATCTCCACAAAGAGGAAATTCTGAGAGGTGCGAGGGCAAAATGGGACACCTTGGCCTATGATGGCGCAGGAGTCAAGATATTCCAAGACTACTCAGCCGCATTGCAGGAACGCAGGAGAGCTTTTGGCCCCATTTGCCGCCACCTGGCCAAGAAAAATCAAAGATATTTATGCTTTTGTACCCGGCCCAGCTAAAAGTCCTAAAGGAGGGAGGGTGGCAAACTTTCCAGGCTCCAGAAGAAGCTCAAGAACTATTAGAAACAGGAAACCCCTCGGATGGGGAAAAGGACACTTGAAGAATATGGCCACCTCTAAATCGAAGCCACAAGTTTAGATGGAAAAGTTTAACCACCTGGAATGGAGGCGAAGACTGGTAATATGGTACAGAACTAACTTAATCAAAGGAATATGTATGTTTTTGAAACCACAGTTCAGTTTAATGGGGATGGAGGGGAAGGAGAAGGAGGAATGTGAGCGAAGTGTGACTGCTACACTTGGGGATCATTTGGGAAGAATACACGAAGGGGGGCAAGAGAATAAGAGAAGAATAGAAGGGAATCACACAGGCGGTCATGATATGGAAGGAAGACAGGTTAGGCTATGAGAGGGGGAGCCTACAATCACACGGCCTTAACTTACTATAACAGTAGGACACCTTAGGGATCTCAAAAAGAAGGGAGGAGGAAGGGGGGTCTTAAGGTAAAGGGCGGGATAGGGAGGAAATAAGAGTAGGAGGGAGGAAGGGGGATAAAAGGGGGGGGGGAGATAGGGAAGAGGAAATACTATAACCATGGCTTCGCAGGCCCTTTATATTTGGATGTAAGTTGCAAAGACACGAGAGTAGAGCAAATTCAGATTTGGGGGAGGGTGAGGCTGGGCACCCGAAACCCACTTAACATTCTCAAAGCCAAGCCAAGTCACACCAACTATAAACAAACGCAGATGACAAAAGCAACCCGAGTGGTATCTTGGAATGTAGGGGGTATAGCAACACCAATTAAGAGGACAAAAATATTACAGGCCCTAAAAAGACACAAAGCGGATGTGGCTTGCCTCCAGGAGACTAGACTAACGGAGGCTGAACACCAGAAGTTACAAAGACAGTGGGTGGGGCAGGTGTTCTCAGCCTCAGCAGAGGGAAGAAAGCGGGGCGTAGCAATATTAATACGTAAAGGGTTAGCAGCTAAAGCCGAATTGCTTAAAGCAGATCCTCTAGGGAGATATGTGATAATACACCTTTGGCTTCAACACAGAGAATTTTTGGTGATCTCGTTGTATGGCCCGAATGAATATACGCCATCCTTTTTTCAGTCCATTATAAAACACTGCGCCTCCTATGATTCGTTGCAGTTACTGGTGTGTGGAGACTTCAATTTAGTTGCAGATCCCACGGCTGATACTACAAACCCCAGGGAGGCCCCACAAGGGGGTAGCAAACAAAAAGCACTTCCCACATTCATGCGTACCCTAAATTTAGTGGACACCTGGAGGGCCCTATACCCAGAAACCAAAGACTATACACACTTATCTAGGGCACACGGCACAAGCTCCAGAATAGACTATATACTCATAGATAGGCAGGCATTCCCATGGGTGAGTGGAGCAGGCATAGGGCCTACAGAGATATCAGATCATGTGCTTGTGTGGACAGAACTGGAGGCCCCAGAGCAATGTCAACGAGCAGGGGGTTGGAGGTACCCGAGTTATCTATATGAAGACAAAGAATTTACAAGATATCTAAATGATAAATGGGAAACATATGAGAGGTTTAATAGCCAACATGCGGAAAATCCTAGCCTTTACTGGATGGCTTCTAAAGCGGTCATACGGGGAGATATAATAGCCTATGTGCAAATGAGGAAAAAGAGACAGGCTAAGGCGATTCTAAACTTAGAGCTTCAACTCCAGAAAGCTAAACGGAAATATATAAAATCCCCAACAGCAACAAATAAGGAACAATACTTGGCAGCCCAAGTGGTCCTGAACTCATTAATTCATGGGCAAACTATGAGGTCTTTGGTGTACTTTAAATGCCAGATACAAAGATTTGGCAATAAATCAGGCACACTCTTAGCGAGGTTGATAAAATCAGAAGGTCCTGACAGGGTGATCACAACACTGCAAGATGCCCAGGGGGTGTTAAAAACAAAAAGCGGAGATATAGAGCAGATCTTTCACAATTACTTTAGGGAGCTTTACAAGGGATCACCTGCAAGGGACTTGAACAACCTGGCCAATTACTTAGACAAGGTGGGACTCACTAAGCTTCAGCAACCACAGATAGACATGCTGAATCAGCCACTTACAGGAGAAGAACTACAGGAGGCAATAAAAGCCCTGGCTCTTAACTCAGCCCCAGGGCCAGATGGCTTTATGGGAGAATATTATAAATCTCTGCCAAGGGGAGGGATAAAGGCATTGGGGAACTATTTAGAACAAGCCATAGAAGACAAACAATTCCCCATACATGCTAATGAAGCCCTAATCACGTTGCTGCCGAAACCTGGGAAAGATAAGATGCACCCAGGCTCATACCGACCCATTTCATTGATTAACGTTGATATCAAAATCTTGGCCCGGATGCTGGCTACACGCTTAGGATCATTGCTGCCAGAACTCATTGATGAGGAGCAGGTGGGCTTCATTAAGAACAGACAAGCAGGCAGTAACGTGAGGCGTCTCCTATTGGCTATGGCAAAATGTCAGAGGAAACAGAGATCTGCATTGATCCTTAGCTTGGATGCAGAAAAAGCATTTGATAAGGTGGATTGGGGGTATTTGTTTGGGCTCCTAGATTACATCGGAATCCGGGGATGGTATGGGGCTGCCGTAGAGGCCTTATACAACTCTCCCCAGGCAGCTGTGTTAGTGAATGGAGTGAGGGGAGGTAATTTCCACATTCGGCAAGGGACAAGGCAAGGCTGCCCCCTCTCGCCCCTCTTATTTGTTTTAACAATGGAACCTTTGCTCAGAGTTTTGAAGGGAGATGAAGGGGTAAGGGGGGTGGGCCTGGAGGGAGGTACGGTTAAGGCCCTCGCGTTTGCAGATGATTTGCTGGTGGTGGTCCAGGAACCAGAACACTCAGTACCTAGGGCTTTGAAACTGATTCAGGAATATGGGGCCATGTCAGGATACACACTAAACATCCAGAAATCTAGAGCTTTAGAAATAGTGCCTGGGGACAACATAAAAAGTAGATTACAACTCCCTATAGAGTGGGAAGAAGAGACTATAAAATACTTGGGAGTCACAATACCACGGGAACTCCCACAAGTGTATGGATGGAATGTGAGAAAGCTATTGAATGACACGAGGATAAGCTTACAACTCTGGCAGGGACTCCCTTTATCACTTATGGGGAGAATAGCTCTGTACAACATGGTGATCGTACCGAAGTGGCTATATGTGTTCCAGACCATGCCACTATATCTGTCTAAGACTGATGAAAAGAGACTTAACAAGACTCTACAAACATTTCTAAGGGTAAAGAAAAGACCTAGAGTGGCGTTGTCCACGCTTTACCTACCAGTGGAATACGGGGGCTTAGGGCTCCTGAATCTGCGCTATATGACTATAGCAAGTGGGATGAGACACCTAAATGATTGGCTGCGGCGCACACAATATTTCACGCCATCCCATCTTGAGCTACAGGAGACGGAGCAGAAGCACATTGGCTACTTATTACACAAGAAAAGTAAAGCAGAAACCAGCCTATTAGTCCCAGCACAACTATTACCAGCAGCGCAGGAAACCTGGCGCTGGCTATGCAGGCACCATCGTTTTTCACCTGGGACAACCCCATACCTCCCAATATGCGGCAACCCGGATTTTCCGCCGGGCCAATTGTATGAGGTGTTCAAAAGATGGGAAGGTAGGGGGTTGGAATATGTACTTCAGGCAATAGACGAAAACGGAACAGTTGTATCCTGGGAAAGCCTCCGGGACCGATTTAAACTGAACCAAGCGGATTGGTTCCACTATTACCAACTACAACATTACATATTGAGCCTATCCCAGGAGGCTCTGACGGAGGATGTGCAGGAGGAGCTGGGTTTGGCGCTCTCATTGGGAGCACAACACAAAGTGCCACTAACATACCATCATAGACATTTAAAGGACATGGCTAAAGAACCAGACTTTGAGAGACTTTCTAACCTGTGGAGTACAGAATTGGGGATTAAAATAACTCCCACAATGATCCGGGAACACCTCCTGGGATATCGCAGGAATACAGATCAAGCAGTTTATTGGGAATTACAATTCAAGTTTGTATTGAGAGCATACATACCACCTCGAAGGGCGTTCCATATGGGGGCCTCACCGGACGGAGCATGCCCCAAATGCGCAGCAGAGGGAGCAACACTGGGACATATGTTTTGGGGTTGCCCGTGCATCAAACAATTTTGGAAAGCTGTGAGTGGACAGATACGGGCTATTTGGCTGTCGAATTGGATTCTAGACGCAAGACTCCTCTTTGGACACCTGCGGTTTTCGGGGCCCCCAATTAGGGGACGCCAAGCATTTACTCTGCGTACAGTGATGGTGGCCAAGAGAACAATTCTGAGGACGTGGCTGTCAGAGGAGGGCCCTGCAGTGGCTCAGTGGAGAGGGCAGATGATTCATCTGTTGCGCACTGAGAGAACAAGATTGAGAACTCAACGGCCCCTCCATGCTCGGACATTCTGGGCCTGTTGGACTCCATTTTGGCTTACGCTGACCGATCGAGCTAAAGGGCAAATAATGAACATGTGAATAATGCTCAAGAACATTTAGAAAATGGGGCCTGCGAAGTAAGAGACTGTGTCAATAACGGGAAGGGGGGAAGGGGGATGAGGGAGGTAGAGGGAGGGCAGGGGATGAAAATGTAAAAAGTTATTGGGGAGATAACCAGTTACATAGAATTTTCAATGTGCTTGCTAGTAAAGATATGTGGTTTATTTTGCAAGACAAAGAGGAAATTAAGCACTGTTTAGATCTGTTGATATGATCGCTCTAATAAAAATTATTGAAACATAAATAATGATACGGATGAGGTAGATGACCTGATCCTATGGGAGAGCTTGAAAACAGTTATACGTGGACAGATCATATCTCTACAGATATATAGAAATAGGAAAAAAAAGGAAAAAATGCAACAGTTGCAGGAGGACCTAGCTAAGCTACAGCAGGAGGCTATTAATCAGCAGCAACAGCAAATTCTAGAAAAACAGGGGCACCAAATCCGGATGGAGCTTAGAGAGCTACAATTAGCTGAGGTGGCAGAACACCTTCAAAAGGTGAATCAGCAATATTTTGAATTTGGAAATAAAGCCTCAAGATTGTTAGCACATAAATTAAAGAATAATAGAACCAAGAATTATATACAGGTGATAGAGGAGAATGTGGGACAACGATTGGATACGACTGAAGAGTTCAGCAGAGCGTTTAAGCGCTTTTATGAGCAATTGTATGCGGAAGACATAAACCCGAGTGGGCAGAACATAGGGGATTATTTGAAAGAGGTGGAGCTTCCACAACTAACATCTTCAAACAATGATAAGCTCTCCAGGCCCATCACAGTAGATGAAGTACATTGGGCCATTAAACAACTTCCTAATGGGAAGGCGCCCGGGCCTGATGGATACACAAATAAATTTTATAAAAGCTTTGGAAAAGTCCTGGCACCCCTACTGACTAGAGCAATTAATGAAATTGAACACAAGGACCTACCTTACTCGTGGAGGTTGGCTCACATAAGTGTCATTTTGAAACCGGGGAAGGATCCGAAGCGGTGTGGATCCTATCGCCCAATATCATTGCTAGATACGGATTATAAAATATTGACTAAGATACTTACTAGGCGCCTACAGACGCATATGCCTCAATTGATCGGTGATGATCAGACCGGGTTTATAGAGGGTAGGCAAACCTTTGATAACATCAGAAGAGCCATACATATCATAGAAGAAGTTAATAGCACACAACAACCAACGCTCCTTCTCTCCTTAGACGCAGAGAAGGCATTCGATAGAGTGCATTGGCCTTATATGTTTGAGGTACTTAAGAAAATAGGAATATCAGGCCGATTTATAACTTGGTTACAACGCCTATATGATCAGCCTCTAGCGGCGCTGAGTATCAATGGACAACATTCAGATGTGTTCCATTTAGAGAGGGGGACGCGACAGGGGTGTGCCCTGTCGCCCTTATTATTTGCCTTAACATTGGAACCCCTGGCCCAGATAATCAGATCGCAGCCTAATATACATGGTATCAAAATAGGACATAGAGAACACAAAATCATGCTATTTGCAGACGATATATTGCTAACAATGACGGAGCCCCAGCAATCACTGGAGGGTATAGAGCACTGTTTACAACAATTTGGGATAGTTTCGGGCTTCAAGATCAACATGGCTAAGTCTGAACTTATGGGGATACACATGGAGGGTGACAATATCAGACAGATACAACGCCAGTTCCCCTTCAGTTGGACCACAAAACTTCTGAGATATTTGGGAGTTAACCTCACACCTAGGACACAGGACTTATTTAAGGCCAACTTTCCTTCCAAAATGCAGGAGCTCTTTCAGGATTTAGACAGATGGGAAGGGCTCGAACTATCCTGGATGGGGAGGGTACAAGCTATCAAAATGATGATATTACCTAAGCTTTTGTATTTATTTCTAGCGCTGCCACTCCCAATACCATACAATTTCTTTAGGCAACTAAAGCGTAAAACATTTGCATTCATCTGGCGTCATACGCCACCACGAATTCAAGCTGAGATGATCTACATGCCTAAGAGGAAAGGGGGAATGGTAGTACCAAATTTCTTCCAATATTTTCAGGCAGCACAGCTATGGGTGCTAGCGTCTTGGGTCAGGGATGTTAAAAAACCATGGTTACAAATTGAAAAGCACTGGGTAGGGCTTAATCAACCAGCTATGTTCTTATGGCTGCCCAGAAAGCGTATACGAGCAATGGCACAACTTTTGCCAGTGGCCTTGCAATTCCCCTTACTAACATGGAGTGCAGTTCGACAGCGGTTCTGCCCTAATAGACAATATTTTCATAAAATGTACATACAGGGTGCACCAGACTTCGGATGGGAAGAAGGGGATAAAATCTATAAACAATGGGAGCAGAGAGGACTGAAACACTTAGGGCAACTGTGGGAAGAGGGAACAATGTGCTCATATGAGAAGATACAGGAGGAATTTGATCTCCCACCACATCATATCACGTATTTTGCGAGGGTGCAAGACTATATCATTAGGAAAGCTAAGAAAGAGTTGCAACATGAAGAGACGGAGATAGAACGGGCGGTAGGAGGGGGGGATAGTCAGAAAAGCATTACACGACTATATGCAGCCCTGCAGTCACTCAAAAACCCACTTGTACACTATACACGAAAGTGGGACAAGGATATGGGGATCAATCACGACCACTCAAAATGGGAGCGAGCACTAGGCTTGCTACTGAGAGGTTCTGTAAGTAGTGCCATGATAGAGTGGTTACAAGATATTATATCGCTGGTATTACACTCCGGATAGAATAGCAAAGATGATACCGGGGGTATCCAATCGATGCTGGAGAGGCTGTTTAGAGGTGGGAGATATGCTCCACATATGGTGGTCATGTCCAAAAATCAAAACTTATTGGGAAGAAATTCATAGAACAATTGAACAAATGTTAGACAGAACCTTCCCATTGACGATAGAACAATGTTTACTACACTTTAGACCACAGGGATTGCCACTACCATTATATCAATTGGCCACCACATTCCTGGTGGCAAGATAAATGTGGCGGCAGCATGGAGAAACCTGGTGGCCCCGTCAACGATAAAGGTGATACATAAAATGGATTACCTCTACCAGATGTCGAAATTGACAGCGATTCGAAATGGACAAATGAGCCAATTCATTAAGGTATGGGACAAATACAAAGCATGGAGAGCACAGACTGGGATAGAGCTTGATGCTCCTCAGCTAATAGTGCCTCGGATGTGAGGACCAAGGACTATGAGAGAACCATACTCCAGATTGGTAGAGACTCTAACTATAACTAACCAGGATAACTGTGTTATAATATTGAACAGCGAGGAACTCCTTTAAAAGGAGATAGGGAGGAGGGAGGGGGGGTACAAGACGGGGTTGCAAGAAGGTCAGGTTATTAGACATCTTGAATGTTAAATGTTGGATTTGATGATTGTATTATGTTAAGTATTTGGCTTTTTGATGCTATGCTGTTATAATTCAAGGCATATATAAATAAAAAATAAATAAATAAAAAAAAGCTCTTTATAAGGATCCGGTAGTGGAGGTGTGGGTGAATGGGATGTCATCGGACACGTTTGAGATTGCGAGAGGTACAAGACAGATAGAAAGATAGGAAGCAAAGAGTAGGGTTGAATGGTCAGTATTCTCAGTGGAGAAGGGTAGTTAGTGGGGTCCCGCAGGGGTCTGTGTTGGAACCGCTGCTTTTTAACATATTTATCAATGACCTAGAGATGGGAGTAACTAGTGAGGTAATTAAATTCGCAGATGACACAAACTTATTCAGGGTCGTCAAGTCGCAGGAGGAGTGTGAAAGATTACAGGAGGATCTCGCGAGACTGGGGGATTGGGCGTGAAAGAGGCAGATGAAGTTCAATGTTGACAAGTGCAAAGTGATGCATGTGGGTAAGATGAACCCGAATTACAGCTATGTCATGCAAGGTTCCGCGTTAGGAGTTACGGACCTAGAAAGGGATCTGGGAGTCATTGTGGATAAGACGTTAAAAACTTCTGCTCAGTGTGCTGCGGCGGCTAAGAAAGCGCACAGAATGTTGAGTATTATTAGGAAAGGGATGGAAAACACGAGGATGTTATAATGCCGTTGTGTGACAAGGCGGTGGCCGTAAGTAGAAGGTTGCTAGGCTGCATAGAGAGGGGAGGTGTGACCAACAGAAGGAAAAAGGTTTTAATGCCCCTGTATAAGTCGTTGGTGAGGCCCCACCTGGAGTATTGTGTTCATTTCTGGAGGCCGTATCTTGCTAAGGATGTAAAAAGAATTGAAGCTGTGCAAAGAAAAGCTACAAAAATGGTATGGGATTTGCATTACAAGACGTATGAGAAGAGACTTGCTGACTTGAACATGTATACCCTGGAGGACAGGAGAAACATGGGTGATATGATACAGACGTTCAAATATCTGAAAGGTATTAATTTTATTTTTATTACATTTGTACCCCGCGCTTTCCCACTCATGGCAGGCTCAATGCGGCTTGCATGGGGAAATGGAGGGTTAAGTGACTTGCCCAGAGTCACAAGGAGCTGCCTGTGCCTGAAGTGGGAATCAAACTCAGTTCCTCAGTTCCCCAGGACCAAAGTCCACCACCCTAACCACTAGGCCACTCCTCCACTCCTTTTCCGGAGATGGGAAGGCGGTAGAACTAGAGGGCATGATATGAGATTGAAGGGGGGCAGACTCAAGAAAAATGTCAGAAAGTATTTTTCCACGGAGACAGTGGTGGATGCTTGGAATGCTCTCCCACGGGAGGTGGTGGAGAGGAAAACGGTAATGGAATTCAAACATGCATGGGATAAACATAAAGGAATCCTGTTCCGAGGGAATGGATCCTCAGAAGTTTAGCTGAGATTGGGTGGCAGAGCCGGTAGTGGGAGGCAGGGCTGGTGGTTGGGAGGCGGGGATAGTGCTGGGCACACTTATACGGTCTGTGCCAGAGCCGGTGGTTGGGAGGCAGGGATAGTGCTGGGCAGACTTTATACGGTCTGTGCCCTGAAAATGACAGATACAAATCAAGGTAAGGTATACACAAAAAGTAGCACATATGAGTTTATCTTGTTGGGTAGACTGGATGGACCGTGCAGGTCTTTTTCTGCCATCATCTACTATGTTACTATATATCGCTCCATGGTGCGACCGCATCTCGAGTATTGTGTCCAATTCTGGTCGCCACATCTCAAAAAAAGATATAAAGGAATTAGAAAAGGTGCAGAGAAGGGCAATGAAAATGATAAAGGGAATGGAACGACTTCCCTATGAGGAAAGGCTGAGAAGGTTAGGGCTCTTCAGCTTGGAGAAAAGACGGCTGAGGGGTGATATGATAGAAGTCTACAAGATAATGAGCGGATTAGAGCGGACAGATGTGAAGTGTGTTTACACTTTCAAACAACAAAACCAGGGGACACAAGATGAAGCTAGAATATGGTAGATTTAAAACAAACAGGAGAAAGTTTTTCTTTACTCAGCATGTAGTTAGACTCTGGAACTCATTGCCGGAGAATGTAGCGACAGCAGCTGGCCTTACGGAATTTAAAGTGGGTTTGGACAGATTCCTGAGGGAAAAGTCCATTGAACATTATTAATTTGGGGGGGGGGGGGGGTTGCCGGGTTCTGGAAGCCTGGATTGGCCGCTGTCGGAGACAGGATGCTGGGCTTGATGGACCCTTGGTCTTTTCCCAGTATGTACTTATGTACTTATATGTCCCTTGTCCCCACTTATTTTTGTTCTGGTGTTAGATCCTCTGATTCGGGATATCATGGGGGCGGAAGATGTGAAAGGTGTTTTGATAGGCACAGAACACTTCAAAATATCTGCTTTTGCGGATGACTTGTTGGTGATTCTGCAGGAGCCAAAAACGTCTTTGCCAGCTATTCTAGAGCTCATTGCTGAATTTGGCGATTTTTCAGGTTTCCGTCTTAATTTAGACAAATCAGAGGTTCAAACTATTCATGTTTCAGAGGCACTATGGAAACAACTGAATTGACCATTTAAAAGAACAAGGACATCTTTCAACTACTTAGGGATACAGCTACCGGGTAACCCTGAGCAACTGTACCAGCTAAATGTTGCCAGACTTTTTTCTTTCACTAAGGAGCTTATTGAGAGGTGGGAAGGCTTACCGGTATCCTTGCTGGGACGTATAGCTCTGTTTTCCCTAAGTGGCTATATTGCTTACAGATATTACCGTTGTATCTTGCTAAGAAGGATGAGTGTCTTGAGGGGCTTGCTTTCTAGATTTTTTGGGGCAAAGAAAAGGCCACAGGTTCGTTTACAAAGCATGGTGGGTAATTGGAGTAGAGGAGGCTTTGACATCCTGGACGTAAAGCGCTACAATATGGCTTGCATGTTGAGACACCTGGGAGATTGTCTGCTCGGTGTCACCCATTGCACTTACATTATGTCTTGCAGGCCTTGTCCTCAGCATTGCCACTTCATCTTCATGCAAGTGTTATAATTCGTCCCTTAAAGGCACTATGGGGAGACAGGGCATGACTCTGGTCTTTTAACCCTCACTGTAGTAGATTATTACCTATTTGTGGGAATGGATATTTCCTCCCAGGAACAGAAAATCTGCGCCTGTTGCCTTGGCGAGAGAAACGGTTTCAATCAATACAAGACTTTTTGGATTCAAGGGGAAACATCAAGCCGCTGGAGCTATTAGATCTCGGCACAATGGGCAGATAGATTTGCACACAAACAGGTGTTCCATTACATAGCAACTTTGCCCCAGTCCTCTTCAGGTTGATGTGTCTACCAAATTCCACAAACTTTATGAAACAGCCACGAACGAAACTATTTCGATATCAATGCTTCACAAAATTATTGCAGAACTGCCCCCAAAAGGAATTAGGCCTTCTTGCTCAGAGATGGTCCGAGGACTTACAGAAACCGATTACAATGAGAGATTTGGTGCGATGCACGAATCAAATACAACGTAGGGCAAGTAGTGCAGAACTTAAGAGAGTGTCAGGGTAGAGTGATTGTTAGGGCCTATATTTCAAGGTCAAGGTTGCATAAAATGGGCGGCACAGACTCGCCGCAATGTGTTAGATATAAAGGACCTATGAGTACCTTTTATCATGCTATCTGGGCCTGCCCAGCAATAAAGGCTTTTTGGTTAAAAGTGATTCATGTTATGGAGAGAATTTGGGGGCGGAAGCTATTGGTTTTGCCGGAAAGTGTATTGCTGGGAGTTGTAGCCCCTTTGGGGGTGGGTACTGTCCATCAAAACTTATCTATATTAATAATTCTCACCTGTAACATTCTGAAGCTCACTCTGTGGGAGGGAAACACTGAACGCTAGGCTGTCAGCAACACTCATACACCACTCACTGTCACTCATATACCCGCCCCCCAGCCACGCCCCTTCCGGACATAATTCGCAACCCCAACGTTCTAAATGAAACCTCAACCAGAAGTGTGAGGCGCCAGAGATATCCGTTTTGGCCCATTACTGTCAACCGGAAGTGTGAGGAGCTGTAAAGGACTATCCATTTTCCCCATTACTGTGTGCCCCGCCCTTGCATCAGTACGTCATGACGAGGGCGGAGCACTGCTCCAGAAAACGCGACCGCAGCCCGCATTCCTCAATACGCCAACAGCTGAGCGGAGCACAGGGTGCTCGAACGTGACGCTGGCAACCCGCACGACCACATCCCACACCACAAGGTGGTGGAACATCAACGTACCAACCCATTGATCAACGGAGAGGGCGGTTGCGTTCAGCGCATCTGCCGCCTCTCTCCTTCACAACCTCCCGCCTGAGGGTGCTGCAACATGACGGCTGCAACCCGCGCGTCCGCATCCCACAGCAGAAGGTGGTGGAACATGAAGGCAGCAATCCACTGAAGAACGGAGAGGGGGGCTGCATTGAGCGCATCTGCCGCCTCTCTCCTTCACAACCTCCCACCTGCCCTGCCATGCCGAAAACATGAACTCCTCTCAGAACACAGCACTGCCGGAAACAGCAACTCTCCTCACAATACAGCACTGCGTCCTCCACACAGGACAACTGACGCCACATACAACTCCTCTCCACAACAGCTTCAAATCGGAAGGTGCGTGTCCAGGGAGGGAGGGAGAAAGGGAGACCCTGAAACTGGGAGGGGGGGCTCCTGAAACAGGAAAGGGAGGAAGGCTGGGCCCTGAAACTGGGGGGGGGGGGGGGCGGCCAGCCCCTGAAACTGGGGGGGGGGGGGGGGCGCAAGGGAAGGAGGACCCTCCCTCCGGGGACAACCTTGCTAGCGCCCGTTTCATTTCGATCAGAAACGGGCCTTTTTTACTAGTTGGTTCATAAAGCAAATCTAATAGGTACAAAATGTATTTTAGTAAATTGGATAAAACCAGAGGCTCCTTCTTATTGGCAATGGCGCAATAGATTTCATGCATTACTTTTATTGGAACTTCGAGATTCACATTTAAAATTTAATTTACAACGCCAATTTTACTTAACTTGGGAGAGTTAAATCCACAACCTAGCGCACCGTGCCCGCAGCCTTATTCTTAACCAACTTGGTGCATTATCAGGTTCTGGATGAGAAGGGGTAGCTGATTGTTGAGATGGATTAGGATTCCCTCACTATAGTTATATAGTTTTCAGGAGATATCGCATGGAGTGGGTGGGGGGGATGGGTTTATTGAATCTTTTCCAACAGGCTTGTATAGGAGGTTTGGGGTTTCGTTAATAATAGGTGTACCTGATCTGGATAGACGAATAGCGGGTTAAGGAGGAGGAGGGCGGGTTTGAGCAAGGGTTTCCCCTGCCCCTTTTTCTTTTTACTGACAATGACCCTTGAGTTCAAAGATTTCATCTGCTTGTTAGAGAAAAAGTTTCAATCAATACAAGACTATGCAGAGTCCCCCAAGGCTCACCTCTATCCCTGATCCTCTTCAAACTTATGATGATTCCGCTGGCCAAATCCCTATCCAAATCCAACCTTAACCCTTTCATCTACGCTGATGACATCACAATATTCATCCCTTTCCAATCCAACCTTACTGAAATCTCTGTGAAAATAACCTCTGCCATGAACATCTTATCATCCTGGGCCAACACTTTCAAAATGAAAATGAACAAAGAAAAGACTCAATGCCTAATCCTTTCATCACAACATGCTACTCTGCTACCAACCACCCTGATCACCCCCGACGTTACAATCCCAATATCTGATAATCTAAAACTCCTAGGAGTAACATTAGACAAACATCTAACTTTGGAAACTCGCACAAAAGCCACTACGAAAAAGATGTTCAACATCATGTGGGTACTGAAGAGAGAAAAACCATTCCTCCCACAGAAAACTTTCCGCAACCTAGTACAATCCACAGTACTCACCCATGCCAACTACTGCAACAGTATATTCATCGATTGCAAAGCCCAACTCATGAAAAAACTCCAAACCGCCCAAAACACAGCAGCCACACTCATCTTTGGCAAACCACGATTTGAAAGTGCAACACCACTTTGTGTAAAACTTCACTGGCTTCCTATCAAGGAACGCATAAACTTCAAAGCCCACACAATGATCCACAAGATCCTCCATGGCGAATCTCCAAGCTACATGAACAACTTGATTGATCTTCCAGCCAGGAACGGGTCCAAATCTTCTCGTACTTATCTCAATCTCCATCTTCCCAATTGCAAAGGCCTCAAATACAAAATCTACTATGCATCCAACTTCTCCGTTATAGGCAGCCAACTCTGGAACACAATACCTCAACACATGCGAACAACCAATGAACACCTACCCTTCCGAAAGCTGCTTAAAACTTACCTCTTCAGACAAGCTTACCCAAATAACCCAACTTAACTCTCGAACTCAAACCACACTACCCATACTCCAATCCTCTCCCACACATCCCTCCCTATTGTCCTACTCTTTCCAACTGGATCATCTCTGTGATACTTCATACCATACTCTGTGTTATCTCTGTGGTACTTTGTATCACACCTTGTACCTTACTTTGTGTTATCTCTATGATACTCTGTACCACATCCTGTAAGCCGCACTGAGCCTGCTATCAAGCGGGAAAGAGCGGGGGTATAAATGCCATAAATAAATAAATTACTAACTATTGCTTGTCTGGAATGGTAGGATGTGATTTAACTGTTGGAATCTTTCAACAAAATTCCTAGGAATCTTTTTGGAGGATAGGGTGATTTAGGGGGTTGGAGGGGGTGTTAATATAAACATTAGGGTGGGATATGGTTACTGATTACTCTTGTTTAGCCTGCTCAACCTATCTCATCTCAACTTAATGTACTCTCTGTGCTTGTTACATGTTCACCTTGTTATTATTAAACTAAACCTGAAGGGGGGGGGGGGGCTTGTGAGATTGGGTGGGGGGGAGAAAAATGTTAAACTTTTGATGTTCTGCTTATCTTTTTAGCACTTGGAAAGTTTGCTCACAACTTTTTATATACTGAGTGTATTGATTGTTCATTTAGAGGTATGCAACTCTATTAACACTGGAAAAAAATTCTACTTTAGAAATATATTTTAATATTAGGTTAGAATCTAGTATGTATAACCACTTTCTGGATGCGTATTACTTCACTATATACTTAAGGAGCAAATGACTATATATAATGGATAATCCGATGGTCATGGGGTGAAAGAGATTATCACGGAGGTGATAAACCATATGTATGCAATCATTAGTAAACTAACCTATGCTCCATTAATAATGAATTTTTTTTTTTTTGTATTCTTTCGATCCTTTTGTGTTCAAAATGCCAGATTCCCTATATAAGGAGCTGGCCTTTGTCCAGAATTTAGAACATATCATGTCTGCCATTAAGACTTGTATGACCTCATATATCGATATATAAAAATAAACAATTATTAACTTTGAGCGCAGTCTAATATTTTATTTACAGTTCTACAACACCAGCAGGCCTTAAGATGAAATAACCCATCATCCTACAACTACCATTGCTCGAGTCCAATTAGGTATCTCTAGCTATGATCTTCTTTAAGTCTAGGAAGGCTTTCAACTGCTCTGGCAAGAAATACACATATTTTACACCTAGATATTTTACCATAGATTTACAAGGATATGCTAGTAAAAGGAGAACCCCAAAGACAACACTTCTTGTCTTAAGGCCAAAAAAGCATTTCTACACTCTTGCGTTTGTTTTGTTACATCAGGATATATCCAAACTGGCAAGAATCATTTACTGTGGCTTATTCCTGTGCCAAAACCCATGAACTTTGTAAGTTATTGCACAAGAATAAGCTACAGCAAATGAATCTTGCCTTAATGAATGAAATTAATTGAACAGCTCAAATCTGACAAACCACGGATTGAGTTTTGGAAAGTGCTCTTCAATTTGTTTTTCTTTGGAATATATCGTCTTGACACAGCCCGTGTTTCAACAAAAGCCTGCATCAGGGATCAAGACTGCTTCCTACATAAAGTCTTCTATAACAGTTAATAAGAACCAAAATATAAACTTCTCGCTGCTCACACACTGAAGCAAAGCGCCATGTCAAGTCCTGTAATAAAATCTACTTCCTCTAACAATTTAGCTAAGTCTGGTTGTCTCATCTGTGGCCCATTTTGCTGTTTTGCTCTACAACTGGTTTGTGCTGCCGTTAATATTTTAGAGTTTAAAAAAATCCTTACCTTTCAACTTTTTTTCCTCCTTGATTTTTTTTTTCTTGGGGCCTAGCAGGTGGCGCTGCTGCTCATAGAACGGATCATGAGTGGACAGCAAGCCTGTGCTATAGTACTGGTACTGCTGCAGCTGAAATACAAAAGGGCATAAGTAGATTATAGCAGAGAAAGGAAAATTAGGTTCTTACCTTCTGGGAGTCACAATTGACCGAAACCTCACACTTGAATATCATGCGAAAAACACAGCAAAGAAAATGTTCTACTCAATGTGGAAACTTAAAAGGATCAAACCTTTCTTCCCAAGGGAAGTTTTCCGCAGCCTAGTACAATCAATGGTGCTAAGCCATCTGGAGGAGTGGCCTAGTGGTTAGAGTGGTGGACTTTGGTCCTGGGGAACTGGGTTCGATTCCCACTGCAGGCACAGGCAGCTCCTTGTGACTCTGGGCAAGTCACTTAACCCTCCATTGCCCCAGGTACAAATAAGTACTTGTATATAATATGTAAGCCGCATTGAACCTGCTATGAGTGGGAAAGCGCGGGGTACAAATGTTAAGAAAAATAAAAAATAAAAATAATGCCATATATGCCGGATGCAAAGAACAAATCATTGAGAAGCTTCAAACCGCTCAAAACACAGCAGACTCATATTTGGGAAAGCGAAATACGAAAGCGCCAAACCCCTAAGAGAAAAACTACACTGGCTCCCACTAAAAGAGCGAATTGCGTTCAAAGTCTGCACCTTGGTCCACAAAATCGTTCACAGGGAAGCCCCGACATATATGTCAGACCTTATAGACTTACCTACTAGATACGCAAAAAGATAAGCACGCACATTCCTCAATCTCCATTACCCTAACTGCAAAGGGCTAAAATATAAATCCACATACGCGACCAGTTTCTCATACATTTGTACCCAGCTATAGAACGCACTACCGAAGGCCATAAAAACGATGCAAGACCTAACTATCTTCGGAAGGCTACTGAAAACAGAACTGTTCAAGAAGGCATACCATCAACATCCATCTTAAATACTAAATAATAAGACTATACAAGACTAACTATACATGACTGTTTAACCTCTTTACTAGTAGTGAACAAGCACTACCACTTCAATCCTTATGTCGAATATGATCTCTCCATAGTAGATGACCTAATATATGCTATAATCCAATTATTACTCAGGAACCTTCTTGCAATACCATAATGTATTCTTCCTCACCATGTTTATATGTCCATGGTGTGTGTATATGTATATATATATATATATATATATATATATATATATATATATATAACCATGAATTGCACATACACATATATAACCATGAATTGCTATATATATATGTTATGTTCCATTTATGTTACCATGTATATTTGCACCTAACGCAACACCATTTGTAATTCTATTATCCGGAAATGACAACTACCACTATGGCAAATGTAAGCCACATTGAGCCTGCAAATTGGTGGGAAAATGTGGGATACAAATGCTACAAATAAATAAATAAATAAATAAATTTTCTTTCCTTAAGTCACAGCAGATGAATCCATTACGAATGGGTTGTGTCCACCTACCAGCAGGGGGAGATAGAGAACACTGAAAACCATAGTGCCTCTTAGGACAGCTAGCTCCATCTGCCTCTCAATATTTTGAAGCTTCCAAAGCAGTGTTAAACCACAAAGTAGCATAACATGAACTTCCTCACAGCGAACGAACGCCCCAGAACAGGAGCAAAAACACAAACGAGGGACAAACTCAACCTCCTGTAGAAGAACAGAAATCCTGAAGACTGTTTTCCAACTTCTCCCAATGAGGGAGCATGTCTGCAGGAAAAACTGAACACAAAACAGAGTCAATCGGGGGGGGGGGGGGGGGGGGGGGGGAATCATGGATTCATCTGCTGTGACTAAAGGAAAGAAAATTACTAAGGTAAGAACCTAATTTTCCCTTCCTGGTCATCAGCAGCAGATGAGTCCATTATGAATGGGATGTAACAAAGCAATCCCCTAGATAGCGCGGAAACAAGCCACACCACGTGCAAGCACTTGTGCTCCAAAAAGCGCGTCCCTCCTGGCAACCAGATCCAGCCTGTAATGTCGGGCAAAAGAAAGCTTAGAAGCCCAAGTTGCTGCACTACATAACTCTTGAAGAGAGAGTGCTCCAGTTTCAGCCCAAGAGGAGGAAATCGCTCATGTAGAATGAGCCTTAAAGACGTCAGGCGGAGGCCGGCCAGATAGCAGATATGCAGAAAAAATGGCTTCCATAAGCCAACGGGCTATAATGGCTTTAGACGCTGGAGACCCTCTGCGAGGACCTGACAACAAAACAAAAAGGTGATCAGAGGTCCTGAAAGCATTTGACATCTGCAGATACTGCAAAAGAGCCCTGAGCACATCCAGGAGGTGCAACTGCCCAAAGGATTCTGGAAACTCCTCCCTAGTAAAGGAGGGCAGAAAAATAGGCTGGTTTAGGTGAAACTCTGAAACCACCTTAGGCATGAAGGAAGGCACAGTACGTACCGTTACTCCGGACTCTGAGAATTGCAGAAATGGGTCTCGACAGGACAGCGCCTGGAGCTCAGATACCCGTCTCGCTGATGCAATGGCCACCAAAAAGACTGTCTTTAGAGTCACATCCTTCTCCAAAGCTCGCTTCAGCGGCTCAAAGGGCGAACACTGAAAAGCCTTTAATACTAGCCCCAGGTTCCAGGCCGGGTAAGTGGCCCGCACAGGAGGACGGAGCCGAAGCACCCCTCTCAGAAGCCGTGCAATGTTCGGCTGTGAAGCCAGGGAGAGGCCAGCGACCTTCCCCGAAAGCATGACAATGCTGCCACTTGAACATGCAGGGAATTATAGGCCAAGCCTTTTTGTAAACCATCCTGCAGAAAGTCAAGTATTGGCGAGACAGAAGCCCGCATAGGTGTGATCGCTTTAGAAGCACACCAAGCCACAAACTGGCGCCAGATCAGAGCATAGGCAACGAAAGTGGAATGCTTGCGGGCCTGTAAGAGAGTGGAGATGACCTTGTTAGAATAGCTCTTGTCTCTCAATTGTGCCCTCTCAATAGCCATGCCATAAGACCAAAGCGGCATGGATCCTCCATGGTCACCGGGCCCTGCTTCAACAGGTTCGGTACCAGAGGCAAAGGAAGGGGAGCCTCCACCAGCATCCGCTGGAGGTCCGCATACCATGGTCGCCTGGGCCAATCCGGGGCAATGAGGATCACCACTCCTTGATGTAACCGAATTCGCAGGAGTACTCGCCCTATCAAGGGCCAAGGAGGGAACACATAAAGGAGGCCCAGGGGCCAGGGTTGAGCCAAGGCATCCAACCCCACTGAGTGAGGATCTCTCCGTCTGCTGAAAAAGGACGGGACTTTGGCATTTGTGCTTGACGCCATAAGATCCATTACGGGATTCCCCATTTGGCACAGATCTGAAGGAACACTTCGTCTGCAGTTCCCACTCCGCTGGGTCGATTTGCTGCCTGCTTAGAAAATCGGCTTGCATGTTCCTCTGACCTGCTATGTGAGCTGCTGACAGAAGCTGCAAATGTAGCTTGGCCCAGTGGCATATCTGCGCGGCCTCCGCGGCCAGTGCTCTGCACTGAGTGCCGCGTTGTCGATTTATGTAGGCCACTGCTGTCATGTTGTCCAACAGAACTCTTGACAGCCAGTCCCTCCAGGGTTTTGTGAAAGGCCAGAAGCACCTGAAATATCACTCTCAGTTCTAAGTGATTGATGGACCACCCCATTTCCTCAGGCGTCCATAGACCCTGGGCATAGCTTCCCTGGCAATGTGCTCCCCAGGCCTTCAGGCTGGCATCCATTACCACCAGGCACCAATCGGGGAGCGCTAGCGGCATTCCTCGCTGCAGCATGCTGTCAGAGCCACCACTCCATACTGAGTCGAGCCGCAGGGAGCCATGTGAGTCTGCGTTGATAATCCTGGGAAATCGGAGACCATCATTGAAGCACGCCAATCTGCAGAGGTCTCATATGCGCTCTCGCCCATGGCACCACTTCTAACGTGGCCGTCATCGACCCCAACAGCTGGACAATGTCCCAAGCTCGTAGGCGAGGCATCCTCAGGAGCAGACGGACCTGATTCTGAAGCTTGCACCGCCTTTGGTCGGGTAGATAAACACCGAGGCCGTGTCAAACCGGACCCCCAAATATTCTAGAGATTGAGAGGGGATCAGGTGACTTTTGGGTATATTGACGACCCAGCCCACAGATTACATTCCTTAGACCACTCTGGCTGTGACATGACGACTCTCTTTTGCAGAGTCCGCTCTGATGAGCCAGTCGTCTAGGACCTTACGAGACTGGGAGACTGGGCGGCTAAATGGCAGATGATGTTTAATGTGAGCAAGTGCAAGGTGATGCATGTGGGAAAAAAGAACCCGAATTATAGCTACGTCATGCAAGGTTCCACGTTAGGAGTTACGGACCAAGAAAGGGATCTGGGTGTCGTCGTCGATAACACACTGAAACCTTCTGCTCAGTGTGCTGCTGCGGCTAGGAAAGCGAATAGAATGTTGGGTATTATTAGGAAAGGTATGGAAAACAGGTGTGAGGATGTTATAATGTCGTTGTATCGCTCCATGGTGCGACCGCACCTTGAGTATTGTGTTCAATTCTGGTCGCCGCATCTCAAGAAAGATATAGTAGAATTGGAAAAGGTGCAGCAAAGGGCGACTAAAATGATAGCGGGGATGGGACGACTTCCCTATGAAGAAAGACTAAGGAGGCTAGGGCTATTCAGCTTGGAGAAGAGACGGCTGAGGGGAGACATGATAGAGGTATATAAAATAATGAGTGGAGTGGAACAGGTGGATGTGAAGCGTCTGTTCACGCTTTCCAAAAATACTAGGACTAGGGGGCATGCGATTAAACTACAGTGTACTAAAATTTAAAACAAATCGGAGAAAATGTTTCTTCACCCAACGTGTAATTAAACTCTGGAATTCATTGCCGGAAAATGTGGTGAAGGCGGTTAGCTTAGCAGAGTTTAAAAAGGGGTTGGACGGTTTCCTAAAGGACAAGTCCATAAACCGCTACTAAACGGACTTGGAAAAATCCAAAATTCCAGGAATAACATGTATAGAATGTTTGTACGTTTGGGAAGCTTGCCAGGTGCCCTTGGCCTGGATTGGCCGTTGTCATGGACAAGATGCTGGGCTCGATGGACCCTTGGTCTTTTCCCAGTATGGCATTACTTATGTACTCTCTCGCCTGAGAAAGGCAGCTACTACCACCATTACCTTTGAAAAGATTCAGGGACCTGTGGCGAGGCCAAAAGGCAAGGCCCGAAACTGGAAATGCCTTCCCAACACCGCAAAACGGAGGAACTGTTGGTGCGGGCGCCAAATAGGTATGTGCAAGTAAGCTTCTTTTAGGTCCAGAGACGAGAGAAACTCTCCTGGCTGAACCGCCGCAATGACGGAGCGCAGGATTTCCATGTGAAAATGCCGCACTCTCAGAGACTTGTTGACTTCCTTCAAGTCGAGAATGGGCCGAAAGACCAGCCTTTTCACGGCACCACAAAGTAAATGGAGTAACGACCGTAGTCGTGTTCGGCGGGAGGCACAGGGATCACCGCCCCAAGGTGCAACAAGACTTGTAGAGTCTCCTCTACCGCTGCCCGTTTGAAGGCAGTACCGCATCGGGACTCCAAAAACACACCTCTCACCAGGGCATTGAATTCCAATCGGTAACCTTCTCTGATCAGGTCCAGGACCCACTGATCCGAGGTAATCTTGGTCCACTCCTCTAGAAAGAGGGAAAGACGTCCTCCTACAGCTGTAAAGGAGGAGTGGACCGGCGCACCATCATTGAGAAGGTCGCCCTTGAACTCCAGGCCTAGCACCGGCCGCTGCGGATCGCATGTCCAAGCAAAAGGAGTTCCTCTGCTGAAAACGGGCACATTGAGTAAATCCAGCAGAGCGCCCCGGGCGATACCTTCTAGCTTCACGGAAGCGAGGTCTAGAGGAGGAGGGAACCACCTGACCCTTGGAAGAAGGCCGGGCCTATCCTCAGGTAACCGCTGGGATTTAGCATTCCCCAGGTCTTTAACAATCCTCTCCAACTCCTCTCCAAATAACAGAAGCCCCCGAAAGGGCAACTTCATAAACCTTTGCTTAGAGGCCATGTCAGCCGCCCAATGCCGTAGCCATAGAAGGCAGCGGGCGGACACTGCCACAGACATCTGTTTAGCCGAAGCTCTGAACAGATCATAGAGGGCGTCAGCTAAAAATGACAAGGCCGACTCCATGCGCGGTGCAACCTCAGCGATGGACTCCGCACCATCCACGGTCTGTTCCACTGCCTGTTGTAACCAAGAAAGGCAGGCTCGAGCAGAATAAGAACTGCAAACAGACGCCCTTAAGGCTAGGCCCGAAATCTCAAAGGACCGTTTTAGCGCTGATTCCAGGCACCGGTCCTGAGTGTCCTTCAGGGCGACCCCTCCCTCTACTGGGAGGGTGGTCTTTTTTTGTCACTGCCGTGACTAAGGCATCCACTTTAGGCATCCCAAAACAGGCCAAGTGCTCCTCACTCAGAGGGTAAAAATGCACCATCGCCCTGGCCACTTTCAAAGGCCCCTCGGGGTCAGCCCATTGAGCAGAAATAAGCTCTTGGATGGAGTCATGCAAAGGAAAGGCTCGAGCAGGCTTCTTAGTACTCGCCATCCTCAGATTACCAGAGGAGGCCTCGCCTTGAACAGGATCATCAATAAAGAGGGCCTGTAAGGCGTCAGAGATAAGCGCTGGCAGCTCATCGCGGTGGAAAATCCAAACCGCGGTGGGATCATCCAGATCCAGTGGCAAACCAGCACCTTCCTCTGGCTCCTCAGACCACGAAGGCCTGCCAGATCACTCAGATTCCCCACAGCACGACCGGGGGGGGGGGGGGGGGGGGGAGGGAGGTGCCCCACTCTCCGACGGGGAATTTACCCATGTTTAGCGTGCATCCAACGCTCAGGGGCATCCACGTCTGACATCTGCCCCGGGCCATCATCAGTTGGAGGGAGACCAGGTAGCAGTGCAGTGTCAGACACCTGTAGCAGAGCTCTTTTCAGCATAAAGGCTTTATGTAAAATAAGCACAAACTCAAGAGGAGTAAAACTCAGCCTGACCTCCCGTCTCCGAATTAGGAGCTACAGGAAACGGAGCTCCTCTGGTAGCCTCGGCCCGAGGCGCCCCTCTGTTCACAGACTCCTCCGCAACCGCGGGGGTCAAGCCATGCGGTGCTTGCAAGATGGCGCCCGCTTCCAGCTCCATTGAGCGGGAAGAATCATCGCTCGCCATGCTCGTACTGGCTCTACTGTCTATACAGCACATTTTACAGAGCCCCACTGCTGATCTGCGCTTGCCACAACGGGAACAGTGCTTAACTCCCTCAGCAGCCATCGCCAAACAACGGCGGAATAAAATACAAAATGGTGGCTTCGCACCAAAATCACCCCAATCGGAACGCTGTCCGCAGGCCCTCCCCAGAGGAGCTGAATATCGCTCTTACCTAAAAGGACCGAGTCCACCAAGCTCCGGTCACGCTGCACGTCAATAAAAGCCTCAGAATAGCAGGGCATAAAAGGCGCGGTTTTTTTTTTGTTTGTTTTTTTTTTTAATGCTGAGAGGAAAGTTGGAGGCAAACAGCTACAGAGGTACTCCAAAGGCATTAGAGGGTGGGAAAGGCAGGGACAGGGCGAACCTATGTGCCTGCATCCACAAGGGGGAAGTGGGAAAGGCAGGGAAGGGGCGAACCTATGTGCCTTTAAAGTGGGCACCACCAGCCACAACACCCCAGCTCAGCTGGCCAAGCAGAGGAGCCTCCCCAGGCAGAATTTTCAAGGAGCTGAACAAGCTGTGTCCTACCCTGCTGGGAGATAGAGAAATACTGAGAGGCAAATGGAGCTACCCATCCTAAGGGGCACTATGGTTTTCAGTGTTCTCTATCTCCCCATGCTGGTAGGTGGACACAACCCATTCATAATGGATTCATCTGCTGCTGATAAGGAAGTGAAAAAAAGCTCCAACTTCAAATTCACTTCTGTCATCAGTATGTGTCTGACTCATCCTAAGATTCACAGAGAACCTCCATTACAAGAAAATAAACTTGCTATCCTAGTTAAATTTGCACAGATAATCTTGCAACTCCGGTCCAGGTAAAAACAAGGCATGCAATGTCGCTTTTCAAGAACAGTGCACTTTGATACCACTTCACAACAGGCTTGATTTCCACTAACAGCTCTGGCTTCCAGTCTCTTCCCTTACCTCATACTCTTCATGCTGCTGTCTTCACATTAGTGTGCAAAAAGACATCTACAGAATTGAATCGGAAATTAGATGTAGGAATTCCCTTTTTCTTTTTTAATTTATTCAGCTCACTCCTTTCCTGTAGAAGTTGAAGTCTAGTTACGTTTAGGCACAAGTAAGTATTTTGGGGAAATAAAAATGCATACAAATCTATTTATCCAATGGACAGAATGACCACAGTTATTAAGGGGCTCATTTTTGAAACAGAAAAACATCCAAAAATTGCATTACAGGAAGATATTTCTCACAGAAAAAAAGTCAAAAGCGTCAGGAAGTATTTTTTCACGGAGAGAGTAGTGGATGCTTGGAATGCCCTCCCGCGGGAGGTGGTGGAAATGAAAACGGTAACGGAATTCAAACATGCGTGGCATAAGCATAAAGGAATCCTGTGCCGAAGGAATGGATCCTCAGGAGCTTAGTCAAGATCGGGAGGCGGGGCTGGAGGTTGGGAGGCGGGGATAGGGCTGGGCAGACTTGTACGGTCTGTGCCAGAGCCGGTGGTGGGAAGCGGGACTGGTGGTTGGGAGGCAGGGATAGTGCTGGACAGACTTGTACGGTCTGTGCCAGAGCCGGGGTTGGGAGGCAGGGCTGGGGAGGTGAGGATAGTGCTGGGCAGACTTATACGGTCTGTGCCTGTGCCAGAGCCGGTGGTTGGGAGGCGGGGATAGTGCGGGGCAGACTTATACGGTCTGTGCCCTGAAGAGCATAGGTACAAATCAAAGTAGGGTATACACAAAAAGCAGCAAATATGAGTTATCTTGTTGGGCAGACTGGATGGACCGTGCAGGTCTTTTTCTGCCGTCATCTACTATGTTACTATGTTACTATGTAGTCAAACACCACCCAAGTCTGCTAGCTGCCAAAAAGAAGTCCTTCCCAGAGGGGGTGTTGTGTGGGCGTGATATGGGCGGTATTAAGGGGTAAACATTTATTGCCAATAAAACAGCAAAAAGACTTCCAGGGGCAAAAGGAAAAAAGCCCAGAATTAGACCTTAAAAGCTTCTAGGGTAAGGCTAAACCTGTCTTTAGGTCCATTTGTGATTTTACTGGGTAGGGGAGTACAGAGGTCGAAGTGGTTGTTTGTGAGAAATAGTGAAGAGTTGCTGAATGATTTGTTACCTTTGTGTGTGTGCACCAGTCTGAACCTTTTGACCCTCACTTCTCCTGCCTTGCCTCCTGTGTCTCACCTCTTCAACTCCTTAACCACAACTGCTAGCCCCCCACCTCAGCCACACCTATTCCTTCCTCTATCTCAACCACTTCACTCACCAACTACTACTACTACTATTTAACATTTCTAAAGCGCTACTAGGGTTACGCAGCACTGTACAAGTTAACATAGAAGGACAGTCCCTGCTCAAAGAGCTTACAATCTAATGCACAAATGTACAGTCAGTCAAGTAGGGGCAGTCAAATTGGGGCAGTCTAGATTTCCTGAAAGGTATAAAGGTTAGGTGCCAAAGGCAACATTGAAGAGGTGGGCTTTGATTAAGGATTTGAAGATGGGTAGGGAGGGGGCTAGGCGTAGGGGCTCAGGAAGTTGATTCCACGCATAGGGTGAGGCAAGGCAGAATGGGCGGAGCCTGGAGTTGGCGGTGGTGGAGAAGGGTACTGAGAGGAGGGATTTGTCCTGAGAGCGGAGATTCCGGGCGGGAATGTAGGGGGAGATGAGGGTGGAGAGGTAATGAGGGGCTGCAGTCTGAGTGCATTTGTAGGTGAGAAGGAGAAGCTTGAACTGTATGTGGTATCTGATCGGAAACCAGTAAAGCGACCTGAGGAGAGGGGTGATATGAGTATATCGGTTCAGGCGGAATATAAGACGTGCAGCAGAGTTCTGAATGGATTGAAGGGGGGATAGATGGCTAAGTGGGAGGCCAGTGAGGAGAAGGTTGCAGCAGTCAGGGCGAGAGGTAATGAGAGTGTGGATGAGAGTTCGGGTGGTGTGCTCAGACAGGAAAGGGCGAATTTTGCTGATGTTAAAGAGGAAGAAGCAACAGGTCTTGGCTGTCTGCTGGATATGCGCCAAGAATGAGAGGGAGGAGTCAAAGATGACTCCGAGGTTGCGGGCAGATGAGATGGGGAGGATGAGGGTGTTATCAACTGAGATCGAGAGCGAAGAGGAGAGGTGGGTTTTGGTGGAAAGACGATAAGCTCAGTCTTGGACATGTTCAGTTTCAGGTGGCAGTTGGACATCCAGGCAGCAATGTCGGCTAAGCAGGCCGATACCTTGGTCTGGGTCTCCACGGTGATGTCTGGTGTGGAGAGATACACCTGGGTGCCATCAGCATAAAGATGATACTGGAAACCATGAGATGAGATCAGGGAGCCCAGGGAAGAGGTGTAGATTGAAAAAAGAAGGGGTCCAAGGACAGATCCCTGGGGAACACCGACAGAGAGCGGGATGGGGGTGGAGGAAGAACCATGAGAGTGTACTTTGAAGGTGCAGTGGGAGAGATAGGAGGAGAACCAGGAGAGGACAGAGCCCTGGAACCCAAATGAGGACAGTGTGGCAAGAAGTAAATCATGACTGACAGTGTCAAAAGCGGCGGATAGATCGAGGCGGATAAGGATGGAGTACTGGCCTCTGGATTTGGTAAGGAACAGGTCATTACAGACTTTAGAGAGTGCTGTTTCTGTCGAATGTAGAGGGCGGAAACCAGATTGAAGTGGATCGAGGATGGCCTGAGAGGAGAGAAAATCAAGGCTGCAGCTGTGAATGGCGCCGCTCAAGTATTTTGGAGAGGAAGGGTAGGAGGGAGATGGGGCGGTAGTTGGAGGGACAGGTAGGGTCAAGTGATGGGTTTTTGAGGAGAGGTGTGACTACGGCGTGCTTGAAGGTGTCAGGGACAGTTGCTGTGGAGAGAGAGGTTGCGGATATGACAGGTGGAGGGGGTGACAGTAGGAGAGATGGTGTTAAGTAAATTGGTGGGGATGGGATCAGAGGAACAAGTTGTGCATTTTGAGGAGGAAAGAAGGCGGGCGGTTTCCTCCTCGGTGATATCAGGAAAGGAGGATAAAAAGTTGGTTGGTTGGTTGAGGGAGAGGGTTGAAGAGAGAAGAGGAGGAGGTGGCTTGGTAGTGAATTCAAGGTTGATCTTTTGCACCTTGTCGCGGAAGTAGTCAGCCAGGTTGATCTTTTGCACCTTGTCGCACAAGTAGTCAGCCAAAACCCTCACACCTCAAATTAAATCTCCCTACCTGCTTGTCCTGTGGCTGTGTGTGTGATGACTGTTTGCTGGTGGTGGGTGAGTGCTTAGTGCAGCAGCTGTGTATGTCTGAACTGTTTGGTGGTAATGGTGATGGTGGTGGTGGGAGAGTGAGTGTTTTGGGCAGGTGGTGTGTGCTGGGTTTCATGAGGTAGAGGTGTGCATAGTGATGTTTCTGGGGTCAGTGGGTTGCAGTGATGGTGGGACACCTGCACAATTAATCATAGATGCACTGAATGCATTGGCGGCTCACGCCTTGCTGGAAGTGGATGCAAGTTTGGAGAGGAGGCCCCAAAGGAGATATCCCTATCAGAAAGTCTTCAGGCCCAGCACCTGCTTCCTGGACCTCACTGACCAGGAATGCATTACTAGGTTCCACTTTGATAGGGTTGCCATACAGCACCTTTAACTAGCTACAACACCTCCTCCAACCCATGACATGCAGAAATAATCCTGTGCCAGTCCAGCTGAAGGTCACTGCCTCCCTCAACTTTCTAGCCATCAGCAGTTTCCAGTCAGTGCTAACAGTCAATATAGGCCTCATCCAGCCCGCCATCTCCAACAGTCTTATCCAGTTCTTTGATGCCTTCTACACCCAAGCCTCACACTATATTACCTTGCAAACTACCACCCAGGCACAGAACATCAAGGCTCAGTTCTACTTCACAGGCCACTTCCCTTCAGTCATAGGCATCACTGACTGCACACTAACTACACGCAGACACCATCCCCGCGCCCCCAAACACACGACACCTACAGAACACAAAATCATATCATTCCATGAACATGCAGGTTGTGGGTGATGCCAAGGGGGAGACTGTGGGTGGGGTTGTGGTTGATGCCCCGGGGGAAGGAAATGGCAAGCAGGTGGGTGATACCCAGATGGTGGACAGTGGGTGGGTGTTGCCCAGCCTCCACACATGAAGCATACATCTAGAGAACGATGTGGAGACAAAGTTCATCTCTACCCCACCTCTGCGGATTCTGTTCCATTCCCGTCCCCGCAGCCTTCGAACATCTACTAAGTCTGACCCTGATGGTCTTCTTTAGCAAAGCATTGGCATTTGTACATCACTAACAGTGGACCTTCAAGCAATGAAAAAAAAAAAAAAGCACTTTCAAAAGGCACTTAAAATGATATATTGAATTCTCGGATCTCGATGCATGGATTCCAAGATGGCCGCCGCAGGATACGGACGTGTGTGAGCCTTGCTGCTGCTCTACTAAAATGCCTAAACGGAGAGGCCAGGCTGCTGCCGCTACCACCCAGCGACACAACTTACAAGTTCGCCCGGAGTCTATTCTTCCCTATGTTCAGCAGGCCACAGATTTACGGACGTCGGAAGGCGGCCGGCTTGTTCCAGCCGATGTAGGTGGAGAGTTGGAGTGGAACCAAGGGCTGGAAGTTTCTTTAAGCCCCGACACTCGAGTTCCTCCCCCACAGCCCCGAGGAAGCAGTTCTCCTATTGCGGCGTCTCCGGTACAGGAAGAGCTAATGGGAGAGCGGGGGAGTTTTCAAATTTCTCTGGAACCTGTTGAGGGGATATTGTTGGTGAAGGGTCAGCTGCTGAGTCGAGAGGTGGTAAATCCTACAAATCAATCGGACGTACTGACCACTCAATTTGCTTTTTCCCTTAGTAAGCCTAAGGAAGTGACTAGATAATTTGTGGACTTTGATAGCTGATTTTGCTGAAGTGTTATGCCCCCAGGTTAAGAAATTGTCAGAGGAAATAGTAACGTTAAAGGGGAACTTGAAAGAAACTGAATACACATTGAAAAACTTGAATCAACAGGTAATAAAACAAGAAAAAGATTTGCAAGATACAATTCAAGTTCAAAATAATATGCTTAGAGACTTGGTAAATCTTTGAAGAAAATCTGAAAACTTTGAAAATTATTCTAGAAGCAATAATTTACGTTTTATTAACTTTCCTGTATAAAAAGCAATTTCTCCTCGAGAAATGCTAAAAAAATTACCTTAAAGAGGTTTTAGAGATTGGGGAGGATAATATCCCCCTATTTGCACAAGTTTTCTACCTCCCCATTAAAGGTGAATATAAGAAACAACTGCAAGATAATCAACCATTAGATGTTTCAGCATTACTGGAAACATCGGATTTGGAACAATTAACTACAACCCTGGTGGCTACTGTTGCTTTAGCACCAGATAAAATTTGGATTTTGAGAGACTTTTTTTTCCAAAATAAAGATAAGCTGTTTAAAAGTTTCAAAGTCCGAATCTACCCTGATGTGTCGAAGGACACCCAAAAAAGACGCCAGCAATTTCTACAATTAAAAGCACAGTCACTACAAATAGGAGCAACATTTTTCCTTAAATATCCGTGCAAGTGCCTGGTCGGATACCAATCGCAGAAATATGCTTTCTATGTCCCCTCTCAATTGGCAACATTCATCTCAGTCAGACAAGAAAATGGATCTAATGTCATCTAGTAATAACTCGTAATAGTAAATTAAATCTGTACATGTACAGATATCTTTAATAAGTTTAAAGTAGTTTTCTTTATGCTAGTACTGCATTTTCTCCGTTATAAGGACATCTTGGGATCCTCATTGTGGACTTATGTAAAATTAACGAATATTATTACTTTTTAAATTGTTTGTTTGTTTTTTGTTACATTTGTACCCCGTGCTTTCCCACTCATGGCAGGCTCAATGCGGCTTACATGGGGCAATGGAGGGTTAAGTGACTTGCCCAGAGTCACAAGGAGCTGCCTGTGCCTGAAGTGGGAATCGAACAGTTCCTCAGTTCCCCAGGAACAAAGTCCACCAACCTAACCACTAGGCCACGCCTCCACTTTTTGTTTAATATATCTGATATTAATTTTTCTTTTCTGAACAAGTGTTATTGCTTGTAATATAACTGAAGAAATAATAATAATTAAAAAAAAAAAGAATTCTCGGATCTCAAGGTACAAGGTAAAGCATTCCATATCAATGGAGTCATAACAAAAAATGTTTCCTTCCTTATAACCATCAACTGAGCCTCACTCACATCTGGTAAAAGCGAAAATTATCCAATGAAAGCAGATTCCTCGCAGGAACATACTGTCATAATCACCTTTAAATGTGATGAATATCTCATACCTTTCCTTGTGTAATAATGATTTTTCATAGCAGTTTTCTAAAATTAAAAAAATATATATATTTAAGGCTAAAGAGACCAAAGTTATATTTAAGTTTTGAATCCTGGCTTTAAATGATTTTTTAATTTTTTATTTTCTTTCACGCAGAAGATCTCTCATTTGTTTAACATAACTAAATGCAAATAAACTTTGTATTGTGGTTAAGAATGTGGACCAACCGGAAAGTCATTGTTTAGAAAGCATTCCTGCCATATATTATAAGCTCATGAATGGATGCATCTGGAATGTGCCAGCAGTGAAACATGCCCTTGGAGTGCAGGAAAATGATGAAAATAATGGGCATGGAGACCGAATAACCTTCGCATAGTGGACCCAAATGAATATAACATAAAAAAGAAGTATAAAGAAAAGTGCTCAAAAGTAGCAAAAATGCTTGTGTGGTGCAAAAAAGAAAATGGAGTAGATATGTTGAATCATCAGTTAACTGAAAAGAGTAGAACAATGAAGACTATACACCATATCGAAATGCGCTACTGACAGAACACAGAGTGTGAGAAAGTAGCAAAAATGGGAAGTAAACTGGAAACAAAGAAATCTATTATCAGGTGAAGTTGCAAAAGAGTGCTTATGAACATGAAGGGAAGAAAACGTAGCAATTGACAAGTTCGGTGTACTTGGACAGTGTACAGGTGACAGTAGTTGCTATGCCTGACATGACGAAATATTTGAACAGTACAGCAACTGATCTTTTAGCGGTGAAGTGAGGAAATGCTGTCGAATTCTGTATTAAGTGCACCTCATGGATGACACATATAACTGTTCTCAAGTAAATCATGTATTTAAAAAAAGGAAAGAAGAACACAGTGTATTAGATAAACAGGCTTAATTTAAAGGGATTGTGCAGTGCAAATATTCTGATGGCCCGAGTATCTAATGAAAGTCTCAGCTTACCGATAAAGAACTGCTTGGTGTAGCATGCGTTCTGACCGCCTTCACATAGGAAAGAACAAAAGAAGTGGCAGACGTTATTTAAAAAGGCATCAGTAGCGCAGGAAATCATGTTCTACTACTACTACTACTACTACTACTATTTAGCATTTCTATAGCGCTCCAAGGCATACGCAGCGCTGTACAAACATAGAAGAAAGACAGTCCCTGCTCAAAGAGCTTACAATCTAATAGACAAAAAATAAATAAAGTAAGCAAATCAAATCAATTAATGTGAACGGGAAGGAAGAGAGGAGGGTAGGTGGAGGCGAGTGGTTACGAGTCAAAAGCAATGTTAAAGAGGTGGGTTTTCAGTCTAGATTTAAAGGTGGCCAAGGATGGGGCAAGACGTAGGGGCTCAGGAAGTTTATTCCAGGCGTAGGGTGCAGCGAGACAGAAGGCGCGAAGTCTGGAGTTGGCAGTAGTGGAGAAGGGAACAGAGAAGAAGGATTTATCCATGGAGCGGAGTGCACGGGAAGGGGTGTAGGGAAGGACGAGTGTGGAGAGATACTGGGGAGCAGCAGAGTGAATACATTTATAGGTTAGTAGAAGAAGTTTGAACAGGATGCGAAAACGGATAGGGAGCCAGTGAAGGGTCTTGAGGAGAGGGGTAGTATGAGCGGTAAAAAGTGTGCTCCCGCAGTAAAAAAATTAAAACCGTGATTTTTCTTCGGGTCCGGTGTCTCCTCCCTTCCTTTGTTCTTCCCTTCCTTACCTTCCTCCCTGACGCAACATGAGGAGATTCCCCATAGGCCTGCTCTGGGGCCCTCCCTCCTCTGCTGACTCTCGCCTTCTGATGCATATTCCTGTTTTGTGAAGCATGAAGTTAAGGCATGAGCCAGAGGAGGGAAAGCCCCAGAACAGGCTATGGCGAATCTGCAAGGAGGTTTGATTGAGAACAGGAGATGGCATGATGTCTAGCATCAACAAAGAGAGTCCAATTCTCCCGTAAAAAACAACAGAAAAAACAAAAGAACGGAAGAGCTCAAAAGAACCAGACTCAAAAATATGAAAAGCCAAATTTATTGCACAAGACCCTACACGGTCCGTGTTTTGGCCAAAGCGGCCTTCCTCAGGGGTCTATAAATTGGCTTATACAAATATTCATATATACATCCAAAGGTTCATTCGAATTCGGACAAATCTGCTGATCCTATCCAAGCTGATGCAAAGCTGCATCAGCTTGGATAGGATCAGCAGATTTGTCCGAATTCGAATGAACCTTTGGATGTATATATGAATATTTGTATAAGCCAATTTATAGACCCCTGAGGAAGGCCGCTTTGGCCAAAACACGGACCGTGTAGGGTCTTGTGCAATAAATTTGGCTTTTCATATTTTTGAGTCTGGTTCTTTTGAGCTCTTCCGTTCTTTTGTTTTTTCTGTTGTTTTTTACGGGAGAATTGGACTCTCTTTGTTGATGCTAGACATCATGCCATCTCCTGTTCTCAATCAAACCTCCTTGCAGATTCGCCATAGCCTGTTCTGGGGCTTTCCCTCCTCTGGCTCATGCCTTAACTTCATGCTTCACGAAACAGGAATATGCATCAGAAGGCGAGAGTCAGCAGAGGAGGGAGGGCCCCAGAGCAGGCCTATGGGGAATCTCCTCATGTTGCGTCAGGGAGGAAGGTAAGGAAGGGAAGAACAAAGGAAGGGAGGAGACACCGGACCCGAAGAAAAATCACGGTTTTAATTTTTTTACTGCGGGAGCACACTTTTTACCGCTCCTAAAGTACGGTAAACCCTGGTTAAAAAATAAATAAATAAATAAATAAAACACAGGTCCCCATCCCCATGTCTACCTACAACCTCCAGCATTCTGGAATCTACCACAGATTTGGCCAAGGGGAGATCGTCAGCGGTAGGCTCCTAGGTAAGCAGTACAGGGATTCCCAAACCCCATCCCTCCTAACCTTCAACACACTCCCCTCCCTATGGATGCCCCCAGAACCCACAACCATTACTTCACCACCACACGGTCATCATAGCAGCCAATACACACAGCGAATGCTACATACCTGTAGAAGGTATTCTCCGAGGACAGCAGGCTGATTGCTCTCACTGATGGGTGACGTCCACGGCAGCCCCTCCAATCGGAAACTTCACTAGCAAAGGCCTTTGCTAGTCCTCGCGCTCGCATGCGCGGCCGTCTTCCCGCCCGAAACGGCTCGTGTTTGTCAGTCCCGTATGTAGCAAGACAAAGACAAGGGAAGACACAACTCCAAAAGAGGAGGCGGGCGGGTTTGTGAGAACAATCAGCCTGCTGTCCTCGGAGAATACCTTCTACAGGTATGTAGCATTCGCTTTCTGCGAGGACAAGCAGGCTGCTTGTTCTCACTGATGGGGTATCCCTAGCCCCCAGGCTCACTCAAAACAACAACCATGGTCAATTGGGCCTCGCAACGGCGAGGGCATAACTGAGATTGACCTGAAAAATTTACCAACTAACTGAGAGTGCAGCCTGGAACAGAACAAACAGGGCCCTCGGGGGGTGCAGTTGGATCCTAAAGCCCAAACAGGTTCTGAAGAACTGACTGCCCGAACCGACTGTCGCGTCGGGTATCCTGCTGCAGGCAGTAATGAGATGTGAATGTGTGGACAGATGACCACGTCGCAGCTTTGCAAATTTCTTCAATAGAGGCTGACTTCAAGTGGGCTACCGACGCAGCCATGGCTCTAACATTATGAGCCGTGACATGACCCTCAAGAGCCAGCCCAGCCTGGGCGTAAGTGAAGGAAATGCAATCTGCTAGCCAATTGGATATGGTGCGTTTCCCCACAGCCACTCCCCTCCTATTGGGATCAAAAGAAACAAACAATTGGGCGGACTGTCTGTTGGGCTGTGTCCGCTCCAGATAGACGGCCAATGCTCTCTTGCAGTCCAATGTGTGCAGCTGACGTTCAGCAGGGCAGGAATGAGGACGGGGAAAGAATGTTGGCAAGACAATTGACTGGTTCAGATGGAACTCCGACACAACCTTTGGCAAGAACTTAGGGTGAGTGCGGAGGACTACTCTGTTATGATGAAATTTGGTGTAAGGGGCCTGGGCTACCAGGGCCTGAAGCTCACTGACTCTACGAGCTGAAGTAACTGCCACCAAGAAAATGACCTTCCAGGTCAAGTACTTCAGATGGCAGGAATTCAGTGGTTCAAAAGGAGGTTTCATCAGCTGGGTGAGAACGACATTGAGATCCCATGACACTGTAGGAGGCTTGACAGGGGGCTTTGACAAAAGCAAACCTCTCATGAAGCGAACAACTAAAGGCTGTCCTGAGATCGGCTTACCTTCCACACGGTAATGGTATGCACTGATTGCACTAAGGTGAACCCTTACAGAGTTGGTCTTGAGACCAGACTCAGACAAGTGCAGAAGGTATTCAAGCAGGGTCTGTGTAGGACAAGAGCGAGGGTCTAGGGCCTTGCTGTCACACCAGACGGCAAACCTCCTCCACAGAAAGAAGTAACTCCTCTTGGTGGAATCTTTCCTGGAAGCAAGCAAGATACGGGAGACACCCTCTGACAGACCCAAAGAGGCAAAGTCTACGCTCTCAACATCCAGGCCGTGAGAGCCAGGGACCGGAGGTTGGGATGCAGAAGCGCCCCTTCGTCCTGTGTGATGAGGGTCGGAAAACACTCCAATCTCCACGGTTCTTCGGAGGACAACTCCAGAAGAAGAGGGAACCAGATCTGACGCGGCCAAAAAGGAGCAATCAGAATCATGGTGCCTCGGTCTTGCTTGAGTTTCAACAAAGTCTTCCCCACCAGAGGTATGGGAGGATAAGCATACAGCAGACCCTCCCCCCAGTCCAGGAGGAAGGCATCCGATGCCAGTCTGCCGTGGGCCTGAAGCCTGGAACAGAACTGAGGGACTTTGTGGTTGGCTCGAGATGCAAAGAGATCTACCAAGGGGGTGCCCCACACCTGGAAGATCTGTCGCACTACACGGGAATTGAGCGACCACTCGTGAGGTTGCATAATCCTGCTCAACCTGTCGGCCAGACTGTTTACGCCTGCCAGATATGTGGCTTGGAGCACCATGCCATGACGGCGAGACCAGAGCCACATGCTGACGGCTTCCTGACACAGGGGGCGAGATCCGGTGCCCCCCTGCTTGTTGACGTAGTACATGGCAACCTGGTTGTCTGTCTGAATTTGGATAATTTGGTGGGACAGCCGATCTCTGAAAGCCTTCAGAGCGTTCCAGATCGCTCGTAACTCCAGACGATTGATCTGCAGATCGCGTTCCTGGAGGGACCAGCTTCCTTGGGTGTGAAGCCCCTCGACATGAGCTCCCCACCCCAGGAGAGACGCATCCGTGGTCAGCACTTTTTCAGGCTGAGGAATTTGGAAGGGACGTCCCAGAGTCAGATTGGACCAAATCGTCCACCAATACAGGGATTCGAGAAAACTCGTGGACAGGTGGATTACGTCTTCTAAATCCCCAGCAGCCTGAAACCACTGGGAAGCTAGGGTCCATTGAGCAGATCTCATGTGAAGGCGGGCCATGGGAGTCACATGAACTGTGGAGGCCATGTGGCCCACCAATCTCAACATCTGCCGAGCTGTGATCTGCTGGGACGCTCGCACCCGCGAGACGAGGGACAACAAGTTGTTGGCTCTCGTCTCTGGGAGATAGGCGCGAGCCGTCCGAGAATCCAGCAGAGCTCCTATGAATTCGAGTCTCTGCACTGGGAGAAGATGGGACTTTGGATAATTTATCACAAACCCCAGTAGCTCCAGGAGGCGAATAGTCATCTGCATGGACTGCAGGGCTCCTGCCTCGGATGTGTTCTTCACCAGCCAATCATCGAGATATGGGAACACGTGCACCCCCAGCCTGCGAAGTGCCGCTGGTACTACAGCCAAGCACTTTGTGAACACCCTGGGCGCAGAGGCGAGTCCAAAGGGTAGCACACAGTACTGGAAGTGACGTGTGCCCAGCTGAAATCGCAGATACTGCCTGTGAGCTGGCAGTATCGGGATGTGTGTATAGGCATCCTTCAAGTCCAGAGAGCATAGCCAATCGTTTTCCTGAATCATGGGAAGAAGGGTGCCCAGGGAAAGCATCCTGAACTTTTCTTTGACCAGGTATTTGTTCAGGGCCCTTAGGTCTAGGATGGGACGCATCCCCCCTGTTTTCTTTTCCACAAGGAAGTACCTGGAATAGAATTCCCAGCCCTTCTTGCCCAGATGGCACGGGCTCGACCGCATTGGCGCTGAGAAGGGCGGAGAGTTCCTCTGCAAGTACATGCTTGTGCTGGAAGCTGTAAGACTGAGCTCCCGGTGGACAATTTGGAGGTTTTGAGGTCAAATTGAGGGTGTATCCTTGCCGGACTATTTGGAGAACCCACTGATCGGAGGTTATGAGAGGCCACCTTTGGTGAAAAGCTTTCAACCTCCCTCCGACTGGCAGGTCGCCCGGCACTGACACTTGGATGTTGGCTATGCTCTGCTGGAGCCAGTCAAAAGCTCGTCCCTTGCTTTTGCTGGGGAGCCGAGGGGCCTTGCTGAGGCGCACGCTGCTGACGAGAGCGAGCGCGCTGGGGCTTAGCCTGGGCCGCAGGCTGTCGAGAAGGAGGATTGTACCTACGCTTGCCAGAAGAGTAGGGAACAGTCTTCCTTCCCCCAAAAAATCTTCTACCTGTAGAGGTAGAGGCTGAAGGCTGCCGGCGGGAGAACTTGTCGAATGCGGTGTCCCGCTGGTGGAGCTGCTCTACCACCTGTTCAACTTTCTCTCCAAAAATATTATCCGCACAGCAAGGCGAGTCCGCAATCCGCTGCTGGATTCTATTCTCCAGGTCGGAGGCACGCAGCCATGAGAGCCTGCGCATCACCACACCTTGAGAGCAGCGGCCCTGGACGCAACATCAAAGGAGTCATACACCCCTCTGGCCAGGAATTTTCTGCACACCTTCAGCTGCCTGACCACCTCCTGAAAAGGCTTGGCTTGCTCAGGGGGGAGCGCATCAACCAAGCCCGCCAACTGCCGCACATTGTTCCGCATGTGTATGCTCGTGTAGAGCTGGTAGGACTGAATTTTGGCCACGAGCATAGAGGAATGGTAGGCCTTCCTCCCAAAGGAGTCTAAGGTTCTAGAGTCTTTGCCCGGGGGCACCGAAGCATGCTCCCTAGAACTCTTAGCCTTCTTTAGGGCCAGATCCACAACTCCAGAGTCATGAGGCAACTGAGTGCACATCAGCTCTGGGTCCCCATGGATCCGGTACTGGGACTCGATCTTCTTGGGAATGTGGGGATTAGTTAGAGGCTTGGTCCAGTTCGCCAGCAATGTCTTTTTTAGGACATGGTGCATGGGTACAGTGGACGCTTCCTTAGGTGGAGAAGGATAGTCCAGGAGCTCAAACATTTCAGCCCTGGGCTCGTCCTCCACAACCACCGGGAAGGGGATGGCCGTAGACATCTCCCGGACAAAGGAAGCAAAAGACAGACTCTCGGGAGGAGAAAGCTGTCTCTCAGGAGAGGGAGTGGGATCGGAAGGAAGACCTTCAGACTCCTCGTCAGAGAAATATCTGGGGTCTTCTTCCTCTTCCCACGAGGCCTCACCCTCGGTGTCAGACACAAGTTCATGGACCTGTGTCTGCAACCTCGCCCGACTCGACTCTGTGGAGCCACGTCCACGATGGGGGCGTCGAGAGGTAGACTCCCTCGCCCGCATCGGCGAAGCTCCCTCCGCCGACGTAGTCGGGGAGCCTTCCTGGGAGGCAGCGGCACCGACGCCGGAGACCTCACCTCGGGCGATGGGCCAGCCGGCGCCACGCTCGACGGTACCGGTGGTGCAAGCACCGCCGGTACCGGAGGGTTAGGGCGCAACAGCTCTCCCAGAATCTCTGGGAGAACGGCCCGGAGGCTCTCGTTCAGAGCGGCTGCAGAGAAAGGCATGGAGGTCGATGCAGGCGTCGACGTCAGAACCTGTTCCGGGCGTGGAGGCTGTTCCGGGCTGTCCAGAGTGGAGCGCATCGACACCTCCTGAACAGAGGGTGAGCGGTCCTCTCGGTGCCGATGCCTGCTGGGTGCCGACTCCCTCGGCGACCCAGAGCTCTCGGTGCCGACACGGGAAGGGGACCAATGACGATGCTTCTTCGACTTCTTGGAACGAAGCATGTCACCGGAGCTTCCCGGCACCGACGAGGAGGACGTAGAATCCAGCCGTCGCTTCCTCAGGGCTGAGGCCGAAGGAGGTCGGTCTCGGGGGGGCTGTACCGCAGGAGCCCTCAGGGTAGGGGGAGACCCACCCGAAGGCTCACCGCCACCAGCAGGGGAATGGACAGCCCTCACCTGCACTCCAGACGATGCACCACCGTCCGACATCAGCCGACGAGGTCCCGGTACCACCGACGTCGATGCAGCTGTCCGATGTCTCAGCGCCGATGCAGAGGGCCGATGC
Organism: Microcaecilia unicolor; assembly: GCF_901765095.1. Lineage (NCBI taxonomy): Eukaryota > Metazoa > Chordata > Amphibia > Gymnophiona > Siphonopidae > Microcaecilia > Microcaecilia unicolor. Next base: position 146,091,770 of record NC_044039.1, on the reverse strand, counting down.
ACTCGATGCACTGGCGGCCGAGGATGAAGCTCTGGACGCTGAAGACGTCTATGCACTCAATACCCCCGGTGCCGATGCCGACGAAGAGCCCGAGAACAAAACGTTCCACTGGGCCAATCTCGCTACCTGAGTCCGCTTTTGCAAAAGGGAACACAGACTACAGGCCTGCGGGCGGTGCCCAGCCCCCAAGCACTGAAGACACGACGCGTGCCTGTCAGTGAGCGAGATGACCCGGGCGCACTGGGTGCACTTCTTGAAGCCGCTGGGAGACTTCGATGTCATGGGCGGAAAATTCACGCCGGCGAGATCAAAAGTCGAAATGGCGGAAAAGGCACCGAAAAAACACGGGGAAGAAAACTTCGACCCAAGGCCTAAAAGCGGCCTACCCCGACGACGAAAGAAAACTTACCGGGGCGAAAAAGCTGAAAGTAGCGGGGGGAAAAAAGACCCAAGAGTCTTTTTCCACACAGAATGGGTTTTTTTTTTTTGTTGAACAACACGACGAACGCGCGAGGTCGACTTTGCGGGGCCCGACACGGCGAAAACACGACCATACCGAGCGCGGACAAAAGAAGACTGACGAACACGAGCCGGTTCGGGCGGGAAAACGGCCGCGCATGCGCGGTGTGCATGGACGCGCGAGGACTAGCAAAGGCCTTTGCTAGTGAAGTTTCCGATTGGAGGGGCTGCCGTGGACGTCACCCATCAGTGAGAACAAGCAGCCTGCTTGTCCTCGGAGAACCATGTCTGTGATTCTGCTTCTACCCACAAGTGAGAGGCTACACTCAGCAAACTTGGCTCATGACTCCTATAGCCCACCCCCAAAATGAGATACAGGAGAACAAGAGGCATAAGAGTGCCCACGTCATCATAGAACAGACCTTTGGCCAGCTCAAGAACTGCTTCAGATGTCGGGACTGTTCCAGAGGGCAGCTCATCTACAGCCCTGAAAAGGTTGCCAAACTTTTGATGACCGCTGCATATTGAACAACCTGGCTCTCCGAAGACAGGCCTTGACAGAGGAGGGACAGAAGCCACAGCAGCAGCTGCCACCAAACCCAGATAAGGAGCTCCCCCCTCTCCCCCTGCACATAGAGCTGACCAAGGAGCATACCAACTGTGAGTCTGTGCCAAAGACTCATTTTGACCAATTTTCAGTAAAGGTAAGTGCACTATTTATTCGTCCAGGTACCTGGTCAAAATAGCCCTGACAAAAAAGCTCCCTTCATAATAGCCTCTAACAGCCACTGTCAAAAGGGCCTGCCCATAATATAGCCCATGACAAACTAGCCCCCCCCCCCCACCCCCGAGAAAAGGGCCAGATCAGGCTGCCCAGAATATGGCACTGCATTGTTTTTCTAATAATCTTACCTTTAGGTTGGTAAGACTATAAAAATGACGACAATATTGTTTTTTCTTTTTAATCAGCATGTTGATGGAAGAATAGTTTCCTTAAACAGCAGAACAGATTATGAATACCAATTGGTAGCTATAGATTTTTATTTATATACTAGTAAGAAATGCCCATTTCTGAGGTCAATGAAATGGGCGCTAGCAAGGCGCTTTTCGTTACCATCCCCCTCCCCTTGTTGGTGGACTTACCTTCCGTGCTTGAGGGTGGTCGTGGGCGCCTTGCCTCGCCCCGCCCCGCGACGTAGAGAGTGGCTGGCTGGCTCCCTCACTGCATGTGACCTACAGCCTGCCTGCCTCACACTCCCTCCATTCGTCCTCACGTAGTAGATCGATGTATGCCCCACCCTCGCGTCAAACGTGATGACGTCGAGGGCGCAGCGATGCGATTGGTGAAGTGTCATTGCTCCGCCCGCGACGTCATCACGTTTGACATGAGGGCGGGGCAAACAGTAATGGGGATAAATTCCGATCTCTGCCGCCTCACAAACTGGAAGTTGCAGCTTCATTAGAATGTTGAGGTAGTAAATTATGTGTGGAAGGGGCATGGCTGCGGGAGCGGGTCTATCAGTGAGAGTGAGTGGTGATAGCCTAAGTGCAGGGCTCCAATGTTTCCCTGCCACAGAGTGAGCTTCAGAATGTTTGAGGTGAGAATTATTTATATAGATGCTTTATACAATGCAATGCTTGTAGGAGCCTTTATCAGTAAAAATTTCACTTGTACTTTATCATCTTTTTTTTTGTGAGGTGTTATTTTTTTCTAGGGACTATTTTGTCAAGGGTTATTTTGTGGGAGGGGCCATTTTGTCAAGGGCTATTTTGTCAGGGTGACATTTGTCCACAGTACCTCTGTAACAACTCCCACCACCACCACCACCCCTTTCCCCCAGCACACAGGCCCCACCCTCCCTTCCACACACAACCCCCTCCCCCCTGCACAACAATATTCTGGTCACTGCAGTGATGGTCCTAGGCCAAGATCCATGCACCACAACTCCATCTAGAACCCTAGAATTATAAACTGTAAATCAGGACACTAGTTGTTGCCATTAAGCAACAACCATGTCTGCATCTATAGTACACCAGCCAACCTGGAGAGCAGAAGACTCAAATGGAGTATTGAATCAAGATGGGGGGTGGGGCGGGGGCAAGGGGATGAACCTTCCACAGCCAGGAGTAAGCTTTCTTACCTCCTTGTCCTTGCTATATTTGCTTTGATGCAGCTTCTTGTATTTGTGCAGTCGCAGCATGTCGTGTAGCTCATCCTTGGAGAGAGAGAATTCATCATCACCTTCTTCATCACTCTGTGAATCTGTGTCACTAGAATCCTCATTCAGCAGGATACCCTGATAAAAGCAAATACAAAATCAGTCTTCTCATCTTTTCTTAATCATTATTCTAAAAGAAACACCTCTCAGCTGGAAGTGTAGTGGTCACACTCACAAGTGGATTGCATCACTCACTATCACAGTGACTCCAGCTCAGGTGTTCTTCGGTAGAATGTAGTGTTCAGTTACCGAGCAACTAATGCACTCAAGGGAAAATAAATAAGGGGGCAGATTAATATTTTCTGCTTCTTCCCCTTTAACAGAACCTTGCACATAGGGCAAGCCAGATTTCTCAAGTTTATGCAATTCAGTTCAAATACCACTGCAGCTCCTTTCATAGGAGCCAACTTTTCAAAATTATTGGGGGTGCTAAGCCCAATGGAAATAACCGCTCCCTGGACACATACAAGGAATTTTCTCAATATTGGGGGTGCCAGCACCCACAGAGTCGGCTCCAATGGCTCCTTTACATCTTGGGCAAGTCACTTAACCCTCCATTGCCTCAGGTACAAACATAGTTTGTAAGCCCTCTGAAGACAGAGAAATAGCTACTGTATATGAATAAAGCTTACCTTGAACTAACTACGAAAAAGGCAAGAGTGGGGCCCAATACTTCTATATAGGGCTTCTGATTTTAGTTTTTAACCAATAAACACTCATAAAACATCCCTGATGCAAAAATTAAATAGGTGTTTATCCAGTAAACATCATTTCCTCTAATATTCTCCCACTTCTTTGTTGGCTTGTCTTGTATGCGTCATTCACTTTTGTCTCTTTTCTGCACCAAAGACATCTAAATAACAAACGCATATATTTGATTCCACTAGAAATGGTATCCAGCAATAATACCTGTAGTGCAAAACCACCTGCTCCCACCAAATGTTTGTACCCTCAAATGATCCCAACTTAGCTGAAAATAAACACCTAAAAATAGATTATATAGTGAAAGAAACCTGCTGAACACTTTGTGAACAAGCACATATCTCCAACCCCCACCCCACCACGTTTCATACCATGGTCTGTTTTCAGGCCAAGGTTTCATTTAACCTCTTTTTTTATTACTCTTAAAATATCAAACACACAGATCCCATCTCACTTCTGCATGCAAACCATGGAGTATGCAATGCCCTACTGCAGAATGATGGAGAATATCACCACCTTCTAATCCTGCACCACCAAGCTACAGGGCATTGTTATGAAAGCTAAGCCCAGCCTGCTCTTCTGCGCTAAGTTCAAGGACAACTATTTTAAACCCCCAGTACGGACTTCTAGAAGCATTTGGCAGACCTAACCTTGCATGCACATGCGTCTTCCCACCTACCTCACCCAGGACCCACAGTTGGATTTTCTATGGGTGTTTTTTTGTTACCCAGCTCCTAAGGGAGGTGGAAGGGTATGTGAGAACATATATCTTACTACAGGTGAGTAACTTCACTTTCTCAGGTTTTCCTCGGAGTGTGTGTGTGTGAGAGAGACAGAGAGAGAGAGTGTGTGAGAGAGAGAGAGACAGAGAGAGTGTGAGAGAGAGAGAGACAGAGAGAGTGTGAGAGAGAGAGAGAGAGAGAAAGAGAGAGAGAGAGAGAGAGAGTGAGAGAGAGAGAGTCTGTGAGAATGAGTGTGTGTGCCAGGGCCCCCCCTCCTCCCTCCAAATTTCAGGGTCCTTCCCTCCGAGTGTTCTTCCCACTGCGCTACGGGCGCCTGATGAGGCTCCTGATCACCGCAGCCTGGCTGCTGTCGTCCGCCCTACTCTTCCCCATCCCCGGCGGCGCCATGATCCGCGTCTACTTCTCGCGGGCCTCACTGCTCTGTAACCCAGACTACGCCAGCAATGTGCCCTACTCGCTACTGCTGACAGCGCTCATCTTCTTCCCCTGCTCGGCCTCCGTCACCGTGACCAATGGGCACCTTTTTTCGTGGGTTGACATCATAATGGCTACGGTGACATCAGCCTGCGCTAAGGAACCTAGCAGACCAACTCAGAAGAAGTCACAAACACAGGCAGCAAGACCAATAGAATGTTGGAGGTGAGAATTATTATATAGGATGTGAGAATCCCTAGCTACCAAGCTCACCAAAAAACAAAACCAGCTATCACATTGGGAATTCTGTTCAAGGCAGTAGTGAGATGTGAATGTGTGGACTGAAGATTACATCACAGCTCTGCAAATCTCCTTAATGGAGACGAATCTCAAGTGGGCTGCTGATGCTGCCATGGCATGACCCTCCAGATTCAGCCCAGCCTGAGCATAAAAGAAGGAGATGAAGTGTGCTAGCCAATTGGATAGATGGCATTTACTGATGGCTGCCCTCATTCTATATGGAAAAAGCAAAACTGTGGGTCCTAAGTGAGTTGGGTAGGTGGGAAGGCACAAATATATGTGCGGTTGGGCCTGCCAAATGCTTCTACAAGTTGTAGAACAATGTCACAGCGGAGACAAAATAGATGATGGCAAAAAACTTCTACAGGACTCACGAAAGTTCACAGCAAATGTTTATTAAAAAATCCTGGACTCGACACGAGTTGTGTTTCAGCCACTCTGGCCTGCCTCAGGAGTCCTTAAAACAGTACATAACATATGCATAAAGTAATTAAACCGTACATGATTAAAAATATAAATAGAAAGAATAAGACAAAAACTTATATTTATTTATATATATATATATATATATATATATATATATATATATATATATATATATATATATAAGTACCCCAAGGACGTCTTACATATACAGTTACAAATATGTGCAAGATTGTGAAATCTGTTCAATTTACAGTCTTAATAATGTACAAATAATAAATGTTTAAAAATGTACAAATAATAAACGTTTAAAAAACATTAAATTATAAATTTCAAATTAAGAATATCATTAAAAAAATGTATCTAGGTAGGAATGACATGATGTCACATTACATTGAACCTGAGATATTATGTAAACCCGAATGGGATATTTAAAAGGATATCTAAAATAAAAAAAAGTGTATTAATACTAATATATTTATACAAATACTTAAAATAATATATAAAAGATTAACTATAAATGGCTTATTAAAGAAGGTGTATTGTGAGGAACTGTAAAAAACTAACTGTAAAAGAACAACCGATACCGGTCTTATTTCATCTAGCTATTTCTAAATGTATATTGATACCGGTTCTATTTCATCAAGCTGCTTGTAAACGAACATCGATACCGGTATTGTCTAGATTCTTTGGTTCCATATATATATTTGTTTAGATTAATCTTTTATTACTTTTTATTTTTCTTATATCTGTTGGTTGATTGTTTGGCTTGCTAGTCCTTAGACTTGTTTAGTTTGTCAGCCTAACATCGTCTCTAAATTCTTTGTTTGGTTTGCCAGTTGTACACTTTCAGTTCGTTTTTTTCTGCAACATTTCTTCTGCAAGGAATTACTACATCAATAAAATACAGGTACCTTCTTTATATTAAATTCTTTTATGGAATTCCTTTATATATTTTGTTCTTTTCGTGTTAGTTTTTTTTACAGTTAGTTTCTCACAATAAACCTTCTTTAACAAGTCATTTTAGTTAATCTTTTATATAATATTATTTTAAGTATTTGTCTAATTATCATATTAGTATTAGATATTTTTTTAGATACCCTTTTAAATATCCCATTTGGGTTCACATATCATCATCAGGTTCAACATAATGTGACAATGTCATTCCTAGATACATTTTTTTAATGATATTTTTTGATGATATTCTTCATTTGAAATTTATAATTTAATGGTTTCTAAATGTTTATTATTTGTACATATTTAAACGTTTATTATTTGTACATTATTAAGACTGTAAATTGAACAGATTTCACAGTCTTGCACATATTTGTAAATGTATATGTAAGACGTCCTTGGGATACTTTTACTTTATATATGTATAAGTTTGTTGTCTTATTTTGATTTCTATTTATATTTTTAATCATGTACGGTTTAATTACTTTATTATGTATGTGTTATGTACTATTTTAGGGACTCCTGAAGCAGGCCAGAGTGGCCAAAACATGACTCGTGTCGAGTCCAGGATTTTTTAATAAACTTTTGCTGTGAACTTTCGTGAGTCCTGTAGAAGTTTTTTGTCATCATCTATTTTGTCTTGCTGTGACATTGCTCTTTGACTAGTGCGAAGGTTTGTTTTCTTCTGTTTTTGTCGATCTACAAGTTGTAGAACACTGGGCAGCATCCGTATTGGGGTTCCGTGAATGACGACACCCACACGTGAAAACAATGTCCTGCTTGTCCTCTGAGAATGGACGTTTTACTGAACATACAATATTTTTATACTAGGCTTGAGATATCCACTCATGTTAACTATTTAATACTTTAAAGAACAAGAGAATTTTATTTTAAACAGATGCTTTTATTTCAAATTAATAAAAAAATGGGTAAAGCACGCGAGGTAGGGGAGAGGGCAACGGGTGGGGAAAGGGGTAAGGATGTGGGAGGATGGGAGGGTAAGGGGGGTGAAAATGGGAAAACAAAAATTGATGACGGACTCAATCACTGGCTTTTTGTTATGTATGTTATGATGTTGATATGTTATTTATGCCAGATGTGGAATGTATTTTATTTTGTCATCAATAAAAATGTTGAATATAAAAAAAATGGGTAAAGTTCATGATATTCTTTCCAACCTGTATCCAACCTGTGTTCTGTGTATACATAGCATTTGTTTTGTCTGTAAGGGGAGGTATCTGGGGATGGTCGAGCAGATGCAGTTTCCAGGGGGTTATGGGCAATTTATTCAGGTGGGGGCAGTTAGTAGGGGAGTTATCTCTTTGGATATGGAACACCTAGTCCAATTAGGCCCATTTTCAAACATGGCTTTTACCAGGTTTTCCCTGATGCCAAATTTCAGCACATTCTGTTAAATTTTTGTAACGTTATTTTGCCCGGACACACATTCTCGACCCCTTTTGTATAATTCTTTCCAACTTCCATTCAGTTGGAAAGAATCAAACAAAAACAGTGCTTTGTTTTACCATGTCTTCCTTTATCCCCTCCCTGCTAAAACACAAAATAGATCTCTCACCTTCAGCCATTTTCTGCTCTTCCTCAGTTTAGAGAAGTTATACAGGTTTCCTTTTTCAATCTTTGGCTCTGTTGAATAATACACAAAAAATACACAGTATAATGAATCTGACCTAGATTTGCAGGGTTATCTCCCAACAGACACAAGATCACCACATGAATCAGAAATGTATGACTTGCATACTGGTAAACATCAAAACCCAAGGATCATAAGGAAGCCACTAAGTCACACAGCTACAGATTCTGTGCATCATTCAAAGACACACAAATGGCAAGGCAATCAATCAGATACAGAGATTCAGCAGTCACAGAGAAATGCAAGAATGCCATCAAACTCGAGTGGCAAGAAAGGTTGCTTTTCAAACTACTGCGTAATATTTAAAATCCAGCTAAGAATCTTTTTTAGATAATAACTAAATTTCAAAAAGTCTTTACACAAATAGCATTTGGCATCAGCCACTAAAAGATACAGTCACAACAAGCCAAAGTGCCCGTTTAGTGACTAAAAATCCCTGGCTGGAATTCTCAGCTCAAGGCGATCCTTTAGGGAACAATACAATAGGAAGGAGGTCCGTATCTTTTAGTGGCTGATGCCAAATGCTAATGTATCACAGATATATCTATAGGCTAATGGCATCTGTGGATTCCAACAGTAAGCAGTTCAAATAGAGCTATATTTTATATGCCTTGAGTAATATTTAAAAATTGCACAAACCATGCAACTCTCAGCAGTTCTACCATAATTCCTCTGCACCCCAAGAAAGCACCATGCTGGCAAGAAACCACAGGCCCAAAGATCCTTCATTGATATTTTAGACAAGTATAGCACATATATCATATGAAAAAATAAAAATCAGGTTCCATGTCAAGGCTATTTCCAGGACTTCAAATAGAATACCTAGCAGCCAAAGTTCTAATTGACAGAATATTACAATTTGTGTGCTTCTAGAACAGTGACAATACGGCGTTCCACTTACAATCTAAAGCATGCACCGACATTTACTCCTAAGAATAGCCATCAAGAGCGAGAACATCTACAGTCAACAAGAAAGTGAAGTAACCACTAAGTCAGTGGCTCCCAAACCTGCCCAGAGGATGCAAACCCCCCCCCCCCCCCCCCCGGGTCAGGTTTCCAGGATATTCACAATGAATATACATAAGAAACTTGCATGCAGCACCTTCCTTACACACAGATTTATCTGCTGCATATTCACTGTAGATATCCTGGAACCCTAACAGGCTGAGAGTCCTCCAAGAGAGGCTGGGTGCCACATAAGCAAATAAATATTTGCTAACTTCAAGTCCAGTTTTCCTCCTAACTGACCTTGTGCAGGTCATCGCCCTCTGCCTAGTTTTTACCCTACTGTACCTTGGGTACTTGCAACCCTTCTGGATATGCAAGGTGCTCTGATTTGTTATTAAAGAAACGGCAAACACTGTAGAATGCGACAGATTGGTGTATTCTGCTAGGAAATTTGAAAAGGTAACATCTTTGTATATCAAGGCTTATTGGTTACCTATGTAGGCATGAACAATCTAAAGTCTGCACTTTAGTGTTTAAGATTCTATATGGGCAACCACAATATATCACAAAACTTGTGATCTGGTCATCTCTTCCAAAGTACATTATGATTTAAATTTATAAAATAAAATATTACATTTTCCAGGAGGTAAATGAGTGCAATATAAGCGGAGTTTTGTAGATGAGGGACTACATTCCCAAGAACATTAGAACAATTGCTGATTATCCAGGAAATATTTAAAGACTTGGACATCTACCTGTACCAGAAATGGGTTTCAAGGGTGACAATGCAGAGGAACTGAAAGAAATCTCAGTGAACCTGGAAAATGTACTGACCCAAATCAATAGTGATAAATCACCTAGACCGGATGGTATACCCTGAACTCAAACATGAAATTGCTGACCTGTAACCTGTCGTTAAAATTGTCCGTAGTACCTGAAGATTGGAGGATGGCCAATGTAAAACCAATCTTTAAAAGGGGCTCTAGGAGTAATCCAGGAAATTACAGACCAGTAACACTGGCTTCAGTTGCAGGCAAAATAGTGGGAAGAATAAAATTACGGAACACATAGACAAAAATGGTTTAATGGGTCAGCATAGGTTCAGCCAAGCCAACTCTTGCCTCACCAATCTGCTTCATTTCTTTGAAGGCGTGAATAAACACATGGATAAAGGTGAGTCAGTTGATGTTGTATATCTAGATTTTCATAAAGCTTTTGAGAAAGTTCTTCATGAAAGACTCATGAGAAAATAAAAGTGTCATGGGATAGGAGGCAATGTCCATCTCTGGATTAGGAATCAGTTACTGGACAAAAAAAAAAAAACGAGGGTATGGTTAAATGGCCATTTTTCTCAATGCAGGAGGGTGAATAGTAGAGTGCTGCAGGGATCTGTACTGGAACCAGTGCCATTTACTACTACTACTACTATTTAGCATTTCTATAGCGCTACAAGGCATACGCAGCGCTGCACAAACATAGAAGAAAGACAGTCCCTGCTCAAAGAGCTTACAATCTAATAGACAAAAAAAAAAAAGTAAGCAAATCAAATCAATTAATGTGTACAGGAAGGAAGAGAGGAGGGTAGGTGGAGGCGAGCGGTTACAAGTGGTTACGAGTCAAAAGCAATGTTAAAGAGGTGGGTTTTCAGTCTAGATTTAAAGGTGGCCAAGGATGGGGCAAGACGTAGGGGCTCAGGAAGTTTATTCCAGGCGTAGGGTGCAGCGAGACAGAAGGCGCGAAGTCTGGAGTTGGCAGTAGTAGAGAAGGGAACAGATAAGAAGGATTTATCCATGGAGCGGAGTGCACAGGAAGGGGTGTAGGGAAGGACGAGTGTGGAGAGATACTGGGGAGCAGCAGAGTGAGTACATTTATAGGTTAGTAGAAGAAGTTTAAACAGGATGCGAAAACGGATAGGGAGCCAGTGAAGCGACATGAGGAGAGGGGTAGTATGAGTAAAGCGACCCTGGCGGAAGACGAGACGGGCAGCAGAGTTTTGAACCGATTGGAGAGGGGAGAGGTGACTAAGTGGGAGGCCAGCAAGAAGCAGACTGCAGTAGTCTAAACGAGAGGTGACAAGGGTGTGGATGAGGGTTTTGGTAGAGTGCTCGGAAAGAAAGGGGCGGATTTTACGGATGTTGTAAAGAAAGAAACGACAGGTCTTGGCGATCTGCTGGATATGAGCAGAGAAGGAGAGAGAAGAGTCAAAGATGACCCCAAGGTTTCGAGCTGAGGAGACAGGGAGAATGAGAGAGCCATCAACAGAAATAGAAAATGGGGAGAGTGGGGAGGTGGGTTTGGGGGGAAAAATGAGAAGCTCGGTTTTGGTCATGTTTAATTTCAGGTGGCGTTGAGACATCCAGACAGCAATGTCAGACAAGCACGCTGAAACTTTTGTTTGGATGCAAGGTGAGATATCAGGGGTAGAAATGTAGATTTAACATATTTAACAATGATCTGGAAATCAGAATGACGAGTGAGGTGACTAGATTTGCAGATGACACAAAACTATTCAAGACTGTCAAAAACACTTGTGAAATGTGAAAAATTGCAGGAAGATCCAAATGGTAGATGAAATTTAACGTTGGCAAATGCAAAGTAATGCACATTAGGAAGAATAATCCGAACCATGATGCTTGGGTCCACTCAGTACTCAAGAAAAAGGTCTAGGTGTTATTGTAAACAATATGCTATAATCTTCTGCCCAGTGTGCGGCAGTGGCCAAAAAAGCAAACAGGATGCTAGGAACAATTAGGAAAGCGATGCAAAATAAGACCAAGAATATTATAATGCCTCTGTATCACTCCTTGGTGCGACCTTACCTCGAGTATTGCATTCAATTCTGGTCAGAGTATCTCAAAAAAGATATAGCAGAATTAGAAAAGGTTCAAAGAAGAGCGACCAAAATGATAAAGGGGATGGAACTCCTCCCATACAAGAAAAGGTTAAAGAGGTTAGGGCTCTTTGGTTTGGAAGAGAGACAGCTGAGAGAGGATATGACTGAAGTCTGTAAAATCCTGAGTGGTGTAGAATGAGTAAAAGTGAATCAATTTTTCACTCTTTCAAAAAAGTACAAAAACCGGGGACAATCAATGAAATTACATGGAAATACTTTTAAAACAAATAGGAGAAAATATTTTTTCATTCAAATAGTTAAGCTCTGGAACTCACTGCTGGAGGATGTAGTAAGGGAAAATTAGGTTCTTACCTCGGTAATTTTCTTTCCTTTAGTCACAGCAGATGAATCCATTAACTGATGGGTTATATCCGCCTACCAGCAGGTGGAGTACATAAGTACATAAGTAATGCCACACTGGGAAAAGACCAAAGGTCCATCAAGCCCAGCATCCTGTCCACGACAGCAGCCAATCCAGGCCAAGGGCACCTGGCGAGCTTCCCAAACATACAAACATTCTATACATTTTATTCCTGGAATTGTGGATTTTTCCCAAGTCCATTTAGTAGTGGTTTATGGACTTGTCCTTTAGGAAACCGTCTAGCCCCTTTTTAAACTCTGCTAAGCTAACCGCCTTCACCACGTTCTCCGGCAACGAATTCCAGAGTTTAATTATGCGTTGGGTGAAGAAAAATTTTCTCCGATTTGTTTTAAATTTACTACACTGTAGTTTCATCGCATGCCCCCTAGTCCTAGTATTTTGGGAAAGCGTGAACAGACACTTCACATCCACCTGTTCCACTCCAATCTACCACCGGCTGACTTTCAGGTGCTGCGGAGGACTTGCAGCTCATCTGCATATCCTTTACAGCCTTCTCCGGGGTGACTCCCAGGTCCACTCCGATCCACTCAGGGCCTCCGCTCTAGGTGCCCAGCGCTCCCACCAGGTGCTGTGGAGGACTTGCAGCCCTTCTGCATTTCCTCACAGCTGTATCCGGGGTGACTCCCAGGTCCACCCCGATCTTCCCAGGGCCCTAGCTCCAAGTGCCAGGGTTTCCAGGTGCTTTTTGGCTAGGATCAGGCGACCCTCAGGGGGAGGAATGCTGGCTTTGGCCTAACCCCTGGTAAGCCTTTTCCTCAGCTGAGAGGTGCCCAGCTCTACCACCGGCTGCCTTTCAGGTGCTGCGGAGGATTTGCAGCTCATCTGCATATCCTTTACAGCCTTCTCCGGGATGACTCCAAGGTCCACTCCAATCCATTCAGGGCCTCCGCTCTAGGTACCAGGCGTTTTTCTCTTTACATCTACTTTTCTCCCAGTTACTACTTATGGCTCCACTACACTTTTTCTTCTTGGCACTGTCCCTTCCTAATTTGTTTCTCCGTCTTAAACCAATGTACACTGCAGGAACACATTGAGGCATATTTTCAAAGCACTTTGGGAGGCTAAGTTCCATAGGTTTCTATGGAACTTTGGGAGGCTAAGTGCTTTGAAAATGAGCTTGATTGTCCACCATCTGTATTCATCATCTCACCATCTCTTTTTTCCTCTTCCTTTTTCTCAGCTCTCAACCTTAAACATTTCCTTCCTTCTATTCATCCATCTCCTTTCTATATGATTACATCTCGCCTTCGTCGCACCTCTCCTACTCTTCTCCGTACTCTCTTACTCCTTCTCCTGTTCTCCACTGGGGACATTAATCCCAATCCTGGTCCTCCACATCAGCTCTCATCCTATTTGTGCAGGTCACACCGTGATATCTCCAATCTAATTTCTGTTCCTCTCCTCCCCCCTCCTTCCCTGCCTTTCTCTTGCACTCTGTGGAATGCCCGCTCTGCCTGTAACAAACTTTCCTACATCCATGACCTCTTTATCTCTCGTTCTCTTCATCTGCTTGCCCTAACTGAAACTTGGCTTTACCCTGAAGACTCTGCTTCAGTTGTGGCCCTATGCTATGGAGGTTATCTTTTCTCCCATACTCCTTGCCCGATTGGCCGCGGAGCTGGTGTCGAGCTACTACTTTCACCCTCTTGTAGATTTCAACCTCTTCTTCTATCTCAGTCTCACTGTTTTTCTTCCTTCGAAGTCCACTCCATCCGTCTATTTGCTCCTCTGCCTCTCCGAGTAGCAGTCATTTATCAACCCCCTGATAAGTCCCTTTCTTCCTTTCTCACTGACTTTGATGCTTGGCTTTCCTTCTTTCTTGAAACCTTCATCTCCTTCCCTCATTCTTGGGGATTTTAACATTCATGCTAATGATCCCTCTGACTCTTATGCTTCGCAGTTTCTTGCTTTAACATCCTCTTTCAATCCTCAACTGTACTCCACTGCCCCCACTCACCAGAACAGCCACTGTCTTGATCTTATCCTATCCTCAAACTGCTCACTCTCCAGTTTATTTTTATTGTTGTTACATTTGTACCCCGCGCTTTCCCACTCATGGCAGGCTCAATGCGGTGGGCAATAGAGTTAAATGACTTGCCCAGAGTCACAAGGAGCTGCCTGTGCCGGGAATCGAACTCAGTTCCTCAGTTCCCCAGGACCAAAGTCCACCACCCTAACCACTAGGCCACTCCTCCAATTTCTGTGCCTCAACTCTTCCCCTCTCTGACCATCATCTGATAACTTTCACACTTAAAACACCCTCCTCCCCAGTCCCGTCCAATCTTAACCAATACATTTAGGAATCTTCAGGCTATCGACCCTTCTACTCTGCCCTCCAATGTTTCAAATCTCTTCTCTACCACTATGTTATCCAAGTCTATCAATGAGGCTGACTCTTCCTATAACACTATTCTCTCCTCTGCTCTGGATACTCTTGCTCCTCTCATTCCCCGTTCTGTAAAACGTACCAAACCCCAACCTTGGCTGACCTCTAGAATCCGCTACCTACGTTCCTGTGCCCGCTCTGACAAACGCCTTTGGCTGAAATCCCGTGCCCATGTTGACTTCATAATTTCAAATTCTTGCTGACCTCCTTCCAGTCTGCTCTTTTACTTGCCAAACAGGACTATTACATCCAGTTGACTAATTCTCTTGGCTCAAACCCTCGTCGTCTCTTTGCCACACTGAACTCTCTCCTCCAAGTGCCTTCACCTCCAACCCCCCCCCCCCTTCACTTTCCCCCCAGACTCTGGCTGAGTTCTTTCATGATAAGGTTCACAAGATTAAACTTGAATTCTCAACCAGGTCACCTCCACTTCTCCTTCCCTTAGTCCATTCTCTCAACCCTCCAAATCCTGCCTCCTTTTCTTCCTTTTCTGAAATCACGGAAGAGGAAACTACACATCTTCTTTCCTCCTCGAAACTAACTACCTGTTCCTCTGATCCTATTCCCACCCATCTACTTAACACTATCTCTCCTACTGTCATCCCGTTTATCTGTCATATCCTCAATCTTTCATTGTCCACTGCGAGTGTTCCTGATGCCTTCAAAACATGCCATAGTCACACCACTCCTTAAAAAACCTTCATTGGACCCTACCTGTCCTTCCAACTATCGCCCTATCTCCCTCCTCCCTTTCCTATCCAAGATACTTGAACGTGCCGTTCACAGCCGTTGCCTTGACTTTCTTTCATCTCAAGCTATTCTTGATCCACTTCAATCTGGCTTTCGCTCCCTTCATTCAACTGAAACAGCGCTTGCTAAAGTCTCCAATGATCTGTTCCTAGCCAGATCCAAAGGTCTCTATTCTATCCTCATCCTTCTCGATCTGCTGCTTTTGACACAGTTGATCACAGCCTACTCCTTGATACAGTCCTCACTTGGATTTCAGGGCTCTGTTCTTTCCTGGTTTTCTTATCATCTCTCCCAGCGTACCTTTAGTGTATACTCTAGTGGCTCCTCTTCTACTTCTATCCCATTGTCAGTTAGTGTACCTCAGGGAACTGTCCTGGGACCTCTTCTCTTCTCCATCAATACTTTTCCTTGGTACTCTGATCTCTTCCCATGGTTTTCAGTATCATCTTTACACTGATGACTCCCAGATCTACCTCTCCACACCAGAAATCTCAGCCGAAATCCAGGCCAAAGTATCAGCCTGCCTGTCTCAGCGCCATCTGAAACTAAATATGACCAAGACTGAGCTTCTTATCTTTCCCCCTAAACCAACCTCTCCTCCTCCCCCATTCTCTCTTTCTGTGGATAACACTCTCATCCTTCCTGTCTCATCAGCTCGTAACCTTGTGGTCATCTTCGACTCCTCCCTCTCCTTCTCTGCACATATTCAACAGACTGCTAAAACCTGTCGTTTCTTTCTCTATAATATCAGCAAAATTCGCCTTTCCTTTCTGAGCACAATACCAGAACCCTCATTCACACTCTTATCACCTCTCGCTTAGACTATTGCAACTTGCTTCTCACAGGTCTCCCGCTTAGCCATCTCTCTCCTCTTCAATCTGTTCAAAATTCTGCTGCATGACTAATTTTCCGCCAGGGTCATTAAGCTCATATTAGCCCTCTCCTCAAGTCACTTCACTGGCTTCCTATCCATTTCCGCATACAGTTCAAACTCCTCTCATTGACTTATAAGTGCATTCACTCTGCAGCTCCTCAGTACCTCTCCACTCTCATCTCTCCCTACATTCCTCCCAGGGAACTCCGTTCACTGGGTAAATCTCTCTTATCTACACCCTTCTCCTCCACTGCTAACTCCAGACTCCGTTCCTTTTATTTTGCTGCACCATATGACTGGAATAGACTGCCTGAGCCGGTACGTCAAGCTCCATCTCTGACCGTCTTCAAATCTAAGCTAAAAGCCCACCTTTTTGATGCTGCTTTTAACTCCTAACCCTTGTTCAGAACCCTTATTTTATCATCCTCACTTTAATATTCCCTTATCTCTTGTTTGTCCTGTTTGTCTGTCCAAATTAGATTGTAAGCTCTGTCGAGCAGGGACTGTCTCTTCATGTTGAAGTGTACAGCGCTGCGTACGTCTAGTAGCGCTATAAAAATGATAAGTAGTAGTAGTAGTAATATACCTCTATCATGTCTCCCCTCAGCCGTCTCTTCTCCAAGCTGAAAAGTCCTAGCCTCCTTAGTCTTTCTTCATAGGGAAGTCGTCCCATCCCCGCTATCATTTTAGTCGCCCTTCGCTGCACCTTTTCCCAATTCTACTATATGTTTCTTGAGATGCGGCGACCAGAATTGAACACAGTACTCAAGGTGCGGTCGCACCATGGAGCGATACAACAGCATTATAACATCCTCACACCTATTTTCCATACTTTTCATAATGATATCCAACATTCTATTCGCTTTCCTAGCTGCAGCAGCACATTGAGCAGAAGGTTTCAGTGTATTATCGACGACGACACTCAGATCCCTTTCTTGGTCTGTAACTCCTAACGTGGAACCTTGCATGACGTAGCTATAATTCGGGTTCTTTTTTCCCACATGCATCACCTTGCACTTGCTCACATTAAACGTCATCTGCCATTTAGCCGCCCAGTCTCCCAGTCTCGTCCTTCTGTAATTTTTCACAATCCTGTCGCGAGTTAACGACTTTGAATAACTTTGTGTCATCAGCAAATTTAATTACCTCGCTAGTTACTCCCATCTCTAAATCATTTATAAATATGTTAAAAAGCAGCTGTCCTAGCACAGACCCCTGAGGAACCCCACTAACTACCCTTCTCCATTGTGAATGCTGCCCATTTAAGCTTAATTTTCCTATTCTTCAACCAGTTTTTAATCCACAATAGGACATTTCCTCCTATCCCATGACCCTCCAGTTTCCTCTGTAGCCTTTCATGAGGTACCTTGTCAAACGCCTTTTGAAAATCCAGATACACAATATCAACCGGCTCCCCTTTGTCCACATGTTCGTTTACTCCTTCAAAGAATTGAAGTAAATTGGTCAGGCAAGATTTCCCCACACAAAAGCTGTGCTGACTCGGTCTCAGTAATCCATGTCCTCGGATGTGCTCTGTAATTTTGTTTTTGATAATAGTCTCTACCATTTTCTCCAGCACCGACGTCAGACTCACCGGTCTATAGTTTCCCGGATCTCCCCGGAAACTTTTTTAAAAATCGGCGTTACATAAGCCACCCTCCAATCTTCCGGTACCATGCTTGATTTTTAGGATAAATTACATATCACTAACAGTAGCTCCGCAAGCTCATTTTTCAGTTCTATCAGTACTCTAGGATGAATACCATCTGGTCCAGGAGATTTGCTACTCTTCAGTTTGCTGAACTGCCCCATTACATCCTCCAGGTTTACCATGAAGTAAGTTTCTCCGACTCGTCCGCTTGAAATACCATTTCTGACACCGGTATCCCACCCAAATATTCCTCAGTGAAGACCGAAGCAAAGAATTCAATCTCTCCGCTACGTCTTTATCTTGTTTGATCGCCCCTTTTACCCCTCGGTCATCCAGCGGCCCAACCGATGATTCTTTTGCTGGCTTCCTGCTTTTAATATACCGAAAAAAATTTTTGCTATGTTTTTTTGCCTCTGCTATCTTTTTTTCGTAATCCCTCTTGGTCTTCTTTATCTGCGCCTTGCATTTGCTTTGACACTCCTTATGCTGCTTCTTGTTATTTTCAGATGGTTCCTTCTTCCATTTTCTGAAGGCGTTTCTTTTAGCCCTAATAGCTTCCTTTACCTCACTTTTCAACCACGCCGGCTGTCTTTTGGACTTCCATCTTTCTTTTCTAATTAGCGGAATATGTTTAGCCTGGGCCTCCAGGATGGTATTTTTGAACAGCGTCCATGCCTGTTGTACAGTTTTTACCCTCTCAGTTGCCCCCCTAAGTTTTTTTTTTTAACCGTTCTTCTCATTTTATCATAGTCTCGTTTTTTAAAGTTAAACGCTAATGTATTTTGACTTCCTGTGTATAGATACTTCAAGGTTGATATCAAAACTGATCATATTATGATCACTTATCAAGCGGCCCCAGTACCATAACGTCCCGCACCAGATCATGCGCTCCACTAAGAACCAAGTCTAGAATTTTTCCTTCTCTCGTCGGCTCCTGCACCAGCTGCTCCATAAAGCTGATCTTGATTTCATCAAGGAATTGTACCTCTTTAGCGTGTCCCGATTTTACACTTACCCAGTCTATATTTGGATAATTGAAGTCACCCATTATTATCACATTGCCTATTTTATTTGCGTCTCTTTTATCATTTCTAAGATAGAGAACACTGAAAAGACACAGTGACTCTGGACGTCTAGCTCCTCCTGCCTCCAGTATATGAAACTTCCAAAGCAGAGTAAATAAGAAATCCTAACCTTTGCGGCTGACCCTTTTAGCTTCTTAACAATTTTCCTCATTTTGCAGTAGCTGCCCTTTTGAAAATTAAAACGCTGCTACAGTAGATTTCCTTAGTGACTTCACTACAGATATTAACTCAGATTTGAACATCTTATGATCACCGTTTCCCAGCAGATCCAATACCATTACCTCTCGTACCATGTCCTGCATTCCACTACGGACTAGATCTAAAATAGCTCCCCCTCTTCTCGGTTCTTGGACCAGTTGCTCGAAGAAGCAGTTATTTATTATAATGTTGCCCAATTTGCCAGGTTTCCTAATGTCTGTAAACATTTCATCATCCATCTGTTCGTTCTGTCCTACCAGTATACTCCTTCCCTTCACTCATGGAATTTATGTCCACAAGGATACCACACAGCTATCTGGTTCATGAAGAATATTTGAACTGATTGACTCAATTCCCTCTTTAAACTATAGCACAACCTCCCCCACCCCCCTTCAAATTTGATCCACTCTGTAATTGCAATATAATTTGTACCCTGTTAACACTGTGTCCATTATGATTGTTCTCCTTCCACAAGGTCTCCGCGATGCCTATTACATCTACTTCTCCATTTAGTGCTATATACTCTAAATCTCCCATCTTATTTTTTAGGCTTCTAGAACTCTAATATATAGACACGTCACTGTGTTTTTTCCTTGCATCTACAAGCTGCTTTGAGTTTGACTGGGATCATCTGCATCCTTTACTCTGTTCTCCCATTAAACACCCCTAGCTTTCTTTGACCATTATTGAAACCTGTCTATTGGGATTCCCTAAAGATCCTGTTTCAATAGTATCCTTCAAGGATACTCAACACTGAACCATGTACTCCTGGGTGACTGGGCTGGAAGTAAACAGGAACCAAGCTTTCTGGAGATTCAATGAATGTCTGTTGGGTAATAAGCAGGTTTGTGATGAAATCCAGGAGATCACTGAGCAGTTTCTGGAAAGTAATAATACTGGAGAGGTGTCTGATGGGGCGCTTTGGGATACCCTGAAGGTGGTAGTCCATGGACATTTGATTAAATTGGAGCTAGTAAAAAGCATGCTCGGGAGAATCATGAGTTAGAATTACAGACTCGCTTGGTGGCTTTGGAGAGCTCTCATCAAAGAAGGGATACTCTGAGCATTTTGAGCCAGTTGAAACATTGTAGGAATGAGCTGCTTTGTCTACAGGTGCACAAGGTGGAGTTTTTGAGGCACCTGGTCCAGCAGAAGTTCTTTGAGTTTGGCAAAAAAAAAACCTGGGAAAGTGCTAGCTTGGCACTTGAGAAAGAAGTGAATTGTATCTACTATTATGAAGCTTAAGGGGCTGGGTGGTGTTCTGCAATATTAGGATGGGAAGATTAGAGCTCTTTTTGTTCAGTTTTATAAGAAGCTTTATAGCCAGGAAAAGGGATCAGATATGGTGGCCATTGGAGAGCATCTTTCTCAGTTGGACTTGCCGAGGTTAACCACCGAGGAGGATGCACAATTGGAGGCACCCTTCTCAATGTCTGAAATTTTATGTGCGAACAAGGGTCTCAAGGGTGTTACAGTTCCTAGATTAGAGAGATTTTCTGAGAAATTCTACAAGGTTTATTCTCTGGAGAGGTGAGCCCTTTGCTACTTCAGGGTTGTAATGGTTGTTTTCAGGGGGGAACACTTGCTGATAAATATGAGGGAGGTGGGAGTGATCATTCTTTTGAAACCAGGGAGGGATCCGACCAACTGTGGTTCCTACCGCCCCATTTCCCTATCAAATTTAGATGTAAAAATTTTAGCAAACATTTTGGTGGAGCGAGTGGGCAAAGTCTTGCCTAAGCTGATTCATTCCAATCAATTTGGCTTCGTCCCCAAACAGCTGGCAGACAATGTTTGGAAAACGTTGAATGTGTCGTGGGTGGCTCAGCAAGCGAATGATACATACCTGTAGCAGGTGTTCTCCGAGGACAGCAGGCTGATTGTTCTCACGACTGGGTTGACGTCCACGGCAGCCCCCACCAACCGGAACAAAACTTCGCGGGCGGTCCCGCACGCAGGGCACGCCCACCGCGCATGTGCGGCCGTCTTCCCTCCCGTGCGCGACCGTTCCCGCTCAGTTGAATGACAAGCAAAGGAATGAGGAAAAAACGCAACTCCAAAGGGGAGGAGGGAGGGTAGGTGAGAACAATCAGCCTGCTCGGAGAACACCTGCTACAGGTATGTATCATTCGCTTTCTCCGAGGACAAGCAGGCTGCTTGATCTCATGACTGGGGTATCCCTAGCTCTCAGGCTCACTCAAAACAAGAACCCAGGTCAATTGAACCTCGCAACGGCGAGGGCATAACAGAAATTGACCTACGAAGAACAACTAACAGAGTGCAGCCTGAACAGAACAAATCGGGTCCTGGAGGGTGGAGTTGGATTCAAACCCCAAACAGATTCTGCAGCACCGACTGCCCGAACCGACTGTCACGTCGGGTATCCTGCTGGAGGCAGTAATGTGATGTGAATGTGTGGACAGATGACCACGTCGCAGCCTTGCAAATCTCTTCAATAGTGGCTGACTTCAAGTGGGCCACTGACGCTGCCATGGCTCTAACACTATGAGCCGTAACATGACCCTCAAGAGCCAGCCCAGCCTGGGCATAAGTGAAGAAAATGCAATCTGCTAGCCAATTGGAGATGGTGCAGTTCCCGACAGCGACCCCCTTCCTATTGGGGTCGAAAGAAACAAACAATTGGGCGGACTGTCTGTGGGGCTGTGTCCGCTCCAGATAGAAGGCCAACGCTCGCTTGCAGTCCAATGTGTGCAACTGACGTTCAGCAGGGCGGGTATATGGTCTGGGAAAGAATGTTGGCAAGACAATTGACTGGTTAAGACGGAACTCCGACACCACCTTTGGCAGGAACTTAGGGTGAGTGCGGAGTACTACTCTGTTATGATGAAATTTGGTATATGGAGCATGAGCTACCAGGGCCTGCAGCTCACTGACTCTGCGAGCTGAAGTAACTGCCACCAAGAAAATGACCTTCCAGGTCAAGTACTTCAGATGGCAAGAATTCAGTGGCTCAAAAGGAGGTTTCATCAGCTGGGTGAGGACGACATTGAGATCCCATGACACTGCAGGAGGCTTGACAGGGGGCCTTGACAAAAGCAAGCCTCTCATAAATCGAACGACTAAAGGCTCTCCAGAGATGGCTTTACCCTCTACACAATGATGGCAAGCACTAATCGCACTAAGGTGATTCCTTACTGAGTTGGTCTTGAGACCAGACTCTGATAAGTGCAGAAGGTATTCAAGCAGGTTCTGTGCAGGGCAAGAACGAGGTTCTAGGGCCTTGCTCTCACACCAGACGACAAACCTCCTCCACTTGAAAAAGTAACTCTTCTAGGTGGAATCCCTTCTAGAGGCAAGCAAGACCCGGGAGACACCCTCAGACAAACCCAACGAAGCAAAATCTACGCCCTCAACATCCAGGCCGTGTGAGCCAGAGACTGAAGGTTGGGATGCAGAAGCGCTCCGTCGTTCTGCGAAATGAGAGTCGGAAAACACTCCAATCACCACGGTTCTTCGGAGGACAACTCCAGAAGTAGAGGGAACCAGATCTGATGGGGCCAAAAAGGCGCTATCAGAATCATGGTGCCGTGGTCTTGCTTGAGCTTCAGTAAGGTCTTCCCCACCAAAGGTATGGTAGGATAAGCATACAGGAGGCCGGTCCCCCAATGGAGGAGAAAGGCATCTGACGCTAGTCTGCCGTGCACCTGTAGTCTGGAACAGAACAGAGGCAGCTTGTGGTTGGCCTGAGAGGCGAAAAGGTCCACCGAGGGAGTGCCCCACTCTCGGAAGATCTTGCGTACCACTCTGGAATGGAGCGACCACTCGTGCAGTTGCATGACTCTGCTCAGTCTGTCAGCCAGACTGGTTACGTCTGCCAGGTATGTGGCTTGAAGAAGCATGCCGAACTGGCAGGCCCAACGCCACATCCCGATGGCTTCTTGACACAGGGGGCGAGATCCGGTGCCCCCCTGTTTGTTGATGTAATACATTGCAACCTGATTGTCTGTCCGAATTTGGATAATTTGATAGGACAGCCGATCTCTGAAGGCCTTCAGTGCGTTCCAGACCGCTCGGAGCTCCAGGAGGTTGATCTGAAGATCTTGTTCCTGGAGGGACCACAGTCCCTGGGTGTGAAGCCCATCGACATGAGCTCCCCATCCCAGGCGAGATGCATCCGTCGTCAGCACCTTCGTGGGCTGCGGAATTTGGAATGGACGTCCCAGGGTCAAATTGGTCCGAAGTGTCCACCAGTGCAACGAATTGCGACAACTGGGGGACAGGCGGATGACATCTTCTAGATTTCCGGTGGCTTGGCACCACCGGGAAGCTAGGGTCCATTGAGCAGATCTCATGTGAAGACGAGCCATGGGAGTCACATGAACTGTAGAGGCCATATGGCCCAGGAGTCTCAACATCTGCCAAGCTGTGACCTGCTGAGAAGCTCTGGCCTGGGAAGCGAGGGACAGGAGGTTGTGGGCCCTCGCTTCGGGAAGAAAGGCCTGAGCCGTCTGTGAATTCAGCAGAGCTCCTATGAATTCCAGAGATTGGACTGGCTGAAGATGGGACTTCGGGTAATTTATCACAAACCCCAGCAGCTCCAGGAGGTGAATAGTGCACTGCATGGACCGGAGAGCCCCTGCCTCTGAGGTGTTCTTGACCAGCCAATCGTCAAGATACGGGAACACGTGCACTCCCAGCTTGCGTAGATACGCCGCAACCACCACGAGACACTTCGTGAACACCCGTGGTGCAGAGGCAAGCCCAAAGGGCAGCACACAATACTGAAAATGCTGTGTCCCCAGACGGAATCAGAGATACTGTCTGTGAGCTGGCAGTATCGGGACGTGAGTATAAGCGTCCTTTAAATCCAGGGAACATAGCCAATCGTCTTTGTGAATCATTGGTAGAAGGGTGCCCAAGGAAAGCATCTTGAACTTTTCTTTGACCAGGTATTTGTTCAGGCCTCTCAGGTCTAGGATGGGACGCATCCCCCCTGTTTTCTTTTCCACAAGGAAGTACCTGCAATAGAATCCCTGCCCTTCCTGCCCGGGTGGTACGGGCTCGACCACATTGGCGCTGAGAAGGGCGGAGAGTTCCTCTGCAAGTACCTGCTTGTGATGGGAGCTGAAGGATTGGGCTCCCGGCGGGCAATTTGGTGGAGGCCAAATTCAGGGTGTATCCGCACCGGACTATTTGGAGAACCCACTGGTCGGAGGTTATCAGAGGCCACCTTTGGTGAAAAGCTTTCAACCTCCCCCCGACCGGCAGGTCGTCCGGTACGGACACTTTGATGGCGGCTATGTTCCCATGGATCCAGTCAAAAACCCGTCCCCGGCTTTTGCTGTGGAGGCGCAGGGGGCTGCTTAGGCGCACGTTGTTGACGGGAACAAGCGCGCTGGGACTGTCCCTGTGCCTGAGGAGGCCTTCGGGCCGGCTGGGAGTACCTACGCTTGTTGTAGGTGTAGGGCGCAGCCTGCCGGGCCCGGGACAAACGTCCACCTGTTGAGGTGGATGCTGAAGGCGCCCGGTGGGAGAGCTTGTCGAGAGCGGTTTCCCGCTGGTGCAGTTGGTCCACCAACTGCTCGACCTTCTCACCAAAGATGTTATCCCCCTGGCAAGGGACATCCGTCAGTCTTTGCTGGGTGCAGTTGTCCAGGTCAGAGGCATGCAGCCAGGAGAGTCTGCGCATCACTATACCTTGGGCCGCAGCTCGGGATGCCACATCACAGGTGTCATGGATACCCCTGGACAGGAATTTTCTGCACGCCTTCAGCTGCCTGACCACCTCCTGAAAAGGCCTGGACTGCTCCGGAGGGAGCTTGTCGACCAGGTCCGCCAGTTGCTTCACATTGTTCCGCATGTGAATGCTCGTGTAGAGCTGGTATGACTGGATGCGGGTCACGAGCATAGAAGATTGGTAGGCCTTCCTCCCAAACGAGTCCAGATTGCGAGACTCCCGCCCAGGGGGTGCAGAGGCGGTATCCCTCGAACTCCGTGCCCTCTTGAGAGCAGAGTCCACGACCGCCGAGTCATGAGGCAATTGGGGCCGCATCAACTCTGGGTCAGAGTGGATCCTGTATTGGGACTCCGCTTTCTTGGGGATGGTGGGATTAGATAATGGCTTCAGCCAGTTCCGAAGCAGTGTCTCTTTGAGGACATTGTGCAACGGCACCGTGGAAGACTCTAGGTGGTGATGGATAGTCGAGGACCTCGAGCATCTCAGCCCTCAGCTCATCCACAGAGACCACGGGGAAGGGAATGCAAATGGACATGTCCCGATGAAGGAAGCAAAGGAGAGGCTCTCAGATGGTGAGAGCTTCCTCTCCGGTGAAGGAGTGGGGTCGGAGGGAAGGCTCTCAGACTCCTCTGAGGAGAAATATCTGGGGTCCTCCTCCTCCCCCCACAAGGCCTCTTCCTCGGTGTCGGACATGAGCTCTTGCAGCTCTGACCTAAACCGGGCCCGTCTCGACTGCGAAGAACCACGTCCTCGATGATGGTGTCGAGCGGTGGACTCCCGCGTCGGCGGGGATGAAGCTCCCTCCATCGACGTCGACGGGGATTCCACCTGCGTGGCGGTCGACACCGGTGCCGCAAGCAGCGTCGGAGTCGGAGGCCTCGGCATCGGGCTGGAGCACACCGGCGCCTCCATCAACGGCGCCGGGGGCGTAAGCACCCCCGGCGCCGGCAAAGCCTGGTGCATCAGCCCTTCCATAATCCCAGGAAGGATGGCTCGGAGGCACTCATCAAGGTCGGCTGCCGGGAAAGGCAGGGGGGCCGGTGCGGGTGTCGGTGCCGGAAGCTGCTCGGATCCAGGAGACGGTACCGAAGCACCCATGGACTGACGCAGCGACACCTCTTCGACCGAGGGGGAACGCTCCTCTCGGCACTGCCGCTTCCTTGGCGTCGAATCATCTCTGGAGGCGCCGGAGCTGGTGGTCCCATGCGCCGTGGGCGACCAATGCCAGTGCTTTTTTGGTTTCTTACGGTGCCCGTCATCGGTGTTGGGTGGCAGAGATGAAGAGGAGGTAGAAGCCCCCCCCCCCCCCCCGGCCAAGATGAATCGGGTCTGACAGGGTTCGGTCCCGATGGCCCTGGGTAGAGGGAGTGGCCGGGGCCGATTGCCCGCGCGGCCGCTCACCCCTGCCGTCGCCGGCAGACCGGCGGGCCAACGGTACCTGTACTCCTGGGGTCGGTGCCGATTTCGTCGACATCGGTACCGAAGATCCAGCCGTCGACACCGATGCCGTCGAGGGGCCGGCGCAAGTTCCAAAAAGACGGTCACGTAGAACTTGCCTCGCCACCTGTGTCCGCTTCCGCAAGCCGAGACACAAGGTGCATGTCTTGGTATTATGCTCCGGCCCAAGGCACTGGAGGCACCAAGCGTGGGTATCGGTTTGCGAGATCTGCCGGCCGCACCGACCACACTTCTTGAATCCGCTCGGGACCTTCGAGGACATCGACGGAAAAATCGCGTCGGCGAAATCAAAGTCGTCTATGGTGGCAGTGAAAAGCACACCCGAAAAGAAAACGAACGTGCGGCCATAAGGCCACAAAGAGGCGCCCCCGCTAAAGACGACGAGGGGACAAACTTTTTTTTTTTTTTAGGGAAAAAACGAAGCGCAAACGCGCACAAAGAGAAAAACCTCGAAGAAAAACTCGCAGCTAGGCCGCGATCCGGTTTCCGGGGCTGACCGAGAGACGATAGCACGTCTCTTTCCACCACGGAATCAAAAAAAACTGAGCGGGAACAGTCGCGCACGGGCGGGAAGACGGCCGCGCATGCGCGGTGGGCGTGCCCTGCGTGCGGGACCGCCCACAAAGTTTTGTTCCGGTTGATGGGGGCTGCCATGGACGTCAACCCAGTCGTGAGAACAAGCAGCCTGCTTGTCCTTGGAGAAAGTGGGAGACACAGTGGCCTTTCTGGCTATCTACCAATGCTGAAAAAGACTGTGACAGAGTGGTATGGCAGGTTTTGAGTACTATGGAGTTTGGTATGAAACTGGTCGGGTGGTTAATCCAATTACATGAGTGCCCTTACTACTACTCGGTTAAAAATTAATGGCAGTTACATCAAGCCCTTTTATTCAGCATGGAGCTCGACAGTGGTGTCCTCTTTCATCCCCATTTGTTTTGTCAATCAAACCTTTTACACAGAGGATTTGTAGGCTGGGGGATGTTGAGGAGATGTTTGTTTTTGGTTTTTTTTGTTTTTTTGGGGGGGAGGGGGTAAGCTTAAAATGGCTTTTTGCTGATGATTTATTGTTTTATGTGAAGGCCCCAAGATTGACATTGCCCATTTCTCTTCGGGAGCTAAGAATTTTGGGACAGTTATCAGGATTTAAAGTAAATTATGATAAATCGGAATTGATGGGGATCACTACAATGGCTGGAGAGGAGGTCCTTTTATAACAGTGTTTCCCCTTTTAAAGTGAGCAACGTCCAGTTTCCGGTATTTAGGTATTCTGATTCCGAAATATTTGACACAAGATTTTGCTTTGAATTATGTCCCCCGTTACAGCTGCGCCGGGATTTGCTTTGTTGGCAAGGTGGTTGGATGTCTTGGTGGGGGTGTTTAGTCGCAATTAAAATTAATTTGCTGCCATGCATGTTTTTCTTTCAATCTTTGCCCCTGATGGTTCCTAAGATGATCTTGTTGCATCTTCAGGCAGAGGTTGTGGCCTTTATTTATTTTTTTTTTTTTGGGGGGGGGGGGGGGGGGGAATGCCCATACCAAGCACTTTCTACACAGTTGATCACAAGACCTTGTTAAATCTATATGTAATGGGGGTCACGAGATGCACTAGAGGGCAGAAGACGTGCTTTCCAGCTCTCTTAGGCCCCAACGCCCTAAATCGCTAAAAATCGTGTATCAAACCGGGTAACGGCTTACCAAAAACTACATGGCACAAAAGGGACCCTTTATGGATAAATTTGTGGAGCCACAGGGGAAAACCATGCCCGGAAGGGGTGTGAAACGCGAAAAGGAAAAACCACGAGCAGCTGGTGGAGACGAGGAGCAGGCGAGGCGCGAAGGCACGCCCTTTATCGCGGAACAACTTAAACAACTCACGGAGGCGGTAGGGCTCATGCTGGACCCTAAATTGGAGCATTTGTTGAACCAAGTGGCAAATTTGGAGTCGCTGCTAACAGAAACGACTCAACGAACGAGTGAATTGGAGTGTCGCGTCTCGGAACTGGAAGACGTGCAGGCCCCTCACGCAAGCCAGATTAAACAACTGTCCGACACCATTGAACACCTCACATCAAAGATTGACGACTTGGAAAACAGGTCCAGACGGGCGAATTTGAGGATTATAGGCTTACCGGAGTCTGTCGGGGACCAGAACTTGGTGTCAGAGCTAGAGAGATGGCTGAAATCTGAGTTTGCGTTGCTGGACAGTGCGGGACCACTTTGTTTGGAGGGTGCACATCGGGTGGGCCAACAACAAGAGGGCCGCCGGTCCCCCGAGCAGTGATTTTGAAGGTCCATAACTACATCCACAAGGCGGAAATATTGCATGGGTATCGGATGAAACGGGACACTACCACCTATGACAGCCACCTAATTAGGATTAGAAAGTCTCTGTAATCAGCACTATCCAGACAGAAAAATAAACAACTTATTTTCAGAACTCTCAAGTTTTGTCAGTTTTTCCAAAATTTCCACTTCTGGCCTGGGTTGGGGGAGGGGGGCAGGGAAACAGGGAAAAAGTTTTGGGGGGGACATTCATTCCTCTACATACTTACTAGAAGTGTTCCCAGGGCAGGGCTATGTCAATAGAAAAAAACTCATGATAATGGTTTCAGATTTTCAATGCATATATTTTTGGTCAGAAAAGAAAAAAATCTGCAGACCTGATTGGCCACTGTTGGAAACAGGATGCTGGGTTTGATGGATCTTTGGTCTGTCCCAGTGTAACACTACTTATATACTTATCTCTTTTCCAAGTTGAAGAGCCCTTTAGCCTTTCCTCATATGAATTTGGTCGCTCTTCTTTGAACCTTTTCAATTGCGCTATATCTTTTTTGAGATACAGCGACCAGAACTGAACACGATACCCAAGGTGAGGTCGCACCATGGAGCGATACAGAGGCATTATAGTATTTTTGGTCTTATTTGATATCCCTTTCCAATTCCTAGCATCCTGTTTGCTTTTTTTGGCCACAGCCGCACACTGGGCAGAAGATTTTATCTTATTGTTTACAATACCACCTAGATCTACACCTTCCCAATTGTAGAGGAATTAAATACAAGACCTACTACGCATCCAGTTTCTCCTTTTTTGGGCAGCCAGCTTTGGAACGCTCTATCCAGACCAATCCGATTAATAAACGACTTCTTCCCCTTAGAAAAATGCTGAAAGCTCATCTCTTTAAGCAAGCCTACCCTAATGCCCCAACCTAATCTCGCCAACCTCCACTCCCAATTCTGTTCTGACTTAAATACCAACCTCCCATCCTTCTCTTTCCATCTCTCCTTAATTTTATCCCTCCTTACCTCTTTTCTCCCAAATTACACTATCCTATCCTGTCTACCCTCTTTTATCCTAGTCATATATTATGTAGCTCAACTTATCATACACTACTAAGCCCGACTTTATATTTATTACTGTTTTATTGAAAATTCTATTCTTAATTTTGTATTTCAAGTTACTATGTAAGCTGCATTGAACCTGCATTGTGTGGGAAAGCAAATGTAATATGTAATAAATAAATAAAAAGCAGTTGCAAATTGAGTGCATTTCCCTCAGGTAATTTTCAAAACTGAATGATAAGCATACTTTCATGTTGAAAATGGCAGCAAAGACTGCAGCCAAAAGTACTTGTGAACTTTGCAACAATTTGAAAACTTATCTCACCAAATTACTGCAATTGGTATGTTTTCGATGTTTCTGTCTAGATGAAAGATGTTATAGAAAACTTTCTTCTATTACACATGGGATAGTCAATGCAGCCAGATCAATTTTCCATGTCAAGTATATTTTAGGTGGAGGGCTTCTTTTGGTACAGTAGCTTTCTCTTGCTCCTACCTGGGTTTTCTGGATTGAGCAAAACAAGCCTTTACCAACCTATGGCACTATATCAGCCTTCGTTTACAAGTACATGGGGCTTTCCTCATTATATAACCTTTCTCCTTTCAACTATCCCAAAATTGCAGCCATAGCCCTTAGCAGTGTATGAAACCTGGTACGTGTGCACCCTGTATTTATTTAGTCACTAAGTGCTACTGTTGTGCAACAGTAGAGATTCCCTAACTCAAATATATGGGAACTAAATCTCAGACCTCCTTCATGGAAGTATACAGCAGTGTCAGTAAGCCTATAACTATTTGATTGGTTTGATATATTGATGAAATTCTGACCTGGTTGTAAGACGCCGTTTAATGAATGCGTAGTTAACATTCCAGAGCTCCCTGCTCCAGATGTCTCCCCCAATAATGGATCCAAAGGCTCTTCTTTCACCTGTATCAATGGACCCCCAGAGTGGTGAAGCAGAGGATTGTCATCCAAGCCATCCTCACTTTCATCACTGTAATGAAAAGTTTCAATAACCAACAATTAAAAAAAAAAAAAAAAGAAAAGCACGAACACACTAATAAACAAGGTTATAAGATTCATAGCTTTATATAAATGAGCCAAAACATGATTTGCCAGGACTATTCTGTTTGACCCCTCAACCCTCATATCAGTCCTAGTAACAATTTTAGTTAGTTTGCTCTAAAATACAGGGGAGAGGGTAGAGAGATAGGGATTCCCGAGTTATGCGAATCATTATGCCCAAGGAAAGTTCTCGAGCTTGCCAAAGTAGCCCTTTTGTTGAGTACCATGAATGGTCAATCTTACTTGCAATTTTCCTCCTTCTTAGATCTTCCTAACCCTATTTTTCATAGCCTCTCTCTTACTAGTCTCATCTATTGCCCATTCATTGAATTGGAAGTCAATACAAAGTCCTTCTCCTCTGGGTTAGTGACAGCCTTGAATGACATTGACTCAAATTCTCACAGCTGATCTGTGAACAGAATGAAGGGAGGGGTCTGTGGAAGTTGAGAACCCTCATACAGGTTCAGAGAAACCCAAAAAGATTTCTCAGAGCTGGAGGACAGCTTTAGCACATAGGCTCCATCAGTGGTGTCACCATAGAAAGTGTATGCACCTTTCCCTGCTTGTCTGCAGAGAACATTAACTTTTCCTTTTCACACCCTGTCACAAATGCCACCTACTAACATATCTGGTACACACATTTATACTGATGACATTTGAATCTATAAAGCGGTATTGTCCTCACACAGAGCACCTTTCTCCTGTTTTTGACAATTACCTCTTCTGAGCTATATGCTCTATAATTCTAATCATGACAACTTTTCATGAGGTAATTTCAAATACCTTAGGCCATGTCCTTTACTTACTTAATACTTACCACCTCTCCAATCCAACTAATTAAGTGACCAGCACATTCCATAATACGCCATACAAGTAAATGCACTATCAGCCTTACTTTCGAAAGTGATGGGTGCCCAGATTGCGACCCAAATCGGGAGATGGGCGCCCATCTCGCAAAGGCACACAAATCGGTATAATCGAAAGCCGATTTTAGGCGCCTGCAACTGAACTCCGTTGCGGGAATGAACAAAGTTGACGGGGGCGTGTCAGAGGCGTGGTGAAGGCGGGACTGGGGCATGTTTATCGGCTGAGCAGAGATGGGCGCCTTCGGCCGATAATTGAAAAAAATGGCCGTTTTTAGCGCGAATTTAGGTCACTTTTTTTGGACCCTTTTTTTTCCACGAACAAGTCCCAAAAAAGTGCCCTAAATGACCAGATGACCACCCCTGACTCCCCCAGTGCTCACCAACCC
This sequence comes from Microcaecilia unicolor, assembly GCF_901765095.1. NCBI lineage: Eukaryota > Metazoa > Chordata > Amphibia > Gymnophiona > Siphonopidae > Microcaecilia > Microcaecilia unicolor. The sequence continues at coordinate 146,059,925 of NC_044039.1, read as the reverse complement.
CTTCCCAACAACAACAAAAAAAAAAAACTTTGTTTTCCAGCCCGTATGCCAGCCTCAAATGCCATAACCAGCTACATCACAGCAGTATGCAGGTCCCTGGAGCAGTTGTTAGTGGGTGAAGGACTTCAGGCAGGTAGACCCAGGCCCATCCCCCCACCCACCTATTACACTTGTGGTGGTAAATAGGAGCCCTCCAAACCACCCCCAAAACCCACTGTACCCACATGTACAGTGGGGGAAATAAGTATTTGATCCCTTGCTGATTTTGTAAGTTTGCCCACTGACAAAGACATGAGCAGCCCATAATTGAAGGGTAGGTTATTGGTAACAGTGAGAGATAGCACATCACAAATTAAATCCGGAAAATCACATTGTGGAAAGTATATGAATTTATTTGCATTCTGCAGAGGGAAATAAGTATTTAATCCCTCTGGCAAACAAGACCTAATACTTGGTGGCAAAACCCTTGTTGGCAAGCACAGCGGTCAGACGTCTTCTGTAGTTGATGATGAGGTTTGCACACATGTCAGGAGGAATTTTGGTCCACTCCTCTTTGCAGATCATCTCTAAATCATTAAGAGTTCTGGGCTGTCGCTTGGCAACTCGCAGCTTCAGCTCCCTCCATAAGTTTTCAATGGGATTAAGGTCTGGTGACTGGCTAGGCCACTCCATGACCCTAATGTGCTTCTTCCTGAGCCACTCCTTTGTTGCCTTGGCTGTATGTTTTGGGTCATTGTCGTGCTGGAAGACCCAGCCACGACCCATTTTTAAGGCCCTGGCGGAGGGAAGGAGGTTGTCACTCAGAATTGTACGGTACATGGCCCCATCCATTCTCCCATTGATGCGGTGAAGTAGTCCTGTGCCCTTAGCAGAGAAACACCCCCAAAACATAACATTTCCACCTCCATGCTTGACAGTGGGGACGGTGTTCTTTGGGTCATAGGCAGCATTTCTCTTCCTCCAAACACGGCGAGTTGAGTTCATGCCAAAGAGCTCAATTTTTGTCTCATCTGACCACAGCACCTTCTCCCAATCACTCTCGGCATCATCCAGGTGTTCACTGGCAAACTTCAGACGGGCCGTCACATGTGCCTTCCGGAGCAGGGGGACCTTGCGGGCACTGCAGGATTGCAATCCGTTATGTCGTAATGTGTTACCAATGGTTTTCGTGGTGACAGTGGTCCCAGCTGCCTTGAGATCATTGACAAGTTCCCCCCTTGTAGTTGTAGGCTGATTTCTAACCTTCCTCATGATCAAGGATACCCCACGAGGTGAGATTTTGCGTGGAGCCCCAGATCTTTGTCGATTGACAGTCATTTTGTACTTCTTCCATTTTCTTACTATGGCACCAACAGTTGTCTCCTTCTCGCCCAGCGTCTTACTGATGGTTTTGTAGCCCATTCCAGCCTTGTGCAGGTGTATGATCTTGTCCCTGACATCCTTAGACAGCTCCTTGCTCTTGGCCATTTTGTAGAGGTTAGAGTCTGACTGATTCACTGAGTCTGTGGACAGGTGTCTTTCATACAGGTGACCATTGCCGACAGCTGTCTGTCATGCAGGTAACGAGTTGATTTGGAGCATCTACCTGGTCTGTAGGGGCCAGATCTCTTACTGGTTGGTGGGGGATCAAATACTTATTTCCCTCTGCAGAATGCAAATAAATTCATATACTTTCCACAATGTGATTTTCTGGATTTAATTTGTGATGTGCTATCTCTCACTGTTACCAATAACCTACCCTTCAATTATGGGCTGCTCATGTCTTTGTCAGTGGGCAAACTTACAAAATCAGCAAGGGATCAAATACTTATTTCCCCCACTGTAGGTGCCCCCCTTCAGCCATAAGGGCTATAGTAATGGTGTAGAGTTCTGGGCAGTGGGATTTGGGGGGGTTTGAGGGGCTCAGCACCCAAAGGAAGGGAGCTATGGACTTGGGAGGTATTTGACTTTTTTTTTTTTTTTTAATTGTTACAAGTGCCCCCTGAGGAGCCCGGTTGGTGTCCTGGCATGTGAGGGGGACCAGTGCACTACGAATCCTGGCCCCCTCCCACGACCAAATGCCTTGGATTTGTTCATTTTTGAGCTGGGCGCCTTCGGTTTCCATTATCGCTGAAAAACAAAACCGCCCAGCTCAAATCCGCACAACTCCGATGCATTTGCCGGGCACAAACCGTATTATCAAAAAAAAAAGATGGGCGACCATTTTTTTTCGAAAATACAGTCTGTCCCGCCCCTTCACGTACCCGTTCTCGGACATAGACGCCCATGGAAATGGGACATTCGCGTTTGATTATGCCCCTCTATGTTATATAAAACAGTAAATGGTAGGACATGTTTGAACCCTAACACATGGCTGTTACAGTTTTTAGACTCGGATGGCATTTATCCACCATTACCAAACTTCTATTGGGTGGTACTAAATTCATTTTGCTCTATATAAACATCTCTATATCCATAGATACCTTTTATGATTAAAATATGTCTAATTATGCTTACACATGGAAGCTGCTTCCATTTGATTTTATTTTTATTTTAGTTACATTTGTACCCCGCGCTTTCCCACTCATGGCAGGCTCAATGCAGCTTACATATACAGGTACTTATTTGTACCTGAGGCAATGGAGGGTTAAGTGACTTGCCCAGAATCACAAGGAGCTGCCTGTGCCTGAAGTGGGAATCGAACTCAGTTCCTCAGTTCCCCAGGACCAGAGTCCACCACCCTAACCACTAGGCCACTCCTCCACTGTTTGCAGACCATTCCATAGCCTTCATTACTCGGACTGTGAATAAAAGGTATTTCTTTTGATTCAGTGCCATTAATCCCTGGAATATAAGATGTATAGAACTTATCTATTCTCTCCTTCAAATGTGTTCATGCCTTTGCTAAGACTTCATTAGAAGCACTAAGCACTAACAATCTGTTCATAACCACATTTTAACTTTATTAAAAACACTAGGAAAAAAGGCCCGTTTCTGAACGCAATGAAACGGGCGCTAGCAAGGTTGTCTGAGTGAGTGTAGTGTGTCCTGTGCCGTGGTGTCCCCTTGTGTCCAGATCGAGCAATGTGTTGTCTCCCCCTGGTCTCCCCCCTCCATGTGTGTCTGTATGTTTCCTTTCACCCATATAGAGAGTGTCCCCCTCCCTGTCTGTGTGCCCTGTGAGTTGTAGGCCCTCCTCCCTGTCCTGCGAGTTGTAGGCGTCCCCTCCCTCCCTTTCTCTCCCTCTGCCTTTGATTTCCAGGGCCCCTCCCTCCCTCCCTCTGTGTCCTGTGATTTGCAGGCCCCCTCCCTCTGTCCCTCCGAGAACAGCACCCCCTTACCCTCCCCCCCCCCAGGTTGGTGGTAGCTCACTCCCACCCAGCCCGAGGTCAGCACTCAGCACAATCTATATAAATAATTCTCACCTCCAACGTTCGCAACTCAGCCCCCGGGGTCGACGGAGCCAGCGCTTTAAAGTTATGTGAGCTGAGAGCAAGAGAAGCACGGTACAGCAGCGTCGCGTTCAGCTTTCCCCTTCTGTGAGCGAAACAGGAAATGAGGGCGGGACGCAGAGAGAGAAGGGGAAAGTTGAACGCGACGCTGCTGTACTGTGCTTCTCTTGCTGTCAGCTCGCATAACTTTAAAGCGCTGGCTCCATCAACCTCGAGGGGTGAGTGGCGGCCTCCGGGGGGGGGGGGGGAGAAGAGAGTGAGCGACGGTTCTTGCTGTGAGGTCGCAGAAGTTTGAAGCGCTACCTCCGTGGACCTCGGGGGGGGGGGGGGTGAGTGAGTAGCAGGTGCAGTGGCGAGTGGGAGGAAGTGGATAGAGAGGGTGGTGTGCACCATTGAGTGGGGGTGCAGGTGAGAGAGGGTGGACGGTGAGTGCAGGCAGGCAGCCGCAGCAGGGAGTTGGTTCCTCCGTGGCTCCGCCCTCGACGTCATGACGTTTGACGCGAGGGCGGGGCAGTCATGGTGCCAGCTCGATGTACACCATGACGGTAGTTGGAGGGGAAAAATGTGGCTTCATTAGAACGTTGGGGTTGAGAATTATGTCCAGAAGGGGCGTGGCTGAGGGCGGGTCTATGAGTGAAGGTGAGTGGTGGTGACAGCCTAGGAGGGTGAGTGGTCCTGACAGCCTACCCTAGGAACAGTACATTCAGTGCTTCACTGAACGTTGGAGGTGAGAATTATTTATATAGATTTCTAGGAATGAAAATATTTAAAATATATTAAATCCTTAAAATGGCCTTTACTAGAAACAAAAAGGAACCTTTGTGGTATTATTTTAGTACCACCCATCTGCTAAAAGTTAACTACTTAGAATATAAGACACTACTAAATCATGAAAGTTGGGGTTAAAAGCAGACCAGCAGCTGCCAGTATCTGTTTCTTCAGAATGTTTGTACCCTCTTTTATGAATTTTAAAAGAACGATGGCCACTGCTCCTGCCCTTAAGCATTTAGTACCATTGTTTCTCTTTTCTTCGTTTGTTTTGTTTATTATAGCTAAACTAGTAAAAAAGGCCAGTTTCCGAAACAAATGAAACGGGCGCTAGCATGTGGTTTTGTTTAGGTTTTTTTTTTCTGTTTGCTATTAAGGGATGTTAAGTGTTTTTGAAAAAGACCATGCTTGCAGTGAGATGGTCTGTGTGAGAGAGAGTGTGTGTGACTCAGAGAGACAGAGAGACGTTGCGAGAGTGTGTGTGTGTGAATGAGAGTATGTGGCAGGGTCCCCCCTCCCTCCCAGTTCCATGTTCTTTATCTCAGTTGCAACCCACTTTGCAACCCATGCTTGCAAAGTGAGTTGGAGAAGAGTGAGGCTTTGTGGCTGTGTCTTGGTGCAGGGATGCGTTTGCACAGTGCTGGATAGATGTTTTGTTTTTTTTTTTTGTTGTAAAGTATCTTCACTGTTGTGCTGAGGCAGCAGTGTTTGCTTAGGTGGGCGGAAGGGAGAGGTGCTCGTTATGTTGTTTTTTTTTTTTTGGGGGGGGGGGCGTGTTTAGGCTGCTGTTGCTTTTCCTGTGAAGACAAAGGAAGGTGGGTTAGGGGTGGGTTAGGGGTTGCCTTATGGCGGGGTTTTTTTTTTTTTGATTTGCGGTTTTCAGTCCTCGTTTGTGCTGGTGGTGGAGGGGAACGGCAGAGGAGGAAACCGGCTCTTAGCTGCTTAGGTACGATGGAACGCTGTGTGCATCCCCGAGGTGGGTTACTGGTTTGTTCTGGGTTTGTTTTTGAGAAGGTGAAGGGGGGGGGGGTTGAAGTTACTTTCATTTGCCTGCGATTCCGAGGCAGGGGAATTTTGCAGTCTCCAGCCATTTCTAGGCAGGGGAGGAGTAGGGAAACACGCCTGGGTCTGTCTTTTATACTGGCTGGGTCGGGTTCTATTTTAGCTGATGGCGCTTAGGTAGTCCTGGCGGCGCACGTAGTAGGTGTTGGCTAGGGGTACGCTTTATTTCCGTACATACCCACTACTGAGTTCTTCTGTCTTTCCAGCGCTGTTCGTCTGCTGTGTGTGCTGCTGCGATAATGAGGCGTTGTACAGCTGAATGCTCCTCCTTTCTTCTTCTGTTGTTTCATCTGATTGGTCCCTTCTATGTCGCGTTCCGTTGCCTGGTTACATTTGTGCTTTGTTATTGTGCATTGCTACTCCCTTCTTGTGGTTTGCTTGGTTCTTATTGGTCCCTGTTGTGTAGCTTTGCGTTGCTTGGAAACTTTTTTTTTTTTTCTTTTTTTCCGCCCTCGTCATCATGTTTGACGCGAGGGCGGGGCATTGTCAGTGGGATGGCTTCACCACCATGAACTTACGAACCTTTTATCGCTGTGCTGTAAGTTCGAACCTTTGTCCTCAGAACGTTGGGGGTGCGTTTTATAATAGTAGATATAAATGAAAGGATCAGACTTATCCATCCAAGGATTTCGCCATCAGAAATCTGATTAACAGTTTTAGCCAGGCAACTCAGTCAGTTAGGACTGCTGTCCCTAAACACAAGCAGCAACAGCATGTGGAATAATGAATTCCATGACAACTTATCTCCCTTCTTTTTGCAGCGCAACCACCACTACCAGCTAAGTCAGTGAGGAAGGAGAAATTAGGTCTTTCCTACTAATTTAATTTCCTTTATTATTATTATTTGTTGCATTTGTATCCCACATTTTCCCACCAATTTGTAGGCTCAATGCGGCTTACATTATGCCGTAATGACGATCGCCATTTCTGGATACAGAATTACAAATGGTATTGCATTAAGACACATAAATGGTACAGTAGAATACAAAGTGGTACTGCATTGAAGTTCCTGAATGATAGAGTGAATTATAAAATAGGTTAGATTATCAACTATAGAAAGTTCATTTCCGACATGAGAAATAAAGTGGTAGTGCGTATTGTATAACTTTCATTAGTAGCTGCGAAGGTTATCAGTATGATGTAAAGAGTTTGTTACTGTATAGTTCAGGTAAAGTCTAGTTTCCTAGTAGTTAGGATGGGTCATTGTGATATGCCTTCTTGAACAGGTAGGTTTTCAGTAGTTTTCGGAAGATTGTTAGGTCGTGCATTGTTTTTATGGCCTTTGGTAGTGCGTTCCATATTTGTGCACTTATGTAGGAGACGCTGGATGCATATGTGGATTTATATTTAAGTCCTTTGCAGCTGGGGTAGTGGAGATTCAAGAATGTGTGTGCTGATCTTTTTGTGTTCCTAGTTGGCAGATCTATGAGGTCCGACATATAGGTCGGGGCTTCACCGTGAATGATTTTGTGGACAAGGGTGCAAACTTTGAACGCAATTCGTTCTTTTAGTGGGAGCCAGTGTAGTTTTTCTCTTAGGGGCTTGGCGCTTTCGTATTTCCAAATATGAGTCTGGCTGCTGTGTTTTGGGCAGTTTGGAGTTTCTTAATGATTTGTTCTTTGCATCCGGCATAGATGGCATTGCAGTAATGTAAGTGGCTTAGTACCATTGATTGTACTAGGCTGCGAAATATATCCCTTGGAAAGAAAGGTTTTATTCTTTTGAGTTTCCACATTGAGTGGAACATTTTCTTTGCTGTATTTTTCGCATGGCTTTCGAGTGTAAGATTTCGATCAATTGTAACTCCAAGAATTTTCAGACTGTCTGAAACTGGAAGGGTATAGTCTGGGGTGTTTATGGTGGTGGGCTTATTCGTGTTATATTGTGAGGAGAGAATGAGACTTTGGGGCTCATTTTCAAAGCACTTAGCCTTCCAAAGTTCCATAGGTTTCTATGGAACTTTGGAAGGCTAAGTGCTTTGAAAATATGCCTCTATGTGTCTTTTCTGCGTTGAGCTTTATTTAGTTGGAATGCATCCACCCATGAATTCATTATTTGGAGGCTGTGTTTGATTTCACTTATGATTTCAGTTAGATCGTGTTTGAACGGGATGTAGATAATGACATCGTCTGCATAGATGTACGGATTAAGTCATTGGTTGTATAACGATTTGGCTAAAGGTGCCATCATTAAATTAAAAAGGGTCGGTGAGCGGTGATCCTTGGGGTACTCCGCATTCAGGTTTCCATGGTGATGTTTTATGAATTTGATATCATTTGGTATGTTCTTGTGGTTAGGAAGCCATTAATCTATCTGAGTACGTTTCCTCCAATCCCAAAGTAATCTAGGACGTTCAAAAGTATTTGGTGGCTGACCATGTCGAATGCACTGGACATGTCAAATTGTAGGAGAAGTACACTATTGCCAGTTGCAATTGTTTGTTTGAATTTGATTAGGAGTGTGATTATTACTTTTGGCCCTCCAGACTGGTCCACACACCGATGCTTGGGTTATGCACGCCTACCAGCACAGGAAGAATGATAACACAAAGTTTGAAACCTGTATATTATGTTTCAACTATTTTTATTGATGACTTAACATGACAAAGTAGGTATACATCCAATCAAATGACAATACCTTGAGTTCTTCTATAGGTTACACAACGCCATCCAACGTTTTGTTTTACAATTTGAACTTCCCCTACCCGTTCCCTTCCCCCCCTCTCAAACCCTCCCTACCCTTCCTTCCCCACCCCCTGCTCAGGAAAATATACTTTCTTCATTATCCATCCACACATTAGCACTCACAATGTATTCGACTTCTCCCTCGCTGAGTCAATTTATCCAATCAACACCCCCAAATCTTAAGAAAACGTACTTTATGTCTACATGAGCCCTTGACCTCTCTTGCCTCCCATGACATCACCTGGTGCACTTGGTTATGCCAGTGTCAAAAATCGGGGAGGGGGGGGATCTGCCGAGGTCCAATGCTGCAGTACACATTTTCTCGCTACAAGGCACAATTTACGACACAATAATGTACCATCCGAACTGAGACCTCGAAATGCTTCCGGTGAATCTATTATTAACTGGAGCGGATTTGCCTCAATTCTGCTGGGCAGCAAGGAAGACAAAAAGGATGCAACTCGCCTCCAGTATCTCAATACCAATGTGCATTCCCAAAACGCATGATAAAAAGTATTGACACATTACACTTCAGGCAAATTGCTGAACTAATCCCCCCCACCCTATACAGTTGGTTTTGAGCAAAATATGCTCTATGTATTACCCGAAAAGCACATTCTCTAAGCCCGGCTCTACCAATTAGTCAAGAAATACTCTTTAGGTGTGCTGTAATATCCCATGACACCAAATCCCTTCCCAAATCTTTTTCCCATCTCTCTGTCGAAGCTGGGCTAGCTCCTTCACCGGAATAAGTCCCCAGATTTTCTGGTGCATACTTGAAACGGAGGGGGCATTCTCAGAAATGTCATCAAAGAACAATTTGATCTTCTCTCCCAACTTTAAATTTAATGCTTCTTTATCTAATGTTTGCATATAGTGTTTTAGCTGGCAATATGCAAATTTGTCTCCCCATCCACCAGCCATAGGAGGCAGCAGCTGCGACAATGATTTAATATCCCCTTCCGTTCCCATGACATTTTCCAAACAATGTAAACCCATCTGCTCCCAACTTGTGAAAGCTGGGTTCTCGAGCACTGGTAAAAGCATCGGATTACCTTTAATCGTTAATAATTCAGTAATTTTCGGATTTCCCCTAGCAGCGTCCCTAACAATCTCCACGCATCTCTTAAAGGCAGCAAAAGTATGCTGTGCCGAATAGACTGTGGCAGCATATCTCCGTGTGTATGAAGTAATGTTATAAGTTTTTACAGGCTATAGAAAGCTTATTCTAATCTAAGGGGTGTATGTTCGCTTGATGAAAATATCCAATCCCTCACTTGTCTCAGAAGACATACCATATTGTAATACTTGAGATTAGGAAGCCCCAATCCTCCTGGTCTCCACCCTCCCATGATGAACTTCAGTTGGACTTTAGCTTTTTTTTTTTTTTGCCCGACAAAATCTCATCACTAAATGATAGAAGGGCTTTAATGTCTTTTTGTTGCATCCTTATTGGCAGTGTCTGTAGAACATACAGCCATCTAGGCAATATCACCATTCTAATAAGACTAATACGACCCATTAAAGGCAAAGTCAGGGTGTTCCAGGAATCTAATTGCTGGGCTGTCTATTCCAACAACCGAGCTACGTTTAAGCTATATAACTCTTTCGTTTTAGGCGTTAAAAGAATGCCTAGATATTTAAAAGAGGTATTTGTCCATCTCAGTGGAAAATCTCCATGCCAGATCGTTTGAGTTCCCGGATTTACTGCCAGCGCCTCTGACTTTAAGATTTAATTTAAATCCCAAGTAATCTCCAAATTCCCTAATGATCTCTAAAATAGCCTCCAAAGAGGCCCGGGGTTTCGTTATTAACGCTAACAGGTCATCGGCAAACGTGGCCATTTTGAACTAATCTCCCAATCAAAACCCCAGGTACTGCCAAACACAAGTGAATGCCTCGTATCAACGGGTCTAAATAAAGCGCATAAAGCAGTGGAGACAAGGGGCACCCCTGTCTAGTCCCCCGACCAATCTCAATAACCCCGGAAGTTTTTCCACTGACCATCACCTAGGCACACGGGGAAAAGTAAAGAGCCCAAATCGCCTGAACAAACCAGCCTTGAAATCTATAAGCATCCAATACCAAGAACAAGAATGGCCATTCTACTCGATCGAATGCTTTTTCAGCGTCGAAGCTAATCAGCGTAGCCTGTTCCTTGGTTTGACCTAGTCATTCCAATGAAGCCAGAATACTCCGAATATTTTTTGCAACTGATCTGCCCTGGATAAACTCCACTTGCGTCTCATGGATAACATGAGGCAATAATTTTCCCATTCTATTAGCGAATATTTTTGCAAGAAGTTTTACTTCATGATTGAAAAGTGAAATAGGTCTATATGAGGTCAACAGCATTGCATCTCGCTTAGGCTTAGGTAACATTATGATCCGTGCTAAGTTAAGATGCTCAGGCAGTCGCCCCTGTTCAATCCACTCGTTAAACAGTTAGCCAGCGTCGGAATTATTGAATCCCCCATCAATTTATAAAACTCAGCCTTAAACCTCAGCCTTTACTATGGCCAACGGCCCATGTTATCTCATCTTCACTGAATGGGGCATTCAAGCATTTACAATCTCTTTGACTCAAACTAGGGGTCTCTATTCCTTTCAAATACATATCACCCTGAAGCCCCTCTTGTCCCTCTGCGCTATTTAGTTTTTGACAGAATGCTTGGAACGCAGATCGTATTTCCTGATCTGCATGTAGCAATTCCCCTCCCCCCCCCCTTACCTTTAATAGTAACTATATTCCTAGAGCTGTATTTAGGTGCGATCAATCTAGCTAATAATTTGCCTCCTTTATTCCCATATTTATACAATTGAAATCGATAGTAAATCTGATTTCATCTCTCTATCGTGTAGCAAGGAATTCAAGGCCGTCTGAGCCATCATCAGATCCTGTCTTATTCGAGAATTCGGAGTCAGACCAAATTGTCTCCGCAGTCCTACCACTTGCTTTTCCAATCGTAAAATTTCACGATCTTTACCCCTCTTATAGTGAGTGGCATAACTACTTTTGCCGCTGCCCAGTAATTAGAAACTCCGTCTACCGTGCCCTCATTAAAATGTCTATATTCTGCCCACTTAGCTTGCAAATATTCCCTAAATTTTACATCCTTACAAAGGTAACTAGGGAATGTCCAGCCCCAAGCCTTACTCTCCTCCTCTCCCCCTTGCCAAGTCATCTGAACCGCCGAATGTTCCGAAATGATACACGGACCTATATCGGCTTCTCTAATGTCTGTAAAAAGCGCATGCGATGTCAGCAAGTAATCAATCCTTGAATGTGTATATTCCCTATCCATGGGATGTAGCATGTGCCAGATATCTACAAGATCCAATACTGCACAAAAATCAGGCTGGTATTCCGTTGCCCTGTTGCTATAGGAGGATGTGATTATCTTTCTGTGGATCCCATGCCATGTTAAAATCCCCCCCCCCCCCCCCAACATCATAGGTAGTGATTCCATTCTATTGACAGTCAAAAGTAATTTCTTATAAAATTTGAGATCCAATACATTAGGTGCATAGATGCTACCCAATAAAACCTGCTGTCTGGTAACTGTGGCATTACAAAAAAAAAACAAATCGCCCGTCCAAATCTTTCACCATCTTATGAATCTGGGATGCCACTCCCTTCCGAAATAAAATTGCCACCCCTCCCTTGCGTCCTACAGCTGGTGATGCGATATAATCCCCCACCCACCACCTAACCAATTTAGTATGTTCAAGATCTGACAAATGCGTTTCCTGTAGGAAGACGATGTCTGCTTTAATACGCTGGAGGTAATGCAAGATCTTTGACCTCTTTACAGGTGAATGAATGCCCCCCACGTTCCAAGTGACAATCTTAATCATTCTCTAGGTTATCGTCACACAAAAGCAGCCTATAAAAAATTCCACCTTCTGAGAGGAGCCAGCCCAGCCTCTGACCCCTCTCTCCCATGTATTTCCCATCAATTTTCCATTCAATAGCTCAGTGTCAAGACTTAAATCCCATCCATCTCCATCAAGCATCCATACTTTTCCCTGAGCAGTAACCCCATCTCCACCCATCCCCCTCCCACCTCCCCTCTCCCAATCCTTTCCCGGATTCCCCCCATTACCCCAGCAATCCCCATAGGATTCAGGTCACTTCTAACGCCCCTCCTCTAAACCCTTTAATAAACTTCCCATCCCCTTGGTGTTTCCTATTACTTTACACAATATTATCCAAGCTCTCCCTTCCATCCAAATTGAATATTAACCAAAGATGCAATTTAAAACTAAACAGAACTTCAAATACAACACACCTACCTATATTACTCCCCCTCTCATACTAACAACAAGCACTCACCATTTCCACCATGCGGCATGAAACTTCAGTATCTGAGTTCCCTATCATCACCCACATGCATATTACCCCAACCATAAGAATCAACATTTCTTCCCCTTTAACCCCCATCCTTTACAATGTCCGCTCTAGAAGGGGGAAAATATAAGAAAATCTCATCCATAGGAGAAAGCGAAGCATCTGCAGTTCAGCGTTCTCCTGTTTCTTCTAATGAGGCTTGTAAAACACAAATCCTCCACGCTCCAAAATCTCAAGTTTCATTTGGTCGCTTCAGGTTAGCTCCAATTATTGCTTCCAATAACGATATTTACCACCATCTTCCCGATCTCTGCTATCTACTCTGAGATTTTTCATTCTCAATTGCTTATTGCCAAGTCGTCCAATTTCAATCTCATTGTTCAGGTTGAATTTCCAGGTTCCAAATGTTGCAAAAAAGCCCTGGCTTCCTCTGCGGTGTTGTAGATCTTAATAGCCGATTGGTGTATTCTTAGTTTCGCAGGGTATAAGGCGGCAAATTTAATTTTACGCTGCACCAATTCAGTACAAACAGGCGAAAATTGCCTTCTTTGAGCACCTACTCCAGCAGAGTAGTCCTGAAAGCACAGGACTCTCTGATTACCGCTGCGCAGTTCCTTTCCGCCTCTCAATGCTTGCAGAATTGCGGTCTTATGTGCAAAACATTAAGAACCCAGCAGATGACCACTCTTGGTCTGCCATCAGTCTCTGCCTGGGACCTAGGGATGTGCCCTCTCAATTCGGAGCGGGCCCAGAGTCGGCGGCAGCTCAAGTTCTTTGTTAAGCCAAGCTTCTAAGAAATTTTTCAAATCTCGATCTCCCTGATCCTCGGCCAGTCCCACAATACGCAAGTTATTGCGTCTCAACCTATTTTCAAGGTCTTCAAGTTTGTCAGCGTATGATGCTATCTTTTTCTCAAGCTTGCTGTTATCTGTCTCCATTTTAGCCATGCGATCCTCGAGGTCACTAGACTACTGCTGGTACTGCATCATATCCGCTTTAATGTGGGCAACATTATTGTGTAAAGCTTCCAATTTGGTTTCCAAAGAACTCAAGTTTTTTTTCCAATATGGATTCAAGCGCGTTAGTTACTTCACCAACTATTTCTGCTGCCCATACGGATCCGAACATCAAGGAACCCAGGCTAGCCGGGGCCGCCATTTTGTCCTCTGCCGGCCGACTTTACTCCTTCTCTTTTCTCGCCGATTTGGCTGCCATTCTCTCCACTTTCAACTTAGAGAGAATCTCAATTTTTTTTTCTGCCGTATAGATCCTCTACTTGTGCGAGTTTGCTCTATTTGCATTGATTTTTCGGTAGGGTTATCGAGGAGTTGGCAGGAGCGAAATGACTAGCGGCCGCTCCTGTGCATAGTGTCACGTGACTCCTGAAACCTGTATATTAATCCTGTACAGTGGCCAACCAAGTCCATATGGTAGCCACAAAGCAGAATAAAGCAAATACCTATACAGCTGTTCTCTAGACACAACTCACTCCTCCAGGTTGTGTCATGCTACATAAGTACAGCCATACTGGGAAAGACCAAAGGTCCATCGAACCCAGCATCCTGTTTCCAACAGTGGCCAATCCAGATCACAAATACCCGGCAAGATCCCAAAAATGTACAAAACATTTTATACTGCTTATCCCAGAAATAGTGGACTTTCCCCAAGTCCATTTAATAACGGTCTATGGACTTTTCCTTTAGGAAGCCGTCCAAACCTCTTTTGAACTCCGCTGCTGCTGCATCACTTTCAACGGCCACTTTATTAAAACACACAAAAAAAAAACCCAAAAACCCCAAACTAAATGAACTATATACAGAATGTCCAGCTGAACACACCAAATCCTCCACCTAAGGTCTATGACACAAGTGGCAAGACTTCCGTGATCCGAAATTGGAATACAAAAACAGGTGGGTTCTGAACCAGTCTGAAGGGCCTAAAGAAAGAAAATTAGCAGGTAAGACCCAATTTCTCCTTTCTGGTCACCCCTCCAGACTGGTTCAGATGCTGACGCTTGGGAAGTACCAAATGGATCCCCGAAGGCAGCAAGTCAATGCACTAGCATCAAAGCCGCATCCTGCTTCACCTGCAAATCCAACTGATAGTGCTTTATGAATGTATGTAAAGACAACCAAAACCTGATAGAGGAAGTGACGTCACCAATAAAGATGGAGGCTTAAACAGTTAGCTCCCGCTCACTGAAGTAAAAAAAAGCGTGAGTTCTCCCACTGATCGTGTCCTCCCGGTGCGATTTTGATCCGCAGCACCCACAGAACCGGTGGCGCTCCGGGCGGCGATAAATATGCAGCCAGAACTCAGCCAATTTGGCTTTAAAGGCGGGAAGACGGCAAACCGCGTGGCGGGCCTGGAAAATCAGCCCGAGCGAGCTGGTAAACACTCAGACGGCGAATTGCAGCAGAGCCCCTGCCTCTTTGGTGAGGACCCAGATCGGACAGCAGCAGACCCGCTCGCAGAGCTAGAAGAGTGGCTACTGGAGATCCGTGCGGACGTAAAGGCGGTCCGGGCGGAGCTGGAGACGCTAGGCTCCGATCTCCGCGGTGAAATTAGAGAGCTGGGGAATCAGATGGAGGAGATGGAGTCCCGAGTGGAGGAACACACGGAGGAGCTTGGATCGCTAGACCGAGCGATCGCGGACGTCCGTCTGGGTCAGCAACAGTTGGCTGACAAGATGGAAGATTTAGAGAACAGAAGTCTGCGGCACAATTTGCGGTTTAGGGGTATTCCTGAAACCCCGGAATATGCCGACTGTGAGACAGTAGTGCAGCAGGTGGTGAGCGCTATATTGAAAGAGGCTGGTAGCCCAGTGGAAGCAACTGCAGTCGTGCTTGAGCGCTCTCACAGAACGCTGGGCCCAGCCCGGAACAACTTGCCTAAGGACATCATAGCCTGTTTTCAGGACTACAAGTTAAAAGAGAAGGTGTTTCAGGCGGCCAGAAGCCTACAAAGTGTCAAGTGGGACACGCATCAGGTGGAGATCTACCAGGACCTGGCACTGGCCACTTTAAAACGACGAGCGGAATTGAAGTCGATAACAAGAAGGCTGCAGGAGCTTGGAATCCGCTACCGCTGGAAGCATCCCTTTGCTCTAGCATTCTACAAGGAAGGCCGCATGCACCAAGCAAGATCCCTAGCTGAAGCCAGAGCGGTTCTTCCAGAAATACAGCAGGAAATCCCGCCGGAGACTCCGGGGAAAATAAGACGTGATAGAGCCCCGGCATCCCACTCGAAATGGCAGTGAGTGGGTAAGGGACAGAAGAGATTGCAACGTCAGCAGTCGGCTGGCCAACTTACATGACTGTGGGTAAGGGGGGCACAAAGGATGTGTTAACATGCGTTGGGTCTGGGCCCAATGGAAGTTCAGAATTTAAGGCTCGCAAGAGCTATTTGGTTCCGGTTTGTAATGGTTTTGGTTGATATATAGCGGGAGAACAGTTGTTATGTTGTTCAGTGGCACTAAGAGGGCGAGTGGAGGGGTGAGGTACTTCCTCTACGGGATACTCTTTCATATATGAGAGAGGATCTACATGAACATAGGGTGAGGGGGGTGGAAGGGAGGGAGGGACAGGGTGAGGGGGGGAGGCGGGGGAGCAGATGGACAAGAGGAGAGGAACAAGGGGATGACAAGGCGGGAGACTATACTTGGGCTGGCTTAGGGCGCCTATGGGAGGTGATGGAATGCAAGATGTAACACTAGCGATCCTGAATGTCAGAGGCTTAAATGTGCCAATGAAGCGACAGCTCCTATTTCGGGAGCTGATCCGCTTAAAAATAGATATAGCCCTGATTCAGGAGACTCATTTAAAAAAGCAACATGAGAGGCTATGTAGGCATCGCCAGTATCCGCATATGTTCTTTGCATCGAACAATTCAGGCACCAAAAGTAGGAGGGTCATGGTAGCACTTAATGATTCCCATCCATGGCAGATTAAAAAGGTCAGTAGAGACAAGGAAGGTCGTTATATCTTATTAGTTATCCAATTGGGAACACAGACCTACACTTTAGTTAACGTTTATGGGCCCAATGCAGACCATGGGGAATTTTTTCATCGACTAGATCAGATATTGCTGGCACATGGGGAGGGAGCTGTGCTGGTGGGAGGAGACTATATTACTCCTAACCCACAGTTGGATAACTCCTCTACATCAATACAATATGCTAAACAGGGACGGGAGCTACTTCACACATTTATAGCAAGGTGGCAGTTGAGTGATCTGTGGAGGCAGGCCAACCCAACACAAAGAGATTACACATGCTTTTCCCAAGTTCATAACTCCTTCTCCCGTATTGATTTTTGGCTGGGGGATGCTATGGCGATGGGCAGTGTTAAAGATCAACACATAGAGCCGCGAACCTGGTCAGATCATAGCCCGGTCACCCTTGTTTTACAAACGCAAGAGGGGAGGAGGGAGGCCCCACAGTGGCGCTTGGATGATGCATTGCTGGCAGAGGTGACTCATGTACTTCAATTTGAGAAGAATCAAAGAATATATCCAATTTAACGATAATGGGGAGGTGACCCCAGGGGTGCTTTGGGAGGGCTTCAAGGCGGTGATGAGAGGCCACTTTATTGCCTTGAAAGCACATGTGCGACGAGAAAGAACTCGAGCAGAGGAGTCAGGGCGCAAGCAATTGGCACAGGTGGAGAAATTAATAAGTAGACAGGGTAAGGGAGGCCCAGCACGAACTCTGCTAGACCAAGCGCATAAGTTAAGGCAAGAGATCAGGGAGCTCCAATTGGCGGACCTCTCTGAGCAACTGCAGAGGATACGCCAGACCCATTTTGAGTTTGGCAACAAGGCCAGCAGGGTATTGGCGCACAAATTAAAACAGCAGGCAAAAAAAGCGCACGTCACTCAGCTGAGAAATGACAGGGGGGACCGCATAACGGATCCTCAGGCCATACAAGAAGCTTTTAGGAGCTTTTATGAAAAACTCTATACTCCAGATATTAGTCAAGAGGAAGTTGAGATCGAGGCCTTCCTGGATAGGAATGTACTGCCCACACTTACGGAGAGTGCCAAGCTTAGACTTTCCAGACCAATTGAGTTAGAAGAGGTCTTACAGGCAATAAAGGAATTAGCACCCAGCAAAGCACCAGGACCTGATGGATTTACGAATAAGTTTTACAAAACCTTTGGGTCCCTGGTGGCTCCTCTGCTGCTGAAGGTGTTTAATGATTTGGGAGAACGGAGGTCTCTTCCGGAGACCTGGCACCAGGCGAACATCATAGTCCTACCCAAACCAGGCAAAGATCCACAGCTGTGCGGCTCTTACAGGCCAATCTCTCTATAAAATCTTTACTGCGATCCTGGCATCCCGTCTGCAGCAGTATTTACCGCAACTAGTTCACGAAGATCAAGCGGGGTTCGTGCGGGCGCGCCAAACATTTGATAATATTCGCAGGGCACTTCACCTTATTCAATTTGCACATATAAAACAACAGCCGCTATGTATCCTTTCATTAGACGCAGAAAAGGCATTTGACAGGGTGCATTGGCCATTTTTGTTTGCAACCCTGAAGAGAGTGGGTATTCCAGAAGGGTTCATGCACTGGATATATCTATTATATCGAGCGCCCACGGCCTCGGTTAGGGTCAATGGGAGCCAGTCCATACCATTTTTGTTGCGGCGGGGGACGAGACAGGGATGTGCCTTGTCACCACTCCTTTTCGCCTTGGTCGTGGAGCCATTGGCGGCTTACATTAGATCACATCCAGACGTACGAGGACTGAGGATGGGAACCACTGAAACTCGGGTGCTATTATTTGCGGATGATATCCTCCTCACTGTAACAAATCCCAGTACATCACTTCCAATTATAGGGGCGGCATTGCGGGACTTTGGCTGGGTGGCTGGATTTAAGGTTAACATGGAGAAATCCGAGGTGTTGAACATCTCCATACCAGTGGACCAAGTAGCAAGGTTGCGAGCCACTTTCCCCTTTAGGTGGGCCCCCAGAAGTATCAAATACTTGGGGGTGAATATTACAAAGCGATTGGAGGATCTGTATGCGGCCAATTTCCCTGTAAGGGTACGGGAACTTTTCTTGGAAATGGAGAGATGGGAGGGCCTAACAATCTCGTGGATGGGTCGGATAAATGCGATTAAAATGATCCTGCTGCCGAAGCTGCTCTACTTATTTATGGCGCTTCCTATTTCTCTACCTGACAAGTTTCTTAAGAGGTTGCAGCGCAGAGTCTTCTCCTTCATATGGAAAAGGAAACCGCCACGGGTGCTTCGGTCAGTGATGCATCAGCCGAGAGTACATGGGGGTATGGGGGTGCCCTCGTTTTTGCTTTACTATCAGGCGGCTCACCTTCGCATTTTAGCAGAGTGGTTGCAGGGAGGTGGGAAGGCTTGGAAGGCTATGGAGCAGACTTGGTGCGGCTCGCACCCCTTGAGGGTTATCCCTTGGCTCTCTGAACGAGAGATCAGAGAGATAATAAAAGAAGTGCCGCCGATTATTCGGTGGCCACTCACAACCTGGAGTAACATTCGTAGTAGATTCTTTCGAGGACGCACACACTTTTTACATACCGCAATAAGTCATGCACCAGGATTCACACCGGGATCTTTGGATTCGCGTTATAGGAACTGGGAGCGGGGAGGCTTATGGGAGTTGGGGCAGATGTGGGAGGAGGGGGAAATACTAACCTTTGCAGAAGTGCAAGAGGAATATGGGATCCCAACATCTAATGCATTTCAATATAGCCAACTAAGGGACTACATTTTGAGGCGAGCAAAGGAAGAGTTGAGTTTGGAAGAAACGCAATTAGAGAGGGCTATGGCTGGTGGAGGGGGTAGAGGGGGAATCTCTAGGCTATATAAAGTGCTTTTATTACAAACACAGCCAATTCTATACTATACACATAAATGGGAAAAAATACTGGGGGTCTCTTATGAATACTCAGTATGGGAACGAGTGTTTGTTTCGTTGCTTAAGGTGTCAATTTCCAATGCTCTTGTAGAAAATGGCTACAAAATATTGTATAGCTGGTATTACACACCACAGAGATTAGCTAAAATGTTTAAAGGGGGGTCGGCTCTCTGTTGGCGTCAATGTGAAATGTTAGGAGATATGGCTCATATATGGTGGGCCTGTCCTCATGCTCAACAATACTGGACAGGAGTGGTGAGGTTGATTATAAGCATAACGAAATCAGACTTTCCTATGACAATGGACTTTTGCCTTCTGCATATGCGACCCCAGGGGTCCAAAAAATATGTGTATCAGCTGGCCACCCAGATATTGGTGGCTGGTAAGTTGGTGTTGGCAGCGGCATGGAAACAACAAACTCTGCCGGGACTCAGGACTGTTATAAGGAAACTGGACTACATTCACCTAATGTCTAAGCTAACGGCGATGCGACAAGGTCACCTGATAGTGTATCATCGAATATGGGACTCGTATATTGAGTGGTCGGCGCAGCCGGACCCTGCCTTGCCAATTAACTAAGTGGGAGGAAGGGGGTAGAGGGAGGGGGAGGGGGTAAGGGGCATATAAGGGGATTACAGAGTAATAAAAACAAAACAAAAACCAATGTTGATGTTGCAGAGGGAAGTGGCGATACTGTTTGTTTACAATTATTTCTGTGCGATATGTGTATGTTCAATAAATATAAATAAACATTAAAAAAAAAAAAAAAAAAAAAAGACAAGCAAAACCTCTCTCTATATATATACCCTGTGGAAGAATCAGACTAATTTTGGCCCACGAAGCAGTCACACCATGCATGGAATGCACTTTAAGAACTGAAGGCGCAAGCTTCCCATTAAGAAGATAGCTTAAGGAAGCCGTTGCATCGGACTAACGAACTATAGTAACCTTTGACACCGCAGCCCCTTTGTTCTCAACTCCAAACAAAATAAATGATCTGATTGATGGAACTCTTGCACGATCTTCAGGTAAGCCAACAACACTCTCTTCGCAACCACATTCTGCTGCTCTCTATCCCCTTTTGATTCACCAAGGCAGAGGGGTCATTCCATGTCAATTCAACCAATGGTCCCCATCTCACCATTTCAGAAATTGGTAATATAATACCAGAATGTAGACCAATATATAAGATTGAAAACTGTAAAATTTCAGATTTCTATTTACAACGGTTTTCAAGATATTGGCTTTTTATCCAACAGGGTGGTCGGCACAGTCTGTGTTGACTAAAGGTTTGGGCACTTCTTAGGTTTTAATAACTCTGCCATTAAGCGGTCTACAGCTGTGAAATTTGCACCACTTATTCAGAATTGTGTATGATTCAGAAACTGCAAGTCATTTTGAGTTGGGACACATGCTGAGATATTACCAAAAATGGAATTTTATTCAGTCTCGCATAGGAATTCCTCTTTCAGCAAACAACTGTGCCAAAGATATTAAAGGAAAAGCTTTCAAATTTTATCTGTTAGTAGTTGAAATGAGCAACATGTTTTAATTTTGTGCAATAGAAAGCTATAGTTTCCCGATGTACCTCACTGAAAATGTTCATACTTTGCGAGAGTCCACTTTAAAGGCAATTTTCATCATGTGAGACAGGTAGTACAAAAATGAGCTTTATATCACTTGGAAGTACAAGAAAAATCATTTCATTTGAAGCCAGTTTCATTTTGCTTCTCTCAGACTATACATATTAAGTCTTATTAGCCAAAAGTCATCTCACAGAACTATATGCGTACCATGAGTAATTGTAAAAATTCTAGCACTGATTGCTTAAATTAAGTGAACTTCTTTTATATGTTTAGATGCAATTTTATATTTAGTCATAATTTAGCTATTTTAAAATATAAAAATCAGACAAGCTTTCTAATATAAGGTTCTCTCTCAGACCTCTTTTTACACAAAAGGTCCAAACTTTTTTGTCTAAGTTGCACAGATTTGTAGGTCTGTATACAGACTTTCAATAACTTCTAAGTAACTGCCAGGTTAACTAAAGTTCCTAAAAGTACACCAACGCTATAAACATATAATCCATGGGTAAAGAATTACTACTAGTATCTAATCTGAAGATGGCTATCACCAAAAAGACGCCCAAGGCTTTCCCGATTCACAAAGCGATACAGAAATTCATGTCCACCCAGTGGGGTACCCAAGATGCAGGTCTTCGGGTGACCAGGGAAGAATTAGACAAGTTTCAACTAACTACTAGTACTACATTTGTATAGCTCTACTAGACGTACGCAGCACTGTGGACTTGAACATGAAGAGACAGTCCCTGCTCGACAGAGCTTACAATCTAATTAGGACAAACAAGAGATAAGGGAATATTAAAGTGAGGATGATAAAATCAGGGTTCTGAACAAGTGAATAAGGGTTAGGAATTAAAAGAAGCATCAAAAAGGTGGGCTTTTAGCTTAGATTTGAAGACGGCCAGAGATGGAGCTTGATGTACCGGCTCAGGAAGTCTATTCCAGGCATATGGTGCAGCAAGATAAAAGGAACGGAGTCTGTTAGCAGTGGAGAAGAAGGGTGCAGAAGAGAGAGATATTTACCCAGTGAACGGAGTTCCTGGGGAGGAATGTAGGGAGAGATGAGAGTGGAGAGGTACTGAGGAGCTGCAGAGTAAATGCACTTATAGGTCAATAAGAGGAGTTTGTATGCGGAAACAGATAGGAAGCCAGTGAAGTGACTTGAGGAGAGGGCTAATATGAGCATAACGAAACTGGCAGAATATTAGTCGTGCAGCAGAATTTTGAACAGATTGCAGAGGATAGAGATGGCTAAGTGGGAGACCTGTGAGACGCAAGTTGCAATAGGCTAAGCGAGAGGTGAAAAGAGTGTGGATGAGGGTTCTGGTAGTGTGCTCAGAGGAAAGGGTGAATTTTGGTGATAGAGAAAGAAATGACAGGTTTTAGCAGTCTGCTGAATATGTGCAGAGAAGAAGAGGGAGGAGTCAAAGATGACCCCAAGGTTACGAGCTGATGAGATAGGAAGGATGAGAGTGTTATCCACAGAAATAGAGAATGGGGGAGGAGGAAAAGTTGGTTTAGGGGGAAAGATAAGAAGCTCAGTCTTGGTCATGTTTCATTTCTAAGGTGGATGACTTAGTGGTGGTGGTGAAAAAGACGACCACCTTGCAGGTGGAAGCGGGCATTGCCCTCAAGGATGTCCAGGACCATAAGCTGGAGTCCGTTCTCAAGCTTTTGTTCAAGGGTTCTGCCTTAGTGTTATAGGCAGCAGTCTGCAGTTCTTATGCAGCCGAGGCTTGTCTTTCCTGGGCGCAACAAGAGGCAGAAGTTTTGTAGGATATGGGGGGGGGGGGGGACAGCCTTCGTCTGAATTTCTTGATGTGGAAATGGATCTCACTTATTTAGTAGATAATCTGTATGATTTGGTCAGGGCGCTGGCTAAGCAAAGGTCTCTGGCAGTTGTAGGTGCCATTTGCTGTGGCTGCGCCTCTGGGCAGCAGATGCGGCTTTGAAGCAGCATCTGGTGAAGCTACCTTTTAAGGGCAGGCAGTTGTTAGGAGAGGATCTGGAGAAGCTGGTCAAGGATCCTGGAGGATTCAACAAACCCCATGCTTCCGCTAAGTCAGGTCAGATGAGGGCTCAGTTTTGAGACAGCAAGAGAAATTGTCCAGGGTGGCCTTCCTTTCCTGGGAAGTTTCGGTACCAGCAGAAGCAGGCTCTTCGGATGGACAAGTGCACTCCTGGCTCTTTGGGATGGCCTTACTCCACTTCTCGACCCTCCCAATGTTGAAGTGCCAGCTCACTCATTGATCCCTATAGGGGGATAGCTGTCCAACTTTTACAAAAAGGAGTGGGCCAAAATTATGACGGACAATTGGGTCTTGGAGCTTGTTCGAGATTGTTACAAGCTAGAGTTCTCTTCTCCCATCGATAACTTTTTTCCTCTCCCCACCCCACCTCCCCATGCGTCGGTGCCCACAAGTGGGTGGCCGTGCACTCCACGTTGCTGCAGTTGGGGGTGTTGATTCCTGTTCTTTACTAGAACGGGGCACCATCTATTTTGTGGTGCAAAAAAGGAGGCTCCACTCATCCGGTGTTGGACCTGAAACCGGTCAATCACTGCTTCAGGATCCGCCATTTTTGAATGAAAAATCTGCTGTCAGTCATTGTGGCGGTTCAGCCTGACAAGTTCCTCATAGCACTCGATCTCAGGGAGACCTATTTGCATATTCCCACCTGGCTTCCACACCAGGGGTTTTTCCGTTTTGCAATTCTCAGGCAGGACAGCCCCGTGTACCATTTCCAAGGTGCATGGTGCTAGTGGTGGTGACCTTGAGACGGGTGAACCTGGATGCCTTCCCAGCTCGGGCGTGTGTGCAGGCCATTTCTCAGTTGGTGGTTCTTCTGCAATCCTTCGGCTGGATTGTCATGTGGCCAAGAGCCACCTTGTTCCCATGCAGACACTGGAGCACCTGGGAGTCCTTTTCCACACCGCCCGCTGCATGGTGTTTCTGATCTAACAATAGAGCCTCAAGCTGCAGGGTCAGATTCACTTTTTGCGGCGGGTGTCCACACCCAGGGTCTCCAGTGTCTGCCTCGGTATCGCTCCATGGTGTGCCCACCTTAAGTTTTGTGTTCAATTCTGGTCGCCGTATCTCAAAAAAGATATAGCTGAATTAGAAAAGGTTCAAAGAAGAGTGACCAAAATGATAAAGTGGATGGAACTCCTCCCATATAAGTAATAAATAGAAATAAAACAAAACAGAGAAAAGAAAATAAGATGATACCTTTTTCATTGGACTAACAATACATTTTTTGATTAGTTTCAAAGGAAACCCTTCAGATCAGAAATAAGCAAATGTTGGCAAACATCAGTGTATATATATAAAAAGTGAAACACAAAGGCACTTCAATGACAGTCTCTCAGGAAGAGAGTAGGGTGGCTTAGGTGAAAAACAGGGGGACCTGAGTGGATAACAGACAGGGAGAGATGGATGGTAGATAAAGAAGGTGACATGCAGTAGAATTTTATGGTTTATAATGGGCTGGAAAACCCAAATCTAAGTCCTGTCAGGGGAGTGTCAAAATATTTCATCATTTTGACTTCAAAGGTCTTGTGTTCCTGGATTGTCTTAAAGTTTCCTTTTAGTATTCAAATCACAAAATCATTTATGCACTGTTCTGGTTTTGTAAAGTGCAGTCCCACAGAGGTGACATCCTGGTTGACACTGGCATTTTTCATGTAATGTCTATGTAGATTAAATCTCATCTTTAGCATCTGGCTTGTTTCTCCAGTAAACCACCCTTCTTCACACTTTTTATACTGAATGATATATATACCACATTTGAAGATCAGAATGTGAAGGATAGCTTCTCTGAGAAGTTCCGAGAGAAGAGGACATTTCTCTGGTAAGTGAACGCTATTTTGCTATGTGCTTTGGGAACTTAAAGATTGGGGTTTAAAGGAAGAAGTAGGTTAGTGTTAGGCAAAATATAAAAAGCAAATTTTATCAACTAATCTCCATAGTCTTTTCCACTAAGTTTTAAAAACTTTGTACCACAGCATTAACAGATAGAATCTAGCAGCAGGATCTAGCTTAGTCTTCCCATCCACCCTCCCCTAGGACAACTCTTTGTCAGTTATTGTAATTAGGGTAACAAGCAAGGAGTGCTCTTACAGAGTTTTAAATACATTTAATTACCATCTAAGAAGGAAACACTAAAGAAATCATACAATCCTACTATATAAATGATGAGTGACTGACGTGTCACAGGTCTCTCCCCACCTTGTTACCAACCGCCCGGGATCGCCACCCCGCCCCTGCCGCTACCACTTCCAAGTTCCCCGCTGAAGTTGCCGCCGGCCCCCCTCCACCCGGGCCAGGCCCTCTCCATTGAACTCACAGTGCCTGACCTCCGAAAGCGCAGCAGGCAGCGCCAGATCGCCTCCGTTCGCCCTTCCTTCCCTCCCTGTGTCCCACCCTCGAAGAAATTCCATCACACGAGGGCGGGACACAGGGAGACAGGAAGCCTTCAAAAGACCATTTGTCAGCAAAATCCAGGCAGGAAGTCTTGTGATGTCATAAGGCATGAGACCAAGATACCACAATGCTTTGCAAATACCCAGGGTCCAGTGCAAACCAGGAAGCAAATGATCCAGGACATGCACTCATTCTTCCCTGCAAACTAAGAGTATAAAAGCAAAAGCTGTTTCCCCAAGATTCAGATTCTTCTCTTCAGCTGCAACCCAGATCCATCTCTGCAGAAGCCCTGCTACAGACTCTCTCTCTCTCCTCTGCAATCAAGGAATTCTTTGCAGGATTTCTCTGCTCCCTGCCATGAGGACCCCTCCTGTGACCATGCGGCTCATCACTCAGCTTCTATAACAGAGGACTTGTAAGTTAAATCATGACCTTAACTTTTACACCTGTTACCTTGTATTTTTAAAGCACAATTCTTCTGTAAAGATTCCAAAACTACCTCTCACTTGCCATATTATTTACATGATTTGTATTTTAAAAGAAACCCTCTGAAGTTAAATATATGGTCTGTTCTTTCTTAAACCTGGTAATGCAGGTTAATGTAATCCAATAAATATACTTAATTCCTTTCATTCAGTGTAATCGTGAATCTTGTTGCTGTAATTGGCAACTGGTGGAGAATCATAAAATATATATATATATATTTTTTTTTTTTTTTTTAATTACAAATATTAGTGAGTGCTCTAGCTATCCCCAAGTACAAATTATTCTTTGTAACAGCTAGTGGACGTGAGGATCACCTGGTGACTTGCCTGCCTGGTGCAAAGGTGGCAGACCTCACGCGTCACCTAGATAGGATTTTAGATAGTGCTGTGGAGGAGCCAGCTGTCTTGGTACATGTGGGTACCAATGACATAGGAAAATGTGGGAGAGAGGTTCTGGAAGCCAAATTTAGGCTCTTAGGTAGAAAGCTCAAATCCAGATCCTTTAGGGTAGCATTTTCTGAAATGCTACCCGTTCCACGCGCAGGGCCCTAGAGACAGGCAGAGCTCTGGAGTCTCAAGGCGTGGATGAGACGTTGGTGCAGGGAGGAGAGTTTTAGATTTGTTAGGAACTGGGCAACATTCTGGGGAAGGTGGAGCCTATTCCGAAAGGATGGGCTCCACCTTAACCAGGGTGGGACCAGGCTGCTGGCATCGGCAATTAAAAAGGAGATAGAGCAGCTTTTAAACTAGAAACGGGGGGAAGGCCGACAGTCGGTCAAAAGCTCATGGTTCGGGATAAGGTATCTTCTAAAAATATCACCAAAACAGGGAAGATAGTGAGGTTACAAAAGAGACCGTAGTAGACCAGGTGTCAAATAAAAATAAAAATAAAAATCAGACAAAAGATTGCAAATTAATACTGTCAAGTACTAAGCATGATGTAAATAGGAACATCAAACATAGTTTGAAATGTCTATATGTGAATGCCAGGAGCCTAAGAAATAAGATAGGAGAGTTAGAATATATTGCACTAAATGAAAAATTAGATATAATAGGCATCTCTGAGACCTGGTGGAAGGAGGATAACCAGTGGGACACTGTCATATCGGGGTACAAATTATATCGTAGTGATAGGGTGGATCGAATTGGTGGAGGGGGTAGCACTGTATATTAACGAGAGCCTTGAATCAAATAGATTGAAAATTCTGCAGGAAACAAAACACTTCTTGGAATCACTGTGGATTGAAATTCCATGTGTAAAGGGAAAAAGGATGAACAGACGGATGCAGAAATGTTAAAGGAAATTAGGGACGCAAACGAACTGGGCAACACAATAATAATGGGTGATTTCAATTACCCCGATATTGACTGGGTAAATGTAACATCAGGACACGCTAGGGAGGTAAAATTCCTTGATGAAATCAAGGACAGCTTTACGGAGCAGCTGGTACAGGATCCGATGAGAGAAGGAAAAATTCTAGACCTAGTCCTTAGTGGAGCGCAAGATCTGGTGCGGGAGGTAATGGTGCTGGGGCCACTTGATAACAGTGATCATAATACGATCGGATTTGATATTAGCTTTGAAGTAAAAACATACGAAATCAAATACATTAGCGTTTAACTTTAAAAAAGGAGAGTATGATAAAATGAAAAGAACGGTGAAAAAAAAAAAAAAGAGGAGCGACTGCAAGGATCAAAAATTTACATCAGGCGTGGATGCTGTCCAAAAGCACCATCCTGGAAGCCCAGGCCAAATATATTTCACGTATTAAAAAAGGACGACGGAAGACCAAACGACAGCCGGCGTGGTTAAAAAGTGAGGTGAAGGAAGCTATTAGAGCTAAAAGAAAATCCTTCAGAAAATGGAAGAAGGAATCGACTAAAAATAAGAAACAGCATGAGGAATGTCGAGTCAAATGCAAAGCGCTGATAAGGAAGGCTAAGAGGGGCTTCAAAAAAAAAAAAAAAAAAGATTGCATTGGAGGCACAAAAAACACATAGTAAATTTTTTTTTAGGTATATTAAAAGCAGGAAGCCAGCAAAAGAATCGGTTGGACCACTAGATGACAGAGGAGTAAAAGGGGCGATTAGGGAAGACAAAGCTGTAATGAGAGAGATTAAATTAATTCTTTGCTTCGGTCTTCACAGAGGAAGATTTGGGTGGGATACCGGTGCCAGAAATGGTAATCAAAGCTGACGAGGTGGGGAAATTTAATGAATTCTCTGTAAACCTGGAGAATGTAATGGGGCAGTTCTACAAACTGAAAAGTAGCAAATCTCCTGGACCGGATGGCATTCATCCAAGAGTATTGATAGGACTGAAAAAATAGCTTGCAGAGCTGTTAGAAATATGTAATTTATCCTTAAAATCGAGCGTGGCACCAGAAGATTGGAGTGTGGCCAATGTAACGCCGATTTTTTAAAAAGGTTACAGAGAAGATCCGAGAAATTATAGACCAGTGAGTCTGACATCGGTGCCAGGCAAAATGTTAGAGACTACTATTAAGAACAAAATTACAGAGCATATTCAAAACAATGGATTAATGAGACAAAGTCAACATGGATTTAGTGAAGGGAAATCTTGCCTCACCAATCTACTACGTTTCTTTGAAGGGGTGAACATGTGGATAAAGGTGAGCCGGTTGATAGTATATCTGGATTTTCAGAAGGTGTTTGACAAAGTACCTCATGAAAGACTCCATAGGAAATTGGAGAGTCATGGGATAGGAGATAGTGTTCTATTCTGGATTAAAAACTGGTTAAAAGATAGAAAACAGAGAGTAGGGTTAAATGGTCAGTATTCTCAATGGAAAAGGGTTCCCTAGGGGTCTGTGCTGGGACTGCTGCTTTTTAACATATGTATAAATGACCTAGAGATGGGAGTAACTAGCGAGGTAATTAAATTTGCTGATGACACAAAGTTATTCAAAGTCGCTAAATCGCGGGAGGATTGCGAAAATTAAAAGAGGACCTTACAAGACCGGGAGACTGGGCGTCTAAATGGCAGATGACGTTTAATGTGAGCAAGTGCAAAGTGATGCATGTGGGAAAGAGGAACCCGAATTATAGCTACATCATGCAAGGTTCCACATTAGGAGTCAGGGACCAAGAAAGGGATCTAGGTGTCGTCACTGATACGTTGAAACCTTCTGCTCAGTGTGCTGCTGCAGCTGAGAAAGCAAATAGAATGTTAGGTATTATTAGGAAAGGAATGGAAAACAAAAATGAGGATGTTATAAGGCCTTTGTATCGCTCCATGATGCGACCACACCTCGAATATTGTGTTCAATTCTGGTCGCTGCATCTCAAAAAAGATACTAGTGGAATTAGAAAAGGTGCAGAGAAGGGCAACGAAAATGATAAAGGGGATGGGACGACTTCCCTATGAGGAAAGGCTAAAGCGGCTAGGGCTCTTCAGCTTGGAGAAAAGGCAGCTGAGGGGAGATATGATAGAGGTCTATAAAATAATGAGTGGAGTTGAACGGGTAGATGTGAAGCGTCTGTTTACACTTTCCAAAAATACTAGGACTAGGGGGCATGCGATGAAGCTACAATGTAGTAAATTTAAAACGAATCGGAGAAACGTTTTCTTCACTCAACGTGTAATTAAACTCTGGAATTCGTTGCCAGAGAATGTGGTAAAGGCGGTTAGCTTAGCAGAGTTTAAAAAAGGTTTGGACAGCTTCCTAAAGGAAAAGTCCATAGACCGTTATTAAATGGACTTGGGGAAAATCCACTATTGAGTACATTCCGTGTCAAGTGGACCAGGGGTCCCCACCTCACCATCTCAGATTTTGATGAAATTTGGTACATAGTTTATGATATAAAACTAAGCTGTGCAAAATTTTAGTTCAAAAGACTAAAAATTGGAGGTTCTAGGGGACCTCAAGTAAAGGGTTGCAAAATGTCGCCTGAGCAAAAATGACATTTTGGGCCAACTTCCAGAAGCTGTAAAACTGGAAGTTTTAGTAGTACAAGGGTGATATTTAGAGAACCTGCATTACTTTTAGGGCTTAATGAACTGGCAAAACCCCATGTTCCTAGTCCTCTTACTTTTTGAATGGTTTAGGCTCAAACTTTGCCAAAAAAACGGCAAAAATCAATTTACAGCGATGTTGAGGCTGCTGTAGTTTCTAAACTTGTTGGCCTTTCAGGTTGATTTTTGGTAGGTGTACTAAATGCACGGCTGTAATGAGGCATTCCAATTTGCAGCACTTTCCTTCAAGTGGTTAATAAATTATATAAGCTTTCAAAAGTTGGTATAAAAAGCATTTTTGCCCATTTTGGGCTATCTTTGATGCCCTTGATCTCCAGTGGGACAGCTTCAATATTCTTTCTTTTAGCACCATTAGAAAGAGCAGATTTCCTTCTATCAGAATATGTAGTTTTCAATTTGGAGTCTCTCCATATAAGGATTGCAAAAAAAGTGTTTTTTGGTCAGTATTGTTGAATGATAGATGAAACGGATATAGGGCCCATCGATGTTTCTAATTGCTGTATAAGTCACTCAGTTGCTTTAAGCATGCATTGGTCCATGGTGGCTACGCCACTACCAATTCAATAGGAAGTGGCAACCTCATCGCCAAGAGGTCACGCCCGATAGCCAGGCAAGTCCAGCCACTTGGCACAGGTTCCCAAGCCTGAAGGTGGGCATCTTACTTGAGGTTCCCAAGCCTCATTTGGTTGTCTTTGCCTAGTTTCTCAAGCCTAATGGGGGTGTCTTAATGGTTCCCAAGTAAAACCTCAGTGCTGAAGTGACAAGAATTTTTCACTGATAAGTTTCACTGCTGTTTCTGGAAATGTATACTGTCGTCCAAGTGCTGTAGTTGCTGGTACTGGAAGAACTGCTAAAATATGCTGTTCGGAAATCCAACAAGAATCTCTTCTGCTAGGCCAATGAAATGATCGTGCAGGCCCGCATGGATGCATAAAGTTGACCAAGGCATCATGTTCTTCAAATGATGTGTCACAGACATTGCCAATCCACCATTTGTTGTCATAAACACAGGCAACATACTGCCCAGGCTGAAACTGAGACACATTTATGCCAGGTACACTCACTGGGTCATCTGACTGACAGTTTGACAACAAATGAGGAGGAATCATTTGACACTCTACTGACTGAAATTTGGTTCAAGTCAATGGGAATAAACTGGTGCTTTTCACGAGTTCCAGCAACTGTGGAAGCTTTACTGAATCTTTCCTCTTGTGCAGATCTTGAAGATTCAATTTCATCCTTGGAAACAAAAATGAACTTGATTTTATTTATTTTTTGATCACAAAATTCAAACAAGCCTTGTGCTGTGAGAATTTGGCTATTTTTAGGTCGTTGCAAACTAGCCTGAGCAGCTAGTCGCTTTGTTGTACCACCTATGGCATCACATGGTGACTTGCCATGGCTTGTGCCAAAGAAATTCCACTGTGCACTTATTCCAAATTCATTTTGATGATAGCACAAGTTGGCAAAGTTTTTGAAGTTCTTGTATTGTGCAGCTGAGCCATCACTAAAGTATGTTACATATTTTATTTCTCCAATTTTGCTTTTCAAGAACGCGATTAAATTTTTCCAAGAATGCATGTACAGCAACTGCATCATGCCACAAGCTGTCACTTATTATGCAAACACTTATGCACTGAATTTCACTTGAAGCATCACGGAAGTACACAACAAATGGATGCAGTGTAGCTTGACTGTTTTCTCAGTGGAAACCTTGAACAGCATCTTGGACAATAAAGGAGTAGTTTTCAGCAAAGCCCAAGAGAACAACAATTTCACAAGGATTTAGGTTTTCTTTAACAGTTTTTAAGTATTGTGTCTGATGTTTGGAAATGTAATGGTGAATTGACAGGTTTGAAACTTTCAATGCAAGCTCAGATACAAAATCATCAACATACATCTGTTTGGTCTCCAGTGTGGTGCGATCTGTATGAACCCACTGCTTAAACTCAATTGTTTCACCTGGGTCAGCATCACTGAACACTTCTGTCAGGTAATTTTCAAGCACATCTTTACCTGGACATATTTCACACCTGTGAAGCATGCATTCTTTGCATTCCAAATTGCACACAGTTTTAGCCATCAGTGCTTTGTAATCTTCGTTCAGCAGATGGTTTCCAGCAAGCATAAGCTTCACATTTTGATGAATGACACAAACAACACACTGAATGCATACCAGATGAGCCAACAGTGACACACCATTTTGGCCTTAGCTCACAAAATTTGGAAAAACCCACTTCTGGCCCATTTCGAGTACGATATGCAACATACATTTCTTTTAGATTGCTAAGCAGCAAGCGCTTTTGCATTTGAATTTTTTCAGTGCCAGTTCTGACAGAGACAAAATCTTTTTTCCCTGGGCACAGTCTACTGAATTCATCATCTTCAAAAAAGCCAAGAATTTTTTTTCTGTTTCTTCTGGTAAAACTTTACCTTTCTTCTTGTCTGGTTTTGCCAGAATTCCACAAACTGATTTCAGATTTCTTGCTTTTTTAACCATTCTAGTTGAAACCATGAATTCTGAGGCAGTTCTTTCAATAGACCAGCTGTTTGGTGCTAAAGTTAGTATTTGCAGTTTTTCTGCATGATTTGCTGAAACTTGGACTTTGTTTTTCAACTCGTTTAGCAGGTCATCATAATCAGAACATTTGTCACATTTCTGACTGGTAGAAGGTTGAGTTTCAAACTCATTTAGGTCTAAGCCACCAGCAACTGCAAGATGACTCAAAGTATTTTGCAATCACCTGATTTTGCGCTTGGTGTAGCCTCGTACATCACGCTTGCTGACGTCTTTTGAACTTTAATGGAGAAATACCAAGACTTGTGTTCAACTTGCCAGAAATGTCACTATGTTCATCATCTGCTGTTGTTGATGATGATAAAGAATCAGCAGCTCTGTTACTGACGTCTTTTCGACAAGATGGACATAGTTTCTGACCCGGCACAAATATTTTGCTTGTTAAGGCCTTTAGCTGGGCTGCTAGTGTGTCATCCAGCACTCTTAAGCCCCTTTTTGCATTATGACCACCTTTGGAAAATGGGTTACAGCAGGTTCTTTGCAAAAATTCAAACTTTTTCAACAGTAAGGATTCATGATGAAGGCAAATAGTTGATCCAGCATTGAAAAGTTGACCAGAACGCTCTTGTAACAACTTCTGTTGATCAGGCACAAGCTCTCCAATTAATTTCAAACCTTTATTTTTATTGTATGTCAGTAAATGACACTCTGATGTACTTGAACAGCCAACTGAGCAAAGTGGAAATTCATCTGATCTTTCTGGATCCATTGATGACCATTAGCATCAGTTCAACAAACGCATTTATTCTTGCAATCAGGTTTTCAATGAGTAAAATTTTACTTCAGTCTAAAGTGATTAATATCTTCATTTGTGGCATTTAATTCAATATAAATCAGCCTGTCCGTGCAGGTGCGAGTTTCTTCAACAAGAAGTATGTATACAATGGTTTCCACCCTGTTTTTTTAGTTTACTTGAACACAGTTTTAAAACATAATGTTTAAAGAAAACTTCTTTAGCCAGTTAGACTTGGCCAATTATGATTGGTGAACCCTGTTGCAAGGCAGAATTGTTTGTTTCATTGCCCAATTGTATGCTTCTGGTACCTCCTGGCTCCTGAGTGTCTGTTACTAGGCTTACTTTGATGCCTACAGTTCACTAAGAGGCCAAACTGTAGCAAGGGTGAAGAAACACCAGCAACAGACACTCAGACGCCTTGCAACAGGGTCCACCAATCATAATTGGCCAAGTCGGTCAT
Organism: Microcaecilia unicolor; assembly: GCF_901765095.1. Lineage (NCBI taxonomy): Eukaryota > Metazoa > Chordata > Amphibia > Gymnophiona > Siphonopidae > Microcaecilia > Microcaecilia unicolor. Next base: position 146,026,470 of record NC_044039.1, on the reverse strand, counting down.
CCTAACTGACTGCAGTTTTCTTTAAACCTGTTATGAAACCTGGCCTCATCCTTCCACATCCTAAAAAACATTCCTGTTTTTTAGTTTTCTTGAATACAGTTTTATAACATGTGTTCTTTATTTTAAAAAATTGGTGCTTTTTGAAAGAAGAATCACTTTTACTACACTTGTATCAAGGGTGTAGTGAAGAAATCACAGGCTGCTGCCCGCAAACATTTGAGGGCATTTTTGCAATCCTTATATAAAGAGACTCCAAAATGAAAACTACATATTCTGATAGAAGGAAATCTGCTCTTTCTAATGGTGCTAAAAGAAAGAATATTGAAGCTGTCCCACTGGAGATCAAAGGCATCAAAGATAGCCCAAAATGGGCAAAAATGCTTTTTATACCAACTTTGAACGCTTATAAGTTTTCAACCACTTGAAGGAAAGTGCTGCAAATTGGATTGCCTCATTACAGCCGTGCATTTAGTACACCTACCAAAAATCAACCTGAAAGGCCAACAAGTTTAGAAACTACAGCAGCCTCAACATCGCTGTAAATTGATTTTGCCGTTTTTTTGGCAAAGTTTGAGCCTAAACCATTCAAAAAGTAAGAGGACTAGGAACATGGGGTTTTGCCAGTTCATTAAGCCCTAAACGTAGTGCAGGTTCTCCAAATATCCCCCTTGTACTACTAAAACTTCCAGTTTTACAGCTTCTGGAAGTTGGCCCAAAATGTCATTTTTGCTCAGGCGACATTTTGCAACCCTTTACTTGAGGTCCCCTAGAACCTCCAATTTTTAGTCTTTTGAACTAAAATTTTGCACAGCTTAGTTTTATATCATAAACTATGTACCAAATTTCATCAAAATCTGAGATGGTGAGGTGGGGACGACCTTTAAAATTGGTCCACTTGACACGGAATGACTCTATTTCTGGGATAAGCAGTATAAAATGTTTTGTACTTTTTTGGGATCTTGCCAGGTATTTGTGACCTGGATTGGCCACTGTTGGAAACAGGATGCTGGTCTTGATGGACCTTTGGTCTTTCCCAGTATGGCAATACTTATGTACTTATGTTGAATCTATTTCCTTTGTGAATGACTGTGGAATCCTGTGAAATAGGTTGGCACGGTTTGCAGCTAGATATATTGCAAGGATGTGTGCCACGCTCTTCTTTTGAGTTTCCATTGGGAGCTTGCTTTTCACTAGTTTGTGTTTTAAGTTGGGTGGCTGTCGGAAGGCCAGCACCGGTGGAGATGGGAATCTCTCTTTCAGTAGTTCATCCTCCTGGAACAGTGGCTGTAGATCTTTTACGATTCTTCTCAATTTTTCTAGCTCTGGGTTGTATGTCACTACAAGGGGGATTCTCTCTGTGGCTTTTTCCTCATATTGCAATAGGTTTTCTCTGGGTATTTTAAGAGCGGAGGCAACATTCTTGGAGCTTATTCAGTGGTTGTAGACTTTTTGTTTGAAGGATTCAGTCCAGATTTTGAGGTGTCTCTTGGGTCACAGCAGATACACTAGTATCTTTTGTTTTATTTGTGTATAATGGATTATATATACATTCAATCAATGTGTGCAAAGGGATACTGACACCATTGAACAACATTTAAAAAAAAAAAAAAAGATCTCATAACCTGACAAAAACAGAATACTATGTAGTTCGATCTCTTGCAAATAATCACAATATAGTCAATAAAACCACAAAGGGGGAGAGACACTGTCAGGGCCAGTTTTAGACATGCTGGGGCCCAGGGCACAAATTAAGGAGGGGGCCCCTGATCCCCTCTTCTCTCAGCCCCCTTCCCCGCTCTCCCCACCTGGCATTACTAACACACATAAAACAACTTAAATGACTTCTTCACACACAACGCAGACAGACCTTCACCAAATACAGAACAAGGGATCACAAACAAAGAGAAACTGAACTGGGAACCCCTAGAAATTAAACTCAGCAAGTACAACACTGGAGAAACACAAACAGACAAGCACATCTTTTTGTACTGAACACACAAGGTCCCAGGCACCCCAAAATTAGCCACCTCCCCCTTGCTATGGCTGATGGGGATTCCAAAGCCCTACCAGCTGAAGATCACCTTCTCCGGTCTGGCAGCCATAAATTTCTAACCTCTTCAACTAGCAGCAGTGTCCCCAAGCTGCCACCAGCTGCAGAGCTTACAGAGTTCTGGCAACCAGACTGGGGAATCCCCACCAGCCTATGTATTTATATATATTGCATTTGGGCAGGGTGGGGAGAAAAATCTGATACCCACCCACTTTAGGCTCAGGGCCACTCCCCACCCCTCAATCACCTGTCTGGCTAAGCAACTAAACAAAATACAAAGATCTGTGATGCACATATCCCAATGCTAACATATTCCACTTAATAAATTCAAAACAACACACTTTTTTCAACCTTTATTGTCTGGATATTTTATTTTTCCATCATGTTGGTCCCATTTTGTTTCTCCTCCTTTCCTGTGTCTTCTGATAATTCCCTTTCCAGTGGCTGCTGTCCATTTGTCTTTTCTCTTCTCTCTTGACTTTTCATTCCCTCACTAAACCTCTCTCTGATATAGTGAGCTTTCCTTTTAGCTCCTCTCTCCCTTTTTTCTTTTCTGCCTCTCAGTCCACTCAAATTTCACCTTCTTCCTCACCTTTCTTCTTCTTTTTACTTTTCATCTACCTAGCAACTTTCCATCTCCTTTTCTCATTCTCTAGCTCTCCCATCTCACTCCATCCCCAGCCTCCTATTCCCTTCTATCTTTCATGTACTACTCGTTACATTTCTACCTCTGTACTCACTATCCTCTTCTCATTCATCTCCTTGTCACACCCTCACATCCTCTCCCACATGATTCTACAATCTTCAGTTTATCCCCTCCCTCCATTCTTGTAGCCCAGCCACTCCTCTCCCTCTCATGGCCTGACATCTCCCCGTCCTTTTTCCTCCACCATCTTCTTGACCCATCTCTCTTCCCTCCTCTCCCTCTCATCACAGTCCATCATCTTACCTCCTCTCTCTCTCTCCTCCCCCTCAAAGGTCCAACATTGCTCCCGCACTTATGCCTCCCAACCTTCCCTCCTCTCACCCCATGATCCAACATCTATCCCTCCATCCCACACCCAGGTCCAACATTTCTCCTTCTCTCCCTCCCTCTCACCCCCTGGGTCAACATATCTCTCTTTCTTACCAACTAACCTTCCATCCAGCATATTCCCCTCACCCAGGCCTGCCTTCTCTGGGTCCCAATATCTCTGTCATTCTCTTCTCTCCCTCCTTCTCTGTTTCCAGGTCCATCATTTCTTTCCCTAGTCCCCTCCCCCAACCTCCGGTACAACGTTTCCCTTTCTCTCTCTCATCCCTCCTGCCTCCAACACTGGGCTAACTTAAAAACAGCTCCAAGGGGCACTGCAGTTTAGGCATCTCTTCCCTTTCTCCCCACCACAGTCCATCTCCTTCCCTTCCCCTCACCTTCCCAGTCTTCTTTAAAAAAAATCAATTTCTCTTATCAGAGGGGCACCAGGCAGCAGCCACTCTCACAAGCTGCCCAGAAATTTTCCCTCTACTGCGAACTGCCCCCCCTCTCACATAACTTCCTGTTTCCACCACGAGCTTTTAATATGTATGCTAAATGTTTAAGCTCATATACAACGAAAAATAAAAACTTTGCTTTAGTTTTAATTCATGAGTCCTACTGAGTGAGGATAATTCTTTAGGTGCTGATACATCATGAGGAGCATAGGACATCAATATTATCTGTTATCTTTTTCTATGACAGCAGGTAGGATATAACATTAGAAATTACTTGGACTTGGTTGATAGATTTTCTATTTTCATGTTTGACCATCTGATTCACTTCATTTTTTCCCATATCCCCAATACCCGTCCCCTATATTATGGTTCTCTGTCTATACTTCTTTGAGGGCCTTATACAATATATATTTTAAATTTTATGTACTTTACTGTTTTTTTGTTTTCTTTAAATCAGTACTAAATGAGAAAAGATTTCCGTACCTGGAGACGGTTCTGTTAAAGATAGCAGAGGTTTGCTGAAGGAACTGATCCAGTCGCAGGGCTCTCTCCAAATACTGCAAGTAGAGGGGCTTTGCAAATTCTGTACAGTAGCCATCCTCTGTGACACCCGGCTGTGAGGCCATAGAACCTCCTCCTCTTCATGCAGTGTACAAGCTCCTTGAAACACAATATTGCACAGACCTGAAAGGAGACAGTGAAGAAAATGTAACAAGCAAAATCTTTAAAAAAAAAAAAATGTAAATACATAACTTATGGGATCTCATCCTCAGCTAAACTTTTTTTAAGTTCTCAGAAAAGGTTCAGTGCAGTTCAGAGGTCTGAAATCTTTGACAAATGTCCTCAATATAGCAGAAATCCAATGGCCAGGCAACCATAAAACGAAGATACTTACCTGTAGCCGGTATTCTCAGAGGACAGCAGGCTTCTTATTCTCACAAGTGGTAGACACCGATCCATGTCGCCAGGTCCAACATTTATTCCAAAGTATTAAAAAAAAATCAGAGCTTTGTGATGCACGAGTTACACCTCACTGTGCATACACGAGAGCCTTCCCAACCGCCTCGAGAACGTGGTTTCCTCAGTTTAATTTTAAAGCAAAAAGAATAAAAATAAAATAATGGAGAAAACTCCAAGGGGAGGCTGGCGGGATTGTGAGAATATGAAGTCTGCTGTCCTCGGAGAATACCTGCTACTGGTTAAGTATCTTCAATTTCCCGGAGGACAAGCAGGCTTGCATATGCTCACCCGTGGGGGCAATCCCTAGCATCCAGGCTCACCAAAAACAACAAAGACTGGTTAACTGGGCCTCGAAACAGTGAGGACATAACACAGATTAACCTGAAACTATATACAATCTGAATGAGGGTGCAGCCTGGAACAGAATAAATCAGGCCTAGGAGGGTGGAACAGGATTCCAGATATCAAACAGATTCTGCAACACTGCCTGCCCAAACCGACCGCCATGTTGGGTATCCTGCTCAAGGCAGTAGTGTGATGTGAAAGTGTGAAGACCACGTTATAGCCTTGCAAATTTCTTCAATGGAGGCCGACAAGTGGGCTACCAACGAAGCCATGGATCTGACATTATGAGCTGTGAGATGATCCTCCAAAGCCAGCCTAGCCTGGGCATAAGTGAAGGAAATGCAATCTGCCAGCCAAATTGAGATGGTGTGTTTCCCCGATGGCGACCCCCCCCCCCCCCCCCCCCCCCCATCCTGTTGGGATCAACAGAAACAAAAAGCTTGGCAGACAGTCTGTGGAGCCTTGTCCGCTCCATGTAGTAGTCCAATGCTCCCCTGCAATCCAAGGTGTGCAAGCTGCTTTTGCTAAGATGGGTATGAGATCGGGGAAAAAATGTTGGCAAGAGAAATCGACTGGTTCAGATTGAACTCCGACACCACCTTCGGCAGGAACTTAGGGTGAGCATAAACTACTCTGTTGTGATTAAACTTAGCATAAAAGGTGCATCCACTACCAAAGCCTGAAGCTCACTGACCCTACGTGCTGAAGTACAGCCACCAAGAAAATGCCTTCCAGGTCAAGTACTTCAGAAGCCAGGAATTCAGTGGCTCAAACAAAGCTTTCATCAGCTGGGTGAGAACGACACCGAAATCCCATGACACTGGTGGAGATCTGACATGGGGCTTTGACAAAAGCAAACCTCTCAAAAAACTAAAGGCTGTCCAGAGATGTGCATATCATCAACGTGTGGTAAGCCTTAATTGAACTAAGGTGAACCCTTACGGAGTTGGTCTTGATACCAGAAACTGACAAGTGTAGAAGGTACTCAAGCAGGGTATGTGTAGGACAAGTAAGAGGATCCAGGGCCCTGCTCTCACACCAGACAGCAAACCTTCTCTATTTAAAAGAGTAACACCTCTTAGTGGAACCTTTCCTGGAAACAAGACTCGGGAGACACCCTCTGAAAGACCCAAGCGAATTCTAAGCTCTCAACATCCAAGCTGTGAGAGCCAGAGACTGGAGGTTAGTATGTAGAAGCGACCCTTTGTTCTGAGCGATGAGGGTCAGAAAACATTCTAATCTACACGATTCTTCGGAAGATAATTCCAGCAGATGGAACCAAATCTGCCACGCCAGTACGGCACAATCAGAATCATGGTTCCACGGTCTTGCACAAGTTTCAACAAAGTCCTTCCCACTAGAGGTATCGGATACACATAAAGGAGACCTGTCCCCCAATTAAAAAGGAAGACATCCAACGCTAGTCTGTTGTGGGCCTGAAGCCTGGAACAGAACTGAGGGACCTTGTGGTTGATCTCAGTGGCAAAAATATCCAAGTGCTTCATGCTCGGAAGATCTCGCGGGCCATGCCAACGTGAAGAGACCACTCAAGTGGCTGCATTATCCTGCACAGCCTGTCAGCCAGGGTGTTGTTTGTGCCTGCCAGATAAAGTGGCTTGAAGGAACATGCTGTGCTGGCAAGCCCAATGCCCCATCTGGACAGCTTCCTGAAACAGAGGGCATGATCCAGTGCCCTCCTGCTTGTTGATGTAATATATTGCAACCTGATTGTGTTTGAACAAGAATAATTTGATGGGACAGGCAATTTCTGAAAGTTTTTACAGCGTTCCAGACCACTTGAAGCTCCAGGAGGTTGATCTGAAGATTCGTTTCCTGTGGAGACCAAGTTCCTTGAGTGTGAAGCCCATCTACACAAGCTCACCATCCCAGGAGAGATGCATCCATCGTCAGCACCTTTTGAGGCTATGGAATTTGGAATGAAAAATCCCGAGTCAAACTGGATCAAACAGTCCACCACTAAAGAGAGCGAGCAAGCTCTGGGGACACTTGGATGGCATCCTCCAGACTCCTCGTGGCTTGATACCATTGAGAAACCAGGGTCCATTGAGCTGAACTCATCTGAAGATGTGTCATGGGTGTAACATATACTGTGGAAGTCATGAGGGCCAGCAATCTCAACATCCGCTGAGCTGTGAACGGCTGAGAGGCTTGAACCTTGGACACCAGTAAAACAAGATTGTATGCTCTGGCTTCTTGGAGGTAGGCTCGAACCATCTGTATATCGAGAAGGGCTCTTATGAACTCCAACTGCTGGACAGGGTGTAGATGGGACTTGGGGTAGTTTAAAATGAACCCTAGTAGCTCCAGCACCCGAATAGTCATCCGCATGGACTCAGAGGTGCTCTTCACCAGCCAAATGTCAAGATATGGGAACACATGGACTCCCAATCTGCGTAGCGATGCTGCGACTACTGCTAAACACTTGGTGAAGACATAAGTACATAAGTATTGCCAAACTGGAAAAGATCAAAGGTCCATCAAGCCCAGCATCCCGTTTCCAACAGTGGCCAATTCAGGTCACAAATACCTGGCAAGATCACAAAAAAGTACAAAACATTTTATACTGCTTATCCCAGAAACAGTGGATTTTCCCCAAGTCCATTTAATAACGGTCTATGGACTTTTTCTTTAGGAAGCCATCTAAACCTTTTTTAAACTCCACTAAGCTAACCGCCTTTACCACATTCTCTGGAAACGAATTCCAGAGTTTAATTACACGTTGAGTGAAGAAACATTTTCTCCGATTCATTTTAAATTTACTACATTGTAGCTTCATCGCATGCCCCCTAGTCCTAGTATTTTTGGAAAGCGTAAACAGACGCTTCAAATCTACCCATTCAACTCCACTCATTAATTTTATAGACCTCTATCATATCTCCTCTCAGCTGCCTTTTCTCCAAGCTGAAGAGCCCTTGCCGCTTTAGCCTTTCCTCATAGGGAAGTCATCCCATCCCCTTTATCATTTTCATCACCCTTCTCTGCACCTTTTCTAATTCCACTATATCTTTTTTGAGATGCAGCAACCAGAATTGAACACAATATTTGAGGTGCAGTCACACAATGGAGCGATACAAAGGCATCATAACATCCTCATTTTTGTTTTCCATTCCTTTCCTAATAATACCTAACATTCTATTTGCTTTCTTAGCTGCAGCAGCAGCACACTGAGCAGAGGATTTCAACGTATCATCGACGACGACACCTAGATCCCTTTCTTAGTCCCTGACTCCTAATGTGGAACCTTGCATGACGTAGCTATAATTCGGGTTCCTCTTTCCCACATGCATCACTTTGCACTTGATCACATTAAATGTAATCTGCCATTTACACACCCAGTCTCCCAGTCTCATAAGGTCCTCTTGTAATTTTTCACAATCCTCCCACGATTTAATGACTTTGAATAACTTTGTGTCATCAGCAAATTTAATTACCTTGCTAGTTACTCCCATCTCTAGGTCATTTATACATATGTTAAAAAGCAGCAGTCCCAGCACAGACCCCTAGGGAACCCTTTTCCATTGAGAATACTGACCATTTAACCCTACTCTCTATTTTCTAATCTTTTAATCCACAATAGAACACTACCTCCTATCCCATGACTCTCCAATTTCCTCTGGAGTCTTTCATTAGGTACTTGTCAAACGCCTTCTGAAAATCCAGATACACAATATCAACTGGCTCACCTTTACCCACCCCTTCAAAGAAATGTAGTAGATTGGGGAGGCAAGATTTCCCTTCACTAAATCCATGTTGATTGTCTCATTAATCCATTCTTTTGAATATGCTCCGAGAGCTGACACAAGGCCAAAGGCAACATGCAGTACTGAAAGTGATGTGTTCCCAGTTTATCAATAGAAATCAAACAAAATAAAACATGGAAAAGAAAATAAGATGATACCTTTTTTATTGGACATAACTTAATACATTTCTTGATTAGCTTTCGAAGGTTGCCCTTCTTCGTCAGATCGGAAATAAGCAAATGTGGTAGCAGGTAGTATATATAAGAGAAACATCAAAGCATTACTTTGACAGTCTGACAGAGTAGGAGGGTGGGGGTATGCATGGGGACATCAAAGCATTTCATTGATATTCTAACAGAATGGGTGTTGGTAGGTGAGAGGAGGGTAATAAACAGAGAAATAAACAAAGAAATACAGCTTATGGTTTATAATGGGTTAGTGTTCCCAGTTGAAATCGAAGATACTTCCAGTGGGCAAGGCATATCGGGATATGAGCATATCCATCCTTTTAAGTCCAGAGAGCACAGCCAATCATTTTTCTGAATCATGGAGAAAGGTGACAAGACAAACCATCCTGAACTTTTCTTGGACTAGAAATTTGTTCAGGGCCCTCAGGTTTAGGATGGGACGCATCCCCCTTGTCTTTTTCTGTACAAGGAAGTACCTGGAATAGAATCCCTGCCCTTCTTCCCCTGGTGGAATGGGTTCGACCGCAGGAACCTTGAGAATGGCGGAGAGTTCCACTGCAAGTACCTGCCTGTGCTGAGAGATGAATGAATGCACTCTCAGTGGGTAATTTGAGGGTTTGCAATGCCAAATGAGGGTGTATCAGAGACGAACTATTTGAAGAACCCACTGGCTGGAGGTTATGAGACGCCACCTTTAGTGAAAAAATGTTAACCTCCCCCAACCAGCAAGTCGTCTAAAATGGACACTTTTACTGCAGCTATGCTCTGCTGGAGCCAGTCAAAAACTCGTCCTTTGCTTTGACTGGGGAGCAGCAGAGGTCTTAGGCGCATGCTGTTGACAAGGACGAGCCGAGCGTCCTGTGGATGAGTCTGAGCAGGCTGACGAGCCAAAGGAGTGTACCTATGCCTAGAGAAGTAGTAGGGAGCACTCCTTGACTTGCCAAAAAACCCTCCTAGATGAGGAGGTGGATGCAGAAGGCGCCAAGCGGGACAGAGAATAGATAGTATCAGTGTGTTTCTTGATTTGGTCAACAACCTCCTCAACCTTCTCTCCAAAAAGGTTATCCCCTGGCAAGGGGCATCCACCAACCTCTGCTGAACAGAATGTTCCAAGTCAGAAACACACAGCCATGAGTCTGCGCATTGTTATACTCTGAGCAGAGATCCTGGATGCCACATCAGAAGTGTCATAAGTGCCCCTGGGGGAGCCGAGGCATAGTCCCTAGTACTCATGTCTCTTGAGATCGGATTCCACCACCATGGAGTCGCAAGGCAACTGAGGCCACACAAACCCAGGCTCACTGTGGATCTGATACTGAGTGTCAATCTTCTTGGAGACAACAGGGACCGACAGAGGGGACCCCCCAGTTCCTAACGAGGACTGCCTTGAGTACCACGTAGAGAGAAGCAGTCACAGCCTCCTTAGGAGATGTATAGTCCAAGACCTCGAGCATCTTGGCCCTGGGTTCATCCTCCAAAGGAAATGGAATGGCATCAGCCATTTCCTTTACAAAAGATGGGAAAGAAAGTCTCTGCCAGAAAGCCTGGTCTCCTTTTAGGTGGTAGAGAGGGCTCAGAAGGAATCCCATAAGACTCATCCAAGGAAAAGTATCTGGGATCCTCTTCTGATTCTAGCAAACATTTTGCACTAGTATACGATATTCAAACAATGCTGAAATATCTTTTTATGTGTAGGAGAAAAGCCCTCAGAAACTAAAGGACTGTAGTCTTTAGTGAGACATGTTTAAACTTTCAACCCAGTACTTAATTTCTATCATTGGGCTAAAACTCCATTTTTTTTTTATGTGCAGTCATTTAAAGTGCCTTTAACTCAAACAAGGACTGAACCACAATATTATAGAGAAGTTTTTTAGCCGATGAAGAACTCACCCCGTGAGTCATATAATCATACATTTTTGACCGGGGTTACAGAGCCTTTTTCCTCCATCAAACATAAATAACTATCACCACGCTGTTTTCAAACCACTTTCTTAAGCTCATTTAAAGTGCAACAGTGAGAAAAATATATATGAACTTTTTAACTTTTCCAATTAGCCAAAAACAAGCCAGCACTTAACTTTCAAGTCTGGACTGGTGTGACTATCTGGGCACCTTCGGGGGGGGGGGGGGGGGGGGGATCTCATTAGAAGCCCCTCAAGGGTGGTGGTGACTACCAACGCAAGTCTCCTCAGCTGGAGAGCTCACTGCCTGGGCCACGTGGCCCAGGGCACTTGATCATCTCTGGAGTCATGGTGGTCCATCGACCGCCTGGAGATGCAGACGGTGCACCTGGCCTTGAAGGAGTTCCTTCCCCTACTTTGGGAAAATGTGGTCCAGGTGATGACTATCATATTTGCATCAGAGGTCTATAAAATAATGAGTGGAGTGGAACGGGTAGATGTGAACCATTTATTCTTTCCAAAAATACTAGGAATGCGATGAAGCTACAAAGTAGTAAACTTAATACAACTCGGAGAAAGTTTTTCTTCACTCAACGTGTAATTAAACTCTGGAATTCGTTGCCAGAGAATGTGGTAAAGGCGGTTAGCTCAGCAGGGTTTAAAAAGGGTCTGGACGGCTTCCTAAACTGACTTGGGAAAATCTACTGCTTATTTCTGGGACAAGCATCATAAAATGTATTGAGCTTTTCTTGGACCTTGCCAGGTATTTGTGACCTGGAGTGGAAACAGGATACTGAGTTTGATGGACCTTTGGTCTGTCCCAGTGTGGCAATAACTTATGTACAGCTTCTTTTTTTTTTTCTTTACATCCCCTTAATCCACATTCCAGGCTTCTACCCACTGTAGATGAAGAAAGTGCCACTCCACAGTTATTAAACCACTGTCTGAGTAGGTGACGTGAGCTTGCAATGAGAATTACGCAACTGCAATTGGCTAAAGTTGGATCCACTTTTGCTGCAGGATCCAATTTTGCTTAACTTTAATATTTGCTAAGCAGCAGACTACAAACATATATATGTAATGTACAAAATTAGTTGCATTTGAAAGAGGAGTGAACACAAACACATTCAGGGGCATTTTCGAAAGGACGTCCATCTCACACATATTTTCAAACAGGATAGAGTTTGTTTGAATATGTGCGAGATGGATGTCCATGCGCTGGAAACATCCAGCATTAAGATCCATTTTACATACCGAAATGTTCAAATTTTGAATAAGGACAAACAAGGGAAATGTACGTCTCTATACATTCTTAGAAAATGGCAACGCAGACGTCCATGCAGAGCACAGGATCAGCCTAGTGGTTAGTGGAGTGGACTGGAAACCAAGAGACCCAGGTTCAAATTCCACTTTAACTCTCTGGTTGTAACTGTAAGCCCTCCAAAACAGAAAAATACCTGCTGTACTTGGATGTACACCACTTCAATAGCATCAGGATTGCAGGTGTTGGTAGTGGATATTTTTTCTGTTTCTGAAACACTCACAATTTAAAATAAATAAAGTATTGAAGTGGGATTTTGAACCTGGGTCCCTTGGCTCCCAGTTAACTGCATCACTCATTAGGCTACGCCTCTGACCTGCTTCCTGCTGTTAAGAATGCCCACAATACCTGAATGTATCACAGAACCTGATATCCAGCCTCATTTTCAGAGGGCAACCACTGGGGGATTAATGTGGTGTCATGCCTTAATCCCTCCAGTGGACAGCTGCTCAATCAGAGCACATTTCTGTAACTTGGACGTTCCTGAAACAGACCTAAATAAGGACATTGTTCTCTTTAGACATGACATTTCTTCCCCTTCGCCAATTGCTGTAGGACATCCAGATTTCAGGTTTCCCCAGATCTGCCCAGAACACGCCCCCTTGCTATTTGGGCACCCCTATTCTGCCATTGCAAAAATCAAGATTTTGACTTTTAAAGCACATGGGCTTCCATACGCTTCGAAAATGAGCACCACAATGTAAGCTATTCCAACACATATATGAAATATTGCTTCAACAAAACATTAAGAGCTGCTTATTCCAGACTCTCTCTATATATATATTTTATATTAGTGCTATTGATTAATCACTGTTAATGCAGGTGATTAACAAAAATAAATGTCTACAAGTCAGTGTTTATGTTTTTTTTTTTTTGGGGGGGGGGGAGATGTTAAACGCTGAGCACCATAGGCTACAGCATTCATGCCCAAGCCCCCTCACCCACCTAAAGATTTCAGCTGACAATTTGAACTTAAGAGTGGCAAGGGCAGCAGAGACTGAGGATTGCTGAGGCCCGTCCTACCCTAGACCACAAAGGCATACTTCAGATAGGTCCTGGGTCGGGAAGTGTGGATCTGCAGGACCGCAATTAAAATGAAATTTAAAGTGGACAAATGCAAAGTGATGTACATTGGGAGGAATAATCCAAATCACAGTTACTGATGCTTGGGGTCAGCACCCATTTATTACATTTGTACCCCGCGCTTTCCCACACAATGCAGGTTCAATGCGGCTTACATAGTAACTTGAAATACAAAATTAAGAATAGAATTTTCAATAAAACAGTAATAAATATAAAGTCGGGCTTAGTAGTGTATGATAAGTTGAGCTACATAATATATGACTAGGATAAAAGAGGGTAGACAGGATAGGATAGTGTAATTTGGGAGAAAAGAGGTAAGGAGGGATAAAATTAAGGAGAGATGGAAAGAGAAGGATGGGAGGTTGGTATTTAAGTCAGAACAGAATTGGGAGTGGAGGTTGGCGAGATTAGGTTGGGGCATTAGGGTAGGCTTGCTTAAAGAGATGAGCTTTCAGCATTTTTCTAAAGGGCAAGAAGTTGTTTATTAATCGGATTGGTCTGGATAGAGCGTTCCAAAGCTGGCTGCCCAAAAAAGGAGAAACTGGATGCGTAGTAGGTCTTGTATTTATTTCCTCTACAATTGGGAAGGTGTAGATCTAGGTGGTATTGTAGACAATAAGATAAAATCTTCTGCCCAGTGTGCAGCTGTGGCCAAAAAAAGCAAAAAGGATGCTAGGAATTGGAAAGGGATATCAAATAAGACCAAAAATACTATAATGCCTCTGTATCGCTCCATGGTGCGACCTCACCTTGGGTATCGTGTTCAGTTCTGGTCGCCGTATCTCAAAAAAGATATAGCGCAATTGAAAAGGTTCAAAGAAGAGCGACCAAATTCATATGAGGAAAGGCTAAAGGGCTCTTCAACTTGGAAAAGAGATAAGTATATAAGTAGTGTTACACTGGGACAGACCAAAGATCCATCAAACCCAGCATCCTGTTTCCAACAGTGGCCAATCAGGTCACAGATACCTAACAAGATCTCGAAAAAGTTCAATATATTGGCTAAGGAAAGATATGACTGATGTCTACAAAATCCTGAGGGGTGTAGAACGAATAGAAGTGAATCGATATTTTACTCTTTCAAAAAGTACAAAAACTAGGGCACACTAAAGTTTATCAAGTTACATGGAAATACTTTTAAAACAAATAGAAAAATATTTTTCCACTCAAAGAACAGTTAAACTCTAGAACTCTGTGCCAGAGGATGTAGTAACAGCAGCTAGTGTATCTGGGTTTAAAAAAGATTTTGATAAGTTCCTGAAGGAAAAGTCCATAGTCTGCTATTGCGACAAACATGGGAAAGCAACTGCTTGCCCTAGGATTGATACCATGGAATGTTGCTACTATTTGAGTTTCTGCCAGGTCCTTGTGACCTGGATTGGCCACTGCCAGAAACAAGATACTGGGCTACATGGGCCACTGGTCTGACCCAGTATGGCTATTCTTATGTTCTTAAAAGTATAATCATCGACATTATTTGTCTTCAGGAAAAATTTTAAAACAAGAAAATAGTAGAAAAGTCCTCAAAGGTGGGTAAAATGAACAGGAAGACTGAAGATCAGAAACATAATTTATAGTAACAAAGACATGGAGACGAAATGTAAAGTATGAAAGTTTGAGAGAGGACACTGCATAACTGAGGGGCTTAGATACTTAGTAGCAAAAACATATGCAAGAATATATTTTGCTAAAGAGGTCAAAGCAAGTACCAAGGCCAAATGTTTGAAGAGATGAGCAGTGTTAATAGTAATAAGGAAATCCAGACTTAGATAAGAGGAAAAAGGTATACAAGATGCTAGCAAGACCAATGTCAACGTACAAGGGACAGGCTGAAGCAAGAGGAAAAATAAACATCGATGAACTTCTATGCTGGACTCATGGTGTGACGAAAGATTAGGTCAAAACAAAGAAGACAGGTAGAGACTGAAGGGTGGTTTGATTACAGATGAGGACAAATGAATTCTGACTCCATAATATCCCCGGTCCCAACAGGCTCAAAGAAGAGAAAGTCAGGCTTGGAAAAATGTCCGGCTGAAAATCAAACTAAGAAGAAATGCACATTAGCCAGTGTTTATCTATTACACCTATACTCATTGCCCAAGAAAAGCCACAGGTTAAGAGGGAAAGGGGATGAGACTCGATATACTCGCCTTTCTGTGGTTACAATTCAAGCAGTTTACATATTATATACAGAGATCCGGGAAATTATAGACCGGTGAGTCTTACGTCGGTGCCAGGCAAAATGGTAGAGACTATTATAAAGAACAAAATTACAGAGCATATTCAAAAGCATGGATTAATGAGACAAAGCTAACATGGATTTAGCAAAGGGAAATCTTGCCTCATCAATCTATTACATTTCTTTGAAGGGGTGAACAAACGTGGATAAAGGTGAGCCGGTTGATATTGTGTATCTGGATTTTCAGAAGGACTATGACAAAGTACCTCGTGAAAGACTCCAGAGGAAATTGGAGAGTCATGGGATAGGAGGTACTATTTTATTGTGGATTAAAAACTGGTTAAAAGATAAAAAACAGAGAGTAGGGTTAAATGGTCAGTATACTCAATGGAGAAGGGTAGTTAGTGGGGTTCCCCAGGGGTCTGTGCTGGGACTGCTGCTTTTTAACATATGTATAAATGACCTAGAGATGGGGGTAACTAGTGAGGTAATTAAATTTGCTAATGACACGATGTTATTCAAAGTCGTTAAATCGAGGGAGGATTGTGAAAAATTATAAGAGGACCTTACGAGACTGGGCATCTAAATGGCAGATGACGTTTAATGTGAGCAAGTGCAAATTGATTCATGTGGGAAAGAGGAACCCGAATTATAGCTACATCATGCAAGATTCCACGTTAGGAGTCACCGACCAAGAAAGGGATCTAGGTGTCACTGTTGATGATACATTGAAACCTTCTGCTCAGTGTGCTGTTGTGGCTAAGAAAGCAAATAGAATGTTAGATATTATTAGGAAAGGAACGGAAAGCAAAAATTAGGATATTATAATGCCTTTGTATCACTCCATGGTGTGACAGCACCTCAAATATTGTGTTCAATTCTGATCGCCACATCTCAAAAACGATATAGTGGAATTAGAAAAGGTGCAGAGAAGGGTGACAAAAATGATAAAGGGGATGGGATGACATCTCTATGAGGAAAGGTTAAAGCGCCTAGGGCTCTTCAGTTTGGAGAAAAGACAGCTGAGGGGAGATACGATAGAGGTCTATAAAATAATGAGTGGAGTGGAACAAGACGTGAAGACCATTATTAAATTGGACTTAGGGAAAATCCAATATTTCTGGGATAAGCAGCATAAAATGTTTCGTACTTTTTGGGGGACCTTGCCAGGTATTTGTGACCTGGATTGGCCACTGTTGGAAACAGGATGCTGGGCACGATGGACCTTTGGTCTGTCCCAGTATGGCAATACTTACATACTTATATGTACAGGTACTTAATTTGTACCTGGGGCAACAGTGGGTTAACTGACTTGCCTAGAGTCACAAGGACCTACAGTGGGAATTGAACCCAGTTCCCCGGGATCAAAGTCCACTACTCTAACCACAAGGAAGTTATGAACAGCGGATACAGGTTTGGTTTTTTACTGTTAACCCCAGTTACTAGAAACTAGGTCTCGCTGCATAAAATGGGACATGTGGTAAAATAACATCTTAATGATAGCCCAAGTTGATAATTATGCATCCCCAAAACACTGCTTTAGTATTACCTAACCAAAAGTCAATGGGCACCCTAAAATGTTAGCATAAGACAGGAGTGGCCTAGTGGTTAGGGTGGTGAACTTTCGTCCTGGGGAACTGAGTTCAATTCCCACTTCAGGCACAGGCAGCTGCTCCTTATGACTATGGGCAAGTCACTTAACCCTCCGTTGCCCCATGTAAGCCGCATTGAGCCTGCCATGAGTGGGAAAGTGCAGGGTACAAATGTAACAAATATACATATATATATATATATTTTTTTTTTTTTAACACAGCAGACCACCTAACAGTTCTGGGTGGAACCAGCATAAGGGTGCCCATCTCCAACACTCTCACTCTTAAGCTATCCCACTATCAATTATTACTTTGCCCTTGGACAAAAGCATGGTCACCCCTTCTGACACTGACATGACCAGCTTTGTCAGCATTACAGTATAGTTTTATGGATGCATGGAAAAACATGCAACCTTTTATAAGTTTGAAGTCACAGTCCATTTCCGAAAATATGCAGCTTTAATCGAGAGGAGTAAATTACTATGTTAAACTTTCACTAGGTTACAAAAATTTTAATGTTTTACTTTTAAATTTCAAACGTGATCTTCATATGCAATGCTTTATTATGCTCCCTCCGTTGTTCTTTCCATTTTAAAAAGAGTATCGGGAGAAAAGAAACCCCAGAAGATTAATGGTTAATTACTGAGAGCTGTACAGGGAAACGACAGCTCACAGAAAAGGCTCAGGTCACAAGGCTCAATTCAGATGTCCACGCCTACAGGAACTAGGACACCCAATCTGTTAGTAACGTAACAGACTCTAAACTTTAAGGTATTATAATCGTATGTTTTAAGAGTTCCTAATACATTTTGAAAGATATTTTGGTAAGCAACGTGAATACTACTTTTGGTATTAAGAAGGTAAAACTAATAGAAGCAGTAAAAAAAAAAAAAAAGGCGTCAGCTCAGCTGAGCTAAAGCCAAATCCCTAAACTGAAATTAAAAATCACGGTCATAAGCAAATAAGATTTCCTTAATTCAAATCAGCATCTGAATACCATTGGTACAGTTCTATTTTCACTAGTGGTTCTCATTCTCCAGCTAGGAAACTTAAGTCTTCATAATCATGGTCACGGCCACTGTCCCGTTCCCAGGCTTGGAAAAAAAAAAAACAGCCCTTACATACATAATGTACCCCTGTCATGATTCCTGCAGAGAAAGCCAAGGTGTGAGCACTTCTTGTACATATATGTAAGAAGCACGCACACACGTGCTATCGGCGCTGCACCGGGACCCTGCGGCTAGTTCCAAACTTGCACCGTTGGCCCCGGGGCTCCTCGTCATTAGCCCGCTCGCAGGGGCCTCCTAGCCAGCCCCGCGGAGGTGGGGGAGGGGGCTGGCCCTTTAAGAGGAGGCCCATACAGACTAAGAAGCCTCCCTCCGGGCCCTGACCGCGGGGCCGCTTCGACGCCTCTCCAGACCCCTGGCCGCCCTGACTGCCGTACGCCCCCAGCCCGTTCACCGTCATACCTCGGAGCCCGCGCGGGGCGAGGAGGCGGAGGATCCTCTGCGGGCTCCAGCCGTCTCTCTCTGGAGCGCTCCGTCCTGTGGGCGCTGCGCCTCCGCTCGCGCTCCTCTCTCCTCCACCCGCCTCTCGGCTCCTGGAACGCCAAGATGGCGGCGGCGCTGCGGCTGCGGGCGCTGGGCCGGCAGCGGCAGCCACTTTCACTCACTGAGAGAGCAGGGACACGGGGAGCCATGGCGGGGGGAGAGGCGCCATTGGCCAGGCCAAAACAATCGAGCTGGTGCGAGACAGACAGTCCACGGGCAAAGAGAGCCGCCGACCCCCGATCGAAGCTTCCTCATATTGGAACTGGGAGTCCAGCAGCAGCTGTCAACCACACGCGCCCCAAACCAGTCCTTACTCCAAACACGATTTCGGGTAACCCTTGATCGACACACTCGGCCGTTCGCTTCATACAGCCTGAGACTGACGGAAATTGCCGAACGTTTACGATGATGATAACAAGACGTCGATGAGCCAGCAGATCTCCTTTTTGGAAAAGTAACTCTCGCGAGCTTCGAATTTCGTTTAGACGACGACACTGGTTGGCAGGAAATTGCGTCACTCTACCATAGTTTATTATTACAGGTGAGGTGTTGTGGACTCAAAGAATAGGTGTCTTGCTTCCGCGATGCCTCCGGTTTTAAAATAATGCTGAAATGCTAAATTTAGGAATTTAATTCAGGCCTGTGCCATTCCTCTACAGGTGGAACTTTGCCCGATTCTATATTCGTCTTAGTAGTTTTACTGTAGCTGAATCAGCAAAAGTTGGTTTTGCTTGTTAATTTTTTCCGTTCTATAGGCTGTTTAGCAGTTTTAATTGAAGTGTTGTGGAAAAACTTAAAATTGACACGAGGGTGGCTAGACATAATTTCAGATTAGAGAGTTGCACAAGGACAGAAATCTAACCCGTCCCTGTGAGTAATCTCCGTTATCCCCATAAGGGGAAAAGGAAATGGGATTTAATATACCGCCTTTTTGAGGTTTTTGCAACTACATTCAAAGCGGTTTATATATATATTCAGGTACTTATTTTGTACCAGGGGCAATGGAGGGTTAAGCAGGGGCGTATCTGAACTGCGGCGGTAGGGGGGGCCAGGGCCAGAGAGGGGGGGCACATTATAGCCCCCCCCCCCGCCGCCGCCGCCATTGCCGATCCCCCTCCCCCCAGCCGCTGCCATTGCTAACCCTCCCCCTCCGTTGCTCGCCTACCTTCGCTGGCGGGGGACCCCAACCCCCGCCAGCCGAGGTCCGCGTCCTCCTGCCGCTGCCGGCTGCCTTTGGTCCTTTCATTCTTCCATTGAAGCTGGCGCCGACGAAAAAGTTTCTTTTGAATCTGACGTCGCTGCACGTTGCACGTTGTACGTGCAGGACGTCAGACAAAAGAAACTTTCGTCGGCGCCAGCTTCAATGGAAGAATTAAAGGACCAAAGGCAGCCGGCAGCGGCAGGAGGACGCGGACCTCGGCTGGCGGGGGTTGGGGTCCCCCGCCAGCGAAGGTAGGCGAGCAACGGAGGGGGAGGGTTGGCAGCGGTAGGGGGGTCCAGGGCGAAATCTGCGGGGGCCCAGGCCCCTGAGGCCCCACGCAGATACGCCCCTGGGGTTAAGTAACTTTGACCAGAGTCACAAGGAGCTGCAGTGGCAATCGAACTCGGTTCCCCAGGATCAAAGTCCACTGCGCTAACCACTAGGCTACTCCTCCACTAACAAAGTTATTTCTTTACTCCTTCAGAAGCAGAAGTCCATCCACAGTATGTGGTCCTAGCTGTGATTGTCTCTTGAAGAACACAGCCGATAAAAATGAACATTAAGATCATATGCGACTTGTCTGGCAACTCCAGGAAATTTTTTCTGTTTAGTTTATTTTAACGACCAGTAAGATAAGATGTCATAAGTAATTTTGTCAGTGGTAGTCATGTATGCATCCCCCTGAGAAAAGGCAGATGGCATGGTTTTGATTGTGAAGGTGTATTTTGCAAGTAGTATTGTCATTACAAATAGCTATAACATATTGAAATAGCTAACAAAATAAAATATATACATACCTCAGATATATTTGAAGATAATAAGAATAGAGGTCTCCTAATAAAGTTTCCTCTAGTTTCATCTTACTGGGTTGCTGCAAGACAGACAAGTCATCTGGAATGTCTGCTGCTATTCACTATCTCTGTCAAGTTGAACAGTGCCTGTGCATATTCAGTTTGTGCTAATGAATTGTGAAGTATTTTTGTCAGTAGAAAGGCATTTTGTGTCCACATCCACTGGTTCCAAAACTTGAATGACATCAGCCAGCAGACGAAAAACAAATTCTATTACAACCTGGATGAGCATTCAGTGTATGGAGATCAAAAAATTTGTTGCCACTGATTTAATTGTTAACAGCACACTGTTCATCATGTTACTACACATTGTTTAAATGATGTTACCAGCTGATTGTTAATTTTTATTCTTTTTGACAATGTCGCTAGTTCTTTCGAGGTGCCAATAAGTTGGGCTACCTCAGGTGGCAAACTAGTGCCATACAAACTTGTCTGCCGCAGCCCATGCGACAAAACAAGAGTTAGAGCATGACAAACATCCAATTCATGTGTTTTCTCAAAAGGCAGGGTTCATATTACTAGCATTGTCTGTAGTGAACACATTGTCTTGACGTACACAAAACTTGTCCAAAACTGACTTCACTGTCAGTTTTATATTTTCTGAGGTACGATTTTCATCCAGTAATTGAGTAGCTAAGATACACAGTTCCGTTTGCCAGTTATCAATATACTATACAGCTACATAACTTTATGTAGCTGTGGTTGCCTTGTGTGGCCAGAGGTCAGTTGTCTCTCCAATTTGGGTGAAATAATTATTACCCCAATTGCTACTACCACATCTAATTATAGACCGATAGCATCAATTCTGTTTTTTACTAAGTTGATGGAGGGACTGGTAACTTTACAATTAAACCAGTATTTGGATACGTTTTCTATTTTACATTCCTCTTAGGGTTTCAACCCATTTTTAGTACAGAAACAGTTGTCAGTTCCTTGTTAAATAATGCTAGATGTTTCTTGAGTGAAGGGAAATACGCTGTATTGCTACAATTTGATCTTTCGGCAGCATTTGATCTAGTTCTAGTGGATCATAAACTTTTACTACAGTCACTCGAGGAAATTGATATTGTTGAGAAGGTACTGGATTGGTTTGGTGTTGGTTTTATTTTTAAATTCGCTCTTACAAAGTTATTTATTTATTTGTTACATTTGTATCTGTCACAATTGTGACTATTTTCCAAGCTGTACTTGCGTTGGGGTTCCCCCAGCCAAGTCAAGCCGGCTTGAAAATCCTGAAGCCTGGGTGAAAATCATGAATCCCATTCCAGTCTGGCCAAATCCGTTCCTGGATCCTGTTCTTGCCAAGCCGTGCTGCTGTTCCTGCAATCAAGCCTCACCCTTAATCGTGACCTCAGCTGGTATTGCCTTTATCTAGCACCTGGGAACTTTCTGGTTTGCCTTTGCAACAGAGGTCCTCAGAAGAGTGTTCTGCGAGAGATTGTTGCTATGCTATCCTTGCTACTTTCTGTTTCTGCTAGACTCTGCTTGTTTCCTGGTTTATTTGACTGTCTGCTGCCTGCCCAAGACGCTGCTTGTTTCCTGGTTTATTCGACTGTCTGCTGCCTGCCCAAGACTCTGCTTGTTTCCTGGTTTGTTCTACTGTCTGCTGCCGGTCCAAGACTCTGCTTGTTTCCTGGTCTTTTCTACTGTCTGCTGCCTATCCGAGACTCTGCTTTCTTCCTGCTTTATTCTACTGATTGCTGCCTGCCCAAGACCTTGCTTGATTCCTGGTTTCCTATTGATTGCCACCCGCCTACAGACTCTGTGGTTCCTGGTTTCCCTGCTGCTTTGCTGCCTGCCAGTAAGACTCTGCTTGTTTCATGGACTATTCTGCTTACTACTTATTGCTTCTGCTCCTGTCCAGCTGTTCCAGTCCGGCTTGTGCCCGTCTGTCTGTGGTCCGCCTTGCGGCCTGTTTGGGTGGTTCTGCCGCTGCCGGTTATCGGTAGTGGCCCAAGGGCTCACGTTTCCTGATCAGTGTGACAGTATTCCCCATTTTCCCACCTATTTGTAGGCTCAATGTGGCTTACATAGTACCGGAGAGGCCTTTGCAGGCTCCGGTGTGAACAAATACACGGTGATGATGTGCTAAGATCAAGTTCATGTGGCACAGCCACATTAGGGAATCGGAGAACAGAGGAGTTGTGTTATGTCCATTACGTGCTTTAGTTTGTTTGTGTTGCAGAGATTAGGCATTTAAGTTGGATAAGTAGGGTATACCTTTTTAAACAGGTTGGTTTTTAGTGATTTCCGGAATTTTAGGTGGTCGTACGTCGTTTTCAAGGCTATTGGTAATGCGTTCCACAGTTGTGTGCTTATGTAGGAAAAACTAGATGTGTAAGTTGTTTTGTATTTAAGTCCTTTGCAGCTTGGGTATTGCAGATTTAGATAAGATCGTGTTGATTCAGATGTATTTCTAATTGGTAAGTCGATCAAGTCTGTCATGTAACTCGGGGCTTCTCCGTAGATGATTTTGTAAACCAGGGTGCAGGTTTTGAAGGTGATGCGTTCTTTGGCTGGGAACCAGTGTAGTTTTTCGCGGAGGGGTTTTGCGCTTTCAAATCGCGTTTTACCAAACATAAGCCTAGTTGCCGTGTTTTGAGCAGTCTGAAGTTTCTTTAAGGTTTGTTCTTTACATCCCACATAAATTCCATTTCAGTAATGAAGGATGGTTTTTCTAGCGGAATACATGTATGTATTTATTTATTTATTTATTTCATTTATAACCCACATTATCCCAATAGATCAGATTCAATGTGGCTAGCAAGTTATTGTGATTAACAGTTCAAAAGTGATGTGGGATAGTATACATTAAGTAGTAATAAATGAGGATTGAGTAATTACAATATGTAATATGGAAACGAATACTAGACATAAAAAGGTAACAATTTATAGTCCGTGTATAATAACAATTAGAATAGAACTGAGGAATCGAATGATTGTACAATTAGGGGTTTGAATTAATTATGATGATCCGTGAGAAATTGCTTAAACAGAGAGGCTTTAAGGTATTTCTGGAATATCAAATAATTAGGTTCCCATCTGATGAATTTCAGGAGGGAATTCCACCATTTGGTACAGAAATAAGAGAATCTGGACATATAGATTAACTTCTAGATCACATTTTTGCAACTGGGATAGTGGAGAGTTAGATAATCTCTTGAACCAGGGAAAGCATTGCAAAGGAGGAAATCAATTAAATGTTGCATATAATCAGGGGTTAAACCATAAAGAGTTTTGAAAACAAATGTACATAGTTTGATGTTATTCTGGCTTTGATTGGGAGCCAGTGTAACTTTATAAGCAAAGGGGGCTGCACTTTCAAATCTCGTAACCTTGTAGATTAATCTGGCTGCTGTATTTTGAGCTGTCTGCAGTTTTTTCACGGAAGATTCCTTACAGCCAGAATAAAAGGCATTAGGGAAGAGATGCCCGATTCTTTTTAGTTTCCACGTTGCTTTAAAGGTTTTTATGATTTGGATGTTAAATGAACATGTAGAAATCAATTATTATACCATGAGGGGCATTTTCGATATGACGTCTAAGTCCGACTTTGGACGTTTTGCAAAAAAATTCCAAAGTCTGAATAGAAAAGAAGGTCATTTTCAAAAAAAGAAAAAACGTCTACCTTTTGTTTTCGAAAATAAAAGGTTTAATGATTTGGACGTTTTGGTTTTTTTGGTCCGTTTTCAAACAAACAAGGTCCAAGTGCAAAACGCACAAAATCAAGCCATTGGGATGTAGGAGGAGCCAGCATTTTTAGTAGACTGGTCCCCCTGACATCCCAGGAAAGCAATAGGGCACCCTAGGGGGCACTGCAGTGGACTTTATCAAATGCACCCAGGTACAAATCTCACCATTGCTCCCTTATCTTGTCTGCTGAGCCACGCAAAACCCACTACCCCCAATTGTAAACCACTACCATAGCCCTTATGTGTGAAGGGGGCACCTATATGTGGGTACAGTGGGTTTCTGGTGAGTTTTGGAGGGCTCACAGTTTCCTCCACGTGTAACAGGTAGGGAGAGGTATGGGCCTGGGTCCACCTGTCTGCAGTGCACTGCACCCACCATGCTGTTCTAGCGGACTTGAGTATAACATCTGAGGTTGACATAGAGGCTGGCAAGTAATGTTTTTAACCCATTAGTGCCCAATGTTCCCATAATAAGCCATATGGGAACATTGGGCACTAATGGGTTAATCACATTTTTAGGGGGTGGGGACAGTTAGTGACCACTGGGGGGAGTAAGGGGAAGTCACCCCTGATTCCCTCCAGTGGTCATCTGGTCATTTAGGGTACCTTTTTGTGCCTTTTTCATTATAAAAAAAAGGTCTAGCTCAAAAGGTCTGTGTTAGTCTTGGATGGCTTTGTTCTGTCCCATTATGGCTGAAAAGCGTCTTAAGTGTTAGGAATGCCCAAATCTCACCCTTAACACGCCCTCTTGTGATTTGAACACACTTCTGATGGACTTCATAGAAAAACATCTAAAATTTGGTTTTGAAAATACCAGTTTGGACGTTTTTGGGAGAAAAACATCCAAATGCAGATTGCCTCTTTTTGGATGTTTTTCTCTTTTCAAAATGAGCCCACATGTATCTTTAGTTGGGACTCCAATGGATAAGTTACATTATCAGTTGTGACAGTTTATGACACGGTGAGGTTTAGATAATAACAGAAATTTTGTTTTCTCTCTATTCAATTTTAGTTTAAAGGTGGAGGCCCAATTCTCCATCAGGTCTAGACCAGATCTGATGATAGATATCACTTCTTCAGTAGAACCTTTGAAAGGGATGTAGATGGTTTCATCATCCACATAAATAACATTATTATAACTATGGGCATTGAGCACATTTTCTAAGGGGGACATCATGATATTGAATAAGATGTGTGAAAGGGAGATCCCTGTGGGACTCCGCAGTCTGGAGCCCATTGAGGGGAGATGGAATTAGGAGATTTGACTCGATAGGATCTATAATTTAAAAAATCCTCTGAACCAATTTAGGACAGACTCTCCTATACTAAGTTCTCCATTAGTGCAAACTGTTCTACCACATCAAATGCACTTGACATATCAAATTGCATAAGGATGATCATCCTACTTAGGCTAATTTCTTTCCTTAGGTTAACAATTTATGTGGTTAGGACTGTTTCTGTGCTGAAACTGAGGCTGAAACTAGACTATATGGTGACAAAGGGAAAAGGAGGACAGATAATCCATAATTTGGTGAGCAACTATTCCTTCAATCACCTTTACTAGTAAAGAGATAGAGACCACTGGCCTGTAATTTGTTACATTGTTTATTTTTGTCGGGATTTTTAAGGACGGGGGTTAACATTATGGACCCTTTTTCTGCAAGGAAATGACCTAAGGATAGCAAAAGATAGTTCCATATCATCAAGCTGATCAATCCATAGACTGGTGGGTTGTGTCCATCTACCAGCAGGTGGAGATAGAGAGCAAACTTTTGCCTCCCTATATGTGGTCATGTGCTGCCGGAAACTCCTCAGTATGTTCTCTATCTCAGCAGGTGGTGGTCACACACAGCAGCAGCTCTGGCTAGGCCTCCAAGCCTAATTTTTAGGTTTTGTTGAGTGCCTGGGGTTGAGGGCTCTTTTGAGCAAGTGCAAACCTGGTGGTGCCAGGTCCCTCCTTTTCTCCCCCCTCCCGCTGGCTCCGTTAAAAAAAAAAAAAAAATTTTTGAACGTCCTTAAAGGCGTTTATTTCGACGTTTATTTAAGCGTCTATTGCAGCTACTCACTGGGACACCAGGTCGTTACAGCTCGGAGCGGACAGCAGGTAATTTTTACCTTTTTATAGCGGGCAGGGGGTTCCCCGATTCTTCTCCTCGTGGCATATGGCGTCGGAGGGCGAGGGCGCAAAGGGTCGCTCCCCGGATCGCTGGAGCGCTTCTAGAGGGGATGCGGGGGTCTTCAAGCCTGATTCGCCCTTGTTGGGTGACAGTTTCGTGACCGATGTATGTCCCGGTCCTTCCTCCGGCGTGGCGGTTTTTCCCGCCATAAACGCCCATCCCCCGCTCCTCGCCCCCGCCATCTTGGCCGGCCACGCGGCTCGGACGGCTTCTTCTTGGGCCGCCCTTGAGGTTGGAGACATTAATGCCATGAACGCCCTTAATTTGGGCGACGGCACAAAAGCGGCTAAAGTTAAGAGCCGTTCTTCCCGCGCGGCTCCTTCGCGGAGTGTCGCGCCGGACGCCATCTTGGATGCGCAGCATGTCTCTCCCCCGCTCTTGCGAGCGCCGGTTGAGGGTGCGTCTAGGGCTGTTGCCCAGGCTGCGGAAGTGCACAGTCTGGGGGGTTTCTCCCCCGAGTTTGTTTTGCTGCTGCATCAGGCCTTCCTCATGCACAACGCTGCCCCTGCTCCCTCGTCTGGTAAAGAGGTTGAGGTTCCCAGAGGTAAACGCCCTCGGGTTGATTCCCAGGCCTTGGAGGAATTTGTCTCCTCCGATGTAGATGAGGGCAGCGTGTCTGAGGTCTCCCAACGGTCCTTTGCGGATTCCTTGGAGGAGACGGATCCCCGCTCGGTTGGAGCGGATGACCCCTCTGCAGCGCGGCTTTTTAGCCCAGAGGATTTGCCCAACCTGTTGCTACAGGCCATGGACACTTTGAAGATTTCCTCTCCGGAGGACGTCTCTCCCTCAGCCCCTGTTGGCTCTGCCATTATGCTGGGGACGAAGCGCCCGCCTAGAACCTTCCACGTGCATGATGCTATGCACACCTTAATTTCGGCTCAATGGGATGTCCCAGAAGCGAGCCTTAAAGTGGCTAGGGCTATGTCCCGCCTCTATCCTTTGGCTGTGAGTGAACGTGAGGCCTATCTGTGGCCTACCGTGGATTCTTTAATCACTGCGGTGACTAAGAAAACGGCGTTGCCGGTGGAAGGTGGCACGGCCCTAAAGGACGCCCAAGACAGAAGATTGGAGGCGGCCTTAAGGTCGTCCTACGAGGCTACTGCTTTAAATTTGCAGGCCTCAGTTTGCGGTTCCTATGTGGCCAGGGCGTGCCTGACTATGGTGCGGCGGGCTTCCCCCTCGGATTCTTCCTTGAGGGATGATTGGCCGGCCCTGGAATCGGGCTTGGCCTATTTGGCAGACTTGCTGTATGATGTCTTGAGAGCCTCAGCTAAAGGCATGGCTCAGACAATCTCTGCGCGGCGGTGGCTTTGGCTGAAGCATTGGTCTGCTGACCACGCCTCTAAATCCCGCCTGGCTAGATTGCCTTTTAAAGGCAAGCTGCTCTTTGGGGTCGAGCTGGACAAAATCGTGACCGATCTCGGCACGTCTAAGGGCAAGAAGTTACCAGAGGTCAGGGCTCGAGCTAGTGCTCGCCCCGGTACCTCCAGAGGACGGTTTCAGGAAGCCCGTCGGTACCGCCCGGGCAGGTCGGGCTCTTCTGCCTCCTCTTCCTTTAAGAGGACCTTCTCCCCCAAGCAGCGTTCCTTTCGCAGAGACCGCCGTCCCGGAGGTGCTCCCTCCGGTCCTTCCCCAGGGTCTCGTACCCAATGACGGGGTCTTGGTCCACGCCCCAGTGCAGATTGGAGGACGGCTGTCCTCGTTTCTGGGCGAGTGGACCACAATAACTTCAGACGCTTGGGTGCTGGAAGTCATCAGAGACGGCTACAAGCTAGAGTTCTGCCGACCCTTAAGAGACGGGTTTGTACTCTCTCCCTGCAAGTCTCCGGTCAAAGCTGTGGCAGTGCAGCAGACCTTGGACAATCTCATCCGCCTGGGGGCGGTCGTTCCGGTGCCAGAAAATCAGCTTGGCAAGGGACGTTACTCCATTTACTTTGTGGTACCAAAGAAAGGAGGTTCTGTCCGGCCTATCCTCGACCTCAAGGGGGTCAATCGGGCCTTGAAAGTTCGGCACTTTCGCATGGAGACTCTCCGCTCTGTTATAGCGGCAGTGAAGGCAGGGGAGTACCTGGCATCCTTGGACATCAAGGAAGCGTACTTGCATATTCCCATCTGGCCTCCTCATCAACGCTTCCTGCGTTTTGCAGTACTGGGCCGACACTTCCAGTTCAGAGCCCTCCCGTTCGGGTTGGCTACTGCTCCGCGGACCTTCTCCAAAGTAATGGTGGTCATCGCGGCCTTCCTGAGGAAGGAAGGAGTACAAGTCCATCCTTATCTGGACGACTGGTTGATCCGAGCCCCCTCTTATGCAGAGTGCGGCAAAGCTGTGAACCGGGTGGTTGCTCTTTTGAGCTCCCTGGGATGGATCATCAACTGGGAGAAAAGCCAGCTGCGCCCCACTCAGTCCCTGGAGTATCTGGGAGTTCGATTCGACACCCAAGTGGGCAGAGTGTTCCTGCCAGACAATCGGATTGTCAAGCTTCAGGCTCAGGTGAACCAGTTCCTAGTAGCCTCTCCTCTTCGGGCTTGGGACTATGTGCAGCTGTTGGGCTCTATGACGGCCACGATGGAAGTAGTGCCCTGGGCCAGGGCTCATATGAGACCACTTCAACACTCTCTGCTGCAGCGCTGGACTCCGGTGTCGGAGGATTATGCTGTGCGCCTTCCCTTGGGCCCAGCAGTGCGCAAGGCGCTGAGCTGGTGGACGCAGATGGACAAGTTGTCTGCAGGAATGCCTCTGGTGACCCCAGAGTGGATTGTCGTCACGACGGACGCTTCCTTGTCGGGCTGGGGAGCCCACTGTTTGGGAAGGACAGCGCAGGGACTCTGGTCTCCTGCAGAGGCAAAGTGGTCTATCAACCTCCTGGAACTCAGAGCCATTCGGTTGGCGCTTTTGGAGTTCATCCCGGTACTGGCGTTGAAACCGGTACGGGTTCTGTCGGACAATGCCACGGCTGTGGCCTATGTCAACCGCCAGGGAGGTACCAAGAGCGCCCCTCTAGCCAAGGAGGCTATGAATCTATGCCAGTGGGCGGAAGCGAACCTGGAGCAGCTTTCAGCGGCCCACATTGCCGGAGTCATGAATGTCAAGGCGGACTTTCTCAGTCGCCATACCTTGGAGCCCGGAGAGTGGCAGCTATCTGCTCAGGCGTTCTTGGACATCACGAAGCGCTGGGGCCAGCCGAGCCTAGATCTGATGGCGTCATCGGCCAATTGCCAAGTGCCGCGCTTCTTCAGCAGAGGACGGGACCCTCGATCCCTGGGAGTAGATGCTCTTCTCCAACAGTGGCCGACACAAGAGCTTCTCTATGTGTTCCCGCCCTGGCCCATGTTGGGCAGGGTGCTAGACCGGGTGGCAAAGCATCCCGGCAGGGTAATCCTGGTGGGTCCGGATTGGCCCAGACGTCCCTGGTATGCGGACTTGATCAGGCTCTCAGTCGACGATCCTCTGCGACTGCCAGTGGAGCAGGGCCTGTTGCATCAGGGTCCCGTGGTGATGGAGGATCCCTCCCCCTTTGGTCTTACGGCCTGGCTATTGAGCGGCAGCGTCTGAGGAAGAAGGGCTTCTCAGACAAGGTCATCGCCACTATGCTGAGAGCAAGGTAGCGCTCTACTTCTACTGCTTACGCCAGGGTTTGGCGTATCTTTGCAGCGTGGTGTGAAGCAGGCTCACTTTCTCCCTTCACTGCTCCAATTTCTTCAGTGTTGGCGTTCCTGCAAGAAGGTCTAGAGAAAGGCCTGTCGCTCAGTTCCCTTAAAGTCCAGGTAGCGGCTCTGGCTTGCTTCAGGGGCCGCCTGAAGGGTGTTTCCCTGGCTTCGCAGCCAGATGTGGTGCGCTTTCTCAAGGGAGTTAATCACCTGCGCCCTCCTCTGCACTCAGTGGTGCCTGCGTGGAATCTCAACCTGGTGCTAAGAGCATTGCAGAAGCCGCCTTTTGAACCCTTGTCGAGGGCATCTCTGAAAGACCTGACGTTGAAAGCAGTCTTTTTGGTGGCTATCACTTCAGCCAGAAGAGTTTCCGAGCTCCAGGCGCTCTCTTGTCGAGAGCCTTTTCTGCAGTTCACTGAGGCAGGAGTGACTATTCGCACAGTGCCTTCCTTCCTGCCCAAGATTGTTTCTCGATTCCATGTGAATCAGCAGCTCTGTCTCCCTTCCTTTCGTAGGGAGGACTACCCAGAGGAGTACTCTGCTCTTAAATATCTGGATGTGAGACGAGTCATCATCAGATACTTGGAAGTGACCAATGATTTCCGGAAGTCAGATCATCTGTTTGTCCTGTGTGCAGGTCCTCGTAAGGGTCTGCAGGCTGCTAAGCCTACAGTGGCAAGATGGGTCAAGGAAGCCATTGCAGCGGCTTATGTGGCCGCAGGGAAGGTGCCGCCTATCCAGCTGAAGGCTCACTCCACAAGAGCTCAGGCGGCCTCGATGGCAGAGGCCGGATCCGTCTCCTTGGAAGAGATATGCAAGGCGGCAACTTGGGCTTCGGCTCATACATTCTCCAAGCATTACCGTTTGACTGTGGCTGCACGGGCGGAGGCCCGGTTTGGAGCTTCAGTGTTGAGGTCAGGGATTTCAATGTCCCGCCCTGGGTGAGTACTGCTTCGGTACATCCCACCAGTCTATGGATTGATCAGCTTGATGATATGGAAGGTAAAATTATGTATAATCATACCTGATAATTTTCTTTCCATTAATCATAGCTGATCAATCCATAGCCCCTCCCAGATATCTGTACTGTTTTTATTCTGGTTGCATTTCAGGTTCAAGTTTAGTCTTCAGTTACTTCAGAAAGACTTCGTGTTCAAGTTTTTTCACTTGGATTCTTCAAGAGTTAAGACGAGTTTGTGTTACAGTGAGCTGCTGCATTCCTCTCCCCTCCGTTTTACGGGGCTGGATTGAGACTTAAAATTCTGCCGGCACTCCCTCCCGCTTCGTGCGGCTGTAGGGCAGCTTTGTACCCTTCCCGCTTCGGCGGTGTTAGGGTCAGTCAGCTCCTCCCGCGGTTGCGGTTGCAGGATAAGCCAGATCCCCCCGCATCGGCGGGTGTGGTGTCCCTCCCCCGCTCCGCGGGGATGAGCTGGACGGATTCCCCTCCCCCACTTGTGTGGGGATGAGCTGGGTTAATTCCCCTCCCCCGTTTCGGCGGTGGTGAGCTGGGCAGAGTGTCCCTTCGTGGGTGTAATTCTCTAAGTGCTGAGTCCTGCGGATGGAGCTTTGATATCGACATACTGAGGAGTTTCCGGCAGCACATGACCACATATAGGGAGGCAAAAGTTTGCTCTCTATCTCCACCTGCTGGTAGATGGACACAACCCACCAGTCTATGGATTGATCAGCTATGATTAATGGAAAGAAAATTATCAGGTATGATTATACATAATTTTACCATATGTGATCTTAGGGATTCTATAAACAGGTCAGGTGTAGCTTTTAATAGAAAACTAGAACAGGGATCCAGTGCACAGTTAGAAGATGAATATTTCAATGGAAAAGATTTCACCACAGAGAATGAAGGGGGAGAGAATGATGACCAATATCTATCAGTTTTGATACCAGTGAGGAGGTGTGTCAGTTCAGTCATAAATATCATAGGATCTCCTTTAAACATTATAACATCTGTAAGTTTTATGATTTTCTGCTCAAATTTTACTGCTGTAATCGTCTATTGCTTATGTTTGACTTATTCTTGCTGTACGCCACCTTGAGTAAATTCCTTCAAAAAGGTGGTAAATAAACTAATTGGGTAGCAGATGGAGCAGGTAGATACCCAGGCTATTAATACCTCCAACAAATCTGCTCCATCTGCTACCCAATTAGTTTATTTACCACCTTTTTGAAGGAATTCACTCAAGGTGGTGTACAGCAAGAATTAAGTCAAACATAAGCAAAGAGGGTAGGACTATATTGAAAATATGTTTGGTATCAAAGTGATCAGTTGATATTAGATTTCCATAGTAATTTTTTTTATTGTATATTTATAGAGCCAATGTAATTTATTTTCTTCAGTTTGGGATTTTTGCTATTTTCCTCAGGTTTCCTGTGGAGTTCCTCAGGGATTCACCCCTTTCACCTCTACTTTTTAATGCTTTTTTTTTTTACTGTGCTTGGATACATTATTGCATAACAATAATGTTTTTTTTACTGTCCTTGGATACATTATTGCATAACAATAATGTTTTGCATTATATTTATACTGATGACATTTCTGTTTTAATTCCATTCTTTTATCTGAAATTGAGTCATTGATAATTCATCGTTGTATATCCATAATAGACAATTGGATATTTTGTCACAAATTAAAATTGAATACAAAGTTTTTATGTTTTAATACTAAACCAGCGAATATTCCTAAGATGATCTGTAGCAACTGTGCCATCTTTGAATTTTCTCCAGTAATTAAAATCCTGGGGATTCTAGTAGAGTGTTATTTCTTTGGAAAATCAAGTTTCTTCCATAGTAAAGAAATTTGTTTTGTTAGGTTTTTTTTTATTTGATGAGGAAGCTTTGTGTGTAGTTATTTTGAACTAGATCAATTCAAACTATTGGTCCAGGCACTCGTGTAGCCTCTTATATTTAGGATGCAATAGGGGCCTTATAAGGAGGTTGCAGACTATTCAAAACACTGCAGTTCGGTTGATTTTTGGTTTATCTAGATATGGTATTTCTCCTAGTTTTCTAAAATTACATTGGTTATCCATTGAAGCGCGAGTATTTTTTAAGTTGGCTTGTTTTGTTTTTAAGATCATTCATGGTTTAGTATCAACAAAGTTTGGCTTTTTAAGTGGCCAGGTTTTGGAATGATTCTGCTGCTATTTTTATTATTCTTCCTAATCCATTTTTGATTTTAGGAAAAATCTGAAAGCTCTTTTGTTTCAGAAATATGTGTTACATCAAAATTTCTGATACTGGATAATATTCTTTTATTATTCCCAGAAAATTGATTCTGGTCTCTTGTGTTTGTGTAGCCAGCTTTGAACCATAGTGGGATATAAGACCAGTTTAACATTAATGTTTAACATTAACTGTGGCACTAAAGTTAGCTTATCAATGAGTGCAATCTTCTCTTTCTCCTCAACACCATCAAGATGATGAAACACAGTTGACACACAGGGCATGACTTGGTCTAGGTCAGCATTCCGATATTTAGCAACAATGGAGATGACCTTTGATGCTAAATTCCTGAATCCGTCCTCTTCAACAATAGAAAAGGCCTCACATCTGTTGTACACATGGCGACCACAACGTCTGCAACTTCAGATTTGATGTTCGCAGGTACTTTGTTGGTATTACTTGATAGAGAAAAGCCTGGTATAGCTGTAATCTTTGTTGCTGGCATACGATTTGCACAATAGTCCTTGTGCCTCTATAAGCCATTGGTCCCATCACGTGATCTCCAAGAAAGAATTGTCTTGCAACTCGAGGAAAGCATAAAAGGCGCTTCTTTGGCATTGACCAATACTGATTTAAATCAATTCCATACTTCACTCATACCCTTATTTTTCATATATGAAACATGGTCGCTGTTTGAATCAATAAGTTTCTGTATGTCGACTTTCTTTTTCATTAGCATAACAAAATTACACAGGTCTGAAGTACCAAATCAGTGACGCTCTCTATAAAACAATACAACACAGAAGAAATAAAAATTAAAAATGTATTTCTTACTGTACTGAAAAAGATGCCAGACCATGGTGGAGGGGTGGGGTTGGGGTAGGTTGATGCAGCAGGGCTGGCCTTTTCTCTTTCCATGATCTGAGGGCCAGTGTTGCTAGATGGCGAGAAATTGTCTAGCCTGATTCATGCAGAACTACGACTTACCAAAGAATCCAGATCAAGAATAAGATACTGAAGCTTAGAAAGGACAATAAATAAATTAAATAAACAGACATTTCCAAAAAATAGAGAGAATTG
Source organism: Microcaecilia unicolor (assembly GCF_901765095.1). Taxonomy (NCBI): domain Eukaryota; kingdom Metazoa; phylum Chordata; class Amphibia; order Gymnophiona; family Siphonopidae; genus Microcaecilia; species Microcaecilia unicolor. Next base: position 145,992,238 of record NC_044039.1, on the reverse strand, counting down.
GTTATCTAAACATGCAAAATCAGCACAATGTCAATATAACAGAGTGACAAACGCAGCAGGACACTGAGCCCTACACTTACTATGCATCTTGTAGAAATTAAAAGCTCTCTTTCATCAACAATGGCAAGACACTACAAAGATAATCAGAAACAGCAAAGATGACACCGAAACCACACAAAGTTAGTAATGATGCTGTTACAACTTTAATCAAAACTAGGCACAACTTGAGTCGACACGGACCTGTGTTTTGGCCACCTGGCCTGCATCAGGAGTCCAATGCCACTAGAGTTGTTGGATTCTATATCCTGTGCACCATTAGCGTTATATGTTTAAATCGTTTTTATTGATGACAGAAAGATAACAAATACAATGTAAGTAGCATTTATACAAATGTCATCAAATGGGTTTCCAAGAGTCTCTCTACTAACATTTTGTTCTACCTTCTAACCAATCCCTTTCCTACCTCCCCCCTACCCTCTTCCCCACTCCTTCCAATTTACAATCAGCAAGGCCTGGAGGACCTGGGCTTACCGGTTCAGGATATGGCTCTGTGCCACCGGTGTCAGGGTGGCCCAGAACCGCTCCCAAACTCACTGCAATCGAACACCTCTTTCTGAAGTTATGGTTTTTATACCCAAACGCTCCATTGTCAACAATGTTATCATCTGTGCTCACCAAAGCGATGGAGACACCACTGTCGAGTCTAACCAGCAGATGAGAATTACCTTCTTCCCCATCAAGACAGCTCATTTCAGGAAACCAGTCAGGCCTGGAGCTCGTGGCTTTGCTATTTGGAATTTGTCCAGTAACAATAACGGTGTTGGGGCGACCCTGCGTGACCACATAGTTGACACCTGGGCAAACATCTGGAGCCAGAAATCAGCGACTACAGGGCAATGCCAAAACATATGTCCCAGCGTCGCCCGGGATCTTCCACATTTAGCACAATTATCTGAGGTCCTGAGTGCCACCCTGTAAGCCCATGTAGGTGCTCTATATAAACGTAATATAAACTTGAATTGTAGTTCCCATAGTTGTACATCTTGTGCCCATGACTGGGTATCCAATAGGCAGGCCTTTAACTGTGTTCCAGACACTGCCATCTCCAAATCTGCAGGCCAACCGGATGCAAATAGATCATAGTTAAGATCCTCTGTGGTCTCTCTCAGGAATCTATGATAAAATTTCAAGGGTACATGGGATTGAGCTTCCAGTGTTAGTGCCTCTTGAAGAGTCTCCTGCACATCTTCGCTGAGATTTTCCCAACCCAAGCTCCGCACATAATGATGTAGTTGCATGTAAGCAAAAATATCTGTCTGTGGCAAACCATACTTTTCTCTTAAATCTGCAAACTTGTGCAGTTGTCCGTCCTCCATTAGCACATGATACAAGTAGCTCAGTCCTTTAGTACGCCAGTGTGCGAACACTACTGAGTCAGTTCCCAGCAGGAAATCTAGGTTGTGGTACAGGGCCAAGTAAGGCGTATTTGCTGCAGAGAAATTAAGAGGTTTACAAAGCCACCGCCAAGCTGCTCTCACCGTCCTGAGGAACTGAGAGGTTCTCAGCCTCCCAGGATTACGTTTTGGAATTGTGTGAATCTGCCAACTAAAATGATGAGGTCCCAGACTTGCAAGTTCTAATGTTGCTGAAAAATCACTTGTTCCTCTGTACCAGTCATTATGTCTCGTAGTGCAAGTAACCGGCAAATAACGTACATTCAGCAAGTCCAGGCCTCTGTGTGATCTCGGCTTCTGGAGGACAGCAAATTGACACCCTGGGCCACAAAAAGAACTGCATTGCTCTGGTGAGAGCTTGCTCATCTCTAGCTCTCACAGGGATGGCCAAATTTCAAGGGAGTGGAGTGGAGGAGTGGCCTAGTGGTTAGAGCACTGATCTTGCAATCCAGACGTGGCCAGTTCATATCCCACTGCTGCTACTTGTGATCAAATAAATAGATAAATAAAGGGGGTGTCCGAGGCATAGTAAAGGCATGGACGTCCTCACACAAACATTCACATTTTGGACATCTTCAACTTCCCGTCGCAGGGACAGAGGCATAGTGAAGGCGCCTAACACTTGGACGTCCTTCACCCGTACTAAAAAAAAAAAAAAAAAAGACGTCCCTGACGAGCACTTGGATGTTTTCACCTGGACTTGTATTTTTTAAAGGTTGTAGATGGCTATGATACATGCAGCTTGTCTGCATGTATGAAGCCGTCTTTGGCATGTGCAGAGCAGCCACACATAACGCTTGGCTTCTTTGCACTGGCTTCCCCTCCTTAGGAAGGAAATCGTGTGCAAATGAGCTAACCGAGCAGCTCATTTACATGCGATTTCCTTCATGCAGGCCCATTCCTTTCCGAATCACTAAGGGATCGGTAAGGGAAGGGGTTTTTCCGTTCAGTTAGTGCATCAGTCCACTGCAGTGCCCCCTAGGGTGCCCGGTTGGTGTCCTGGCATGTCAGGGGGACTAGTGCACTACGAATACTAGTTCCTCCCATGACCAAATAAGTTGGATTTGGTCGTTTTTGAGATGGGCATCCTCGGTTTCCATTATGGCCAAAAACCGGGGATGACAGTCTCTAAGGTCGACCTAAATGTTGAGATGTGGACGTCCCCGAGCATATTATCAAAACAAAAGATGGATGCCCATCTTGTTTCGATAATACGGGTTTCCCCGCCCCTTCACGGGGGCGTCCTGCGAGGACGCCCTCAGGAAAACTTGGGCGCCCCATTCGATTATGCCCCTCCACGTGACATGGCTAATAGTAATTTCCTTACATTGAGCACTGAATGTCACCCTTTCACAAATCCTACCTGGTCCCCTGCCACAACAGTTGGCAGGGTCTCTGCCAACCTATCAGCTAACAGTTTCGATAATTTCACATCTACATTTATCAAGGAGATGGGCCTGTTTGCTGCTGGCTGAGTAGGATCGCGTCCCGGCCGTGTTCATGTGTATTGGAAAGGATCCCCTCTCTATCGTAGAGTCAAAATACTCCAATAATGGCCCAATCAGTTGTGTCTGTAGCATTTTGTAAAACTCGCCAGAGTAGCCATCTGGGCCAGGAGCTGAGTACAGTTTTAATTTACGTATGGCCCCTTGTAGTTCTTTTGCTGTCAACGGCAAGTTTAGCCAGGCTATTGCCTCTTCCTGGAGGGTTGGCATACCTGATCTGTGTAGATAGTTTTGAATATCTACCGCAAAGGTTGAGACCTGCAGTTCCTGCTTACAGAAATCTTCAAAATGCTTCTGAAATATGTTTGCTATATCTCAAGGATTATTAGTCACCCTCCCATCCTGCCGTCTTATACTCAATATGTATTTAGAGGCACCTTTGTTCCTTACTAAGTTTGCCAATAACCTCCCTGACTTGTTCCCTTGCATAAAATAGGTGTGTTTTGTGTATAGGAGCCTCTTAGTTGTCCGCTCATGTATCATGCTATTTAATGTTCTCATACAATTCTGGTTGGTGTGTGCTAGCATATTTCTGCCTGATTGCCTGTAGCTTCTTTTCTAATTCCATAATTCCCTGAGTTAGTCTTTTATTCCTCGTGCTTATGTATGTAATTATGTCTCCTCTTAGTACTGCCTTCCCTGTTGGCCAAAATAATAAAGGGGTATCTACATGCTGTTGATTATTTAACAGGAACGCTTCCCATTTTTTTACACAAACATTTTTTTAAATCTTCATCATGGAAAAGGTAGGACGGAAACCTCCAACCCCCCTTGTGCATGAAAATAAGGGTCAGGATCAATTCCAGTCCAAACTGGCGCATGGTCTGAGATCTCTTCAACTCCCTGATGAACCTGTTCTACTCTCGAGAAAAATCTTCCTGGACCCGGATGTAATCTATTCTGGACAATGTGCGATGTGCCCTTGAGGTGTGCATTTAGTCCTTTTCTAGTGGGTGAAGTGCTCTCCATGCATCAATCATTCACAAAGATTTTTTAAGGTGCTGGCCTTGTAACCCCTGCCCCTATCTACGGGAGCAGATCAAGCCATGAGGGGATCCAGTACCTGATTCATATCTCCCGTTACGATTAAAGGGAGACGAGGGAGAGCCTGGCATCTGCTGAGGAAAGTGGAGAAGAATTTCCTATCTCCCTCCAGCGGGCCATATACTGTAAGAACTACGAATTATCTCCCTCTTGCCTGAATTTGTACAGCTAGATACCTCCCCACATTATCATGAAATAGGAGTTTAGATTTACATTGTAGTGAACGTCTTATGAGAATCGTCACTCCACCCCTACGGCCAACGCTGGTGAACAACAGACTTCTCCCACCCAACGAACTTTCATCTTCAAGTGTTCCTGCTGTGAGAGTCTGATCTCCTGTATACATAGTACATCTGCTTTGTGGTGCTGCAGCGCCTGTAATATCTTAGTCCGCTTTATGGGAGACGTGACCCCCCCCCCCCACCCACCCACACACACACATTCCAGACCCCCCCCCCCCCCCACACACACACACATTCCAGGTTAATAGGCGCATGCTATGTTGCGCAGGCATCTTGTGTTCCCCATTTGAAGTCTAATTATCTTGAGAACATTCTCACTTTCCAAGCCCTCAGGGTCCCAGTCCCAAGGGTTCTGCACATTCACCCGCACCAATCAAACGTCACTTTCATACCACCACTTCTCTTTTACTCCAGCTATCTTTACAGCCCTTATGCTTCTCTTTGACTCTCTCCCCAGTTCCTCATTACCTTCTCTCTGCACCTTCCCCCTTTCCTTTCCTTTCCTTTCCTCCCCTTCCCTGCCTCCCTGCCCCCTCTCCTCTTATAGTACCCCTAATTCTCCTGCGCCACAGCTGTGACGAAGGACCTGAGATCATCTTGTGCAAATGGGGCCCCGCTCCCCCATCCAATGGTCAAGCGAACCAATTCTCATGAGACCTGATTGTACCATACTATTGGTGCTGTCTCTGTCTTCTGTTTGTTCCAGGGATTCAAAGGTGCGCCATATTCCTTCCATCAATATTTTCAGAGTTGCTGGGTATTGTAGGGCAAATCTCACTCCCTGCACCACCAGATTAGAACACAGTGGTGAAAATCTCCACCGCCTTTCCTGGACCGATGCAGAATAATCTTGAAAAACATTTTATTTGAATTCCATCATATGTTAGAGAATCTTTTTTTCTGTCGATTAGCCTCTCAGAATTTCCAGCTTATGAATATAATTGTGAACCTTTATCACCACCATGCGTGGCTTCTGCTTATTTTCTTGGGGCTGACCCACTCTATGCGCTCTTTCTAGACACAGTGGGCCTTTACTGTCCGAAAGTGCCAGCTCTGAGGACAACCATCATTCCAGTTCTGTTGATAATAATCCCTCAGCAATTCATTCCGGTAGTCCTATTAAACGAAGGTTACTCTAGCTCTAGCTCTTCCAACTTCTGAGCTTGGTCCCGCAGTTGCTGAGTAAGTTTCTCTATGGTTGTTGTCGTTGCAGGGGCTGAATCCGCCAACGCCGGCACTCGGTTTTCCAGCTCTCCTGCTCTTCTCATCGTTTCAGCCAACAATGTTTCCAAACTGGTCATCTGGCCAGAGAGTTGTTGGAGCTTAGGTTACAGTGCTTGCCCTATTGCTCTTGTAATCTGCGTTAGCTGTTGCTCTGTAAATTCCATGAACTCCGGCTGTCCGTCCGCCATCTTTGTCTCTGCCACTCACGCTTTTTCTTTCACCATTTTCTGGGTTTTGCCTGTCATCTCCACGCTTAAGGTTTGGATATATTTGTCCATGCAGGTTCTTGCAGCCCTGGTGTTCAAAAGGTGATTCTTACTAGGCCTCAATCCCTGGAGAGGAGAAACGCTCGTCTTCTTCCCCTCACTGCATCACGTGATCTCCTCCCATTAACGTTATATATAATCAACGTTGGCGATCCTGCTGTAGGCTTACTCTCAGTTGTTGCTGATCCTGCTGTAGGCTCACTCTCCTCAGTTGTTGCTGGCCAAGCTTCAATCGAGTACTGCAATCCGGACTAAAAATCCTCAATAAAAAATAGAAGTAGTCAGCGGACTCACCTCTGTGCAGTTCTCTTCTGCGGGTCAGGACAGGAGGACTTGGTCACTACTCACTTCCTCCTCTGGTCTGTTCTGGTCTCTGGTGCCACAGCTACTCAGCTCCTGCTGCCTCCCTCTCTCCTCTGGTGCCACAGCTGCTCAGCTATTGCTGCCTCCTTCTCTTGTACAGTGCCATCTGCTCACACCTGCTGCCTCCTTCTCTCCTCTGGTGCCATAGCTGCTCAGCTCCTGATGCCTCCCAAGTTTCTGAATCCTCACTCCTCTCGTTCTACAGCACTGCTGCTAACCATGTGCTCGCTCCTTGTCCACCAGCACTAAGCTGCTTAATCAGCTGATTAATGACCTCACTGCCTTTGAGCCTGTTATATACACTGGCAGTGGACCTGGCTGGAGCCTGCTATTCTCACTCAGCAGCATGACTCATTTCCGTTACCTTTGGAGCCCTGCCCTGGCATGCAATTAAGGAAAGAGAATGCTGGAGCCCCAGAATGAACCTTCTTGAATTAGAATTTTGTTTTTTTTTTGTTTTTTATTTATGAATTTTTCATTTTACATTCATGTTGTTACATAAACATATAGTAATTCTGAAATATTATTCTTTTATAATATCAAGTGAAGAAAACTAAATTCAATATTTAGTCCACAAAATTATCCAAGAACAAGGAAAAAATTTACATAGTATTAATCAACAATTGAAAACAGAAATTTTAAATGCACAGAGTCCAACTGTAAACTTAAAGTTGGGAAGGAGGATGTGACCGTTTAAGAAAATCGGCTACAGCTGCTAGACAATCCAGTCAACAGGAATTCAGAGTGCTCGCTGCAAAAGTGACACCCACCATTTCCTCTCAGACCGGGCTGTGCCACAGGCGCTGTACAACGGGTACACAATCACATGCTCTGCTCGTCATCCCCAGAGCTCTCATGCACTCTAGGCTTTAAGTGGAGTTGCATGCCGGACCTCCTCCTTTGTGACAGGTGTTCCCATGCGCGTGCACGCACTTCCTCTTTCTCTCTTGAAGCCAAGGGGCGAACCAGGCCACTCCTTAAAAAAAACCTTCATTGGACCCAACCTCTCCTTCCAACTATCACCCCATCTCCCTTCTCCTTTTCATATCCAAGATGCTTGAACATGCTGTTCACCACCACTGTCTTGACTTTCATTCATCTCAAGCTATTCTCGATCCACTTCAATCTGGCTTTCGCCCTCTTCATTCAACTGAAACACCACTTGCTAAAGTCTCCAATGACCTGTTCCTGGCCAGATCCAAAGGTTTCTATTCTATCCTCATCCTTCTCGATCTATCTGCTGCTTTTGACACTGTTGATCACAGCCTACTCCTTGATAAGCTGTCCTCACTTGGATTTCAGGGCTCTGTTCTTTCCTGGTTTTCTTCCTGTCTCTCCCATCGTACTTTTAGTGTTTACTCTGGTGGATCCTCCTCCCCTTCTATCCCACTGTCAGTTGGTGTACCTCAGGGATCTGTCCTGGAACCTCTTCTTTTCTCCATCTATACATTTTCCCTTGGTACTCTGATCTCATCCCATGGTTTTCAGTATAATTTTTACACTGATGACTCCCAGATCTACCCATCCACACCAGAAATCTCAGCAGGAATCCAGGCCAAAGTATCAGCCTGCCTGTCTGACATTGCTGCCTGGATATCTCACCGCCATCTGAAACTAAGCATTACCAAGACTGAGCTTCTTATCTTTCCCCCTAAACCAACCTCTCTTCTTCCCCCATTCTCTGTTTCTGTGGATAACACTCTCATCCTCCCGTAACCTTGGGGTCATCTTCGACTCCTCTCTCTCCTTCTCTGCACATATTCTGCAGACTGCTAAAACCTGTTGTTTCTTTATATCACCAAAATTCGCCCTTTCCTTTCTGAGCACACTACCAGAAAAACCCTATGTATGTAGTGAGGGGAGAGGACAGGGAATAAGCCATGGTTCAGTGGTCCCCCCCTCTATAAAGCTGTTCTTGTGTGGCATTGTTGTAGCAAGGAGGCATTACAGTAGAGTGAATGAGTATTATGCAATTTACACAGTGTGTGTCATATTTCAGAAGTACTTATCTCTTTATACTACTACTACTACTAACATTTCTAAAGCACTACTAGGGTTACGCAGCACTGTACAATTTAAACATAGAAGGACAGTCCCTGCTCAAAGAGCTTACAATCTAAAAGACAAGAGAACAATCTAAAGACAAGTGTACAATCTAGAGGACAAGTGAACAGTTAATCTAATAGGGTGGATAGATTGGGGCAATCTATATTTCTCAAGCGGTTAGGCGCCGAAGGCAGCATTGAAGAGGTGAGTTTTAAGCAGAGATTTGAAGATGGGTAGGGAGGGGGCATGGCGTATGGGTAAAGGAAGATTGTTCCAGGCATAGGGTGAGGCAAGGCAGAATGAGCGGAGCCTGGAGTTGGCAGTGGTGGAGAAGGGTACAGAGAGAAGGGCTTTGTCCTGTGAGCGGAGGTTACGGGCGGGAACATAGGGGGAGATGAGGGTGGAGAGGTAGTGAGGAGCCGCAGACTGAGTGCATTTGTAGGTAAGGAGGAGGAGCTTGAATTGTATGCGATATCTGATCATAAGCCAATAAAGTGATTTGAGGAGAGGGGTGATATGAGTATATCGGTTCTGGCGGAATATAAGACGTGCGGCAGCGTTCTGAACAGATTGAAGGGGGGATAGATGGCTGAGTGGGAGGCCGGTGAGGAGTAAGTTGCAGTAATCGAGGCGAGAGGTAATGAGAGCGTGGACGAGAGTTCTGGTGGTGTGCTCAGAGAGGAAAGGGCGAATTTTGCTGATGTTGAAGAGGAAGAAGCGACAGGTCTTGGCAGTCTGTTGGATATGCGCAGAGAAGGAGAGGGAGGAGTCGAAGATGACTCCGAGGTTGCGGGCAGATGGGACGGGGAGGATGAGGGTGTTAACAACTGAGATAGAGAATGAAGGAAGAGGAGAAGTGGGTTTAGGAGGAAAGACGAGGAGCTCGGTCTTGGACATGTTCAGTTTAAGGTGACGGTTGGACATCCATGCCGCAATGTCGGATAAACAGGCCGATACCTTGGCCTGTGTCTCCGCGGTGATGTCAGGTGTGGAGAGGTATAGCTGGGTGTCATCAGCATAAAGATGATACTGAAAACCATGAGACGAGATCAGCGAGCCCAGGGAGGAGGTGTAGATTGAGAAAAGAAGGGGTCCAAGGACAGATCCCTGGGGAACTCCAACAGATAGTGGGATGGGAGTGGAGGAAGATCCATGGGCGTGTACCCTGAAGGTGCGGTGGGAGAGATAAGAGGAGAACCAGGAGAGGACAGAGCCTTGGAACCCAAAAGAGGACAGCGTGGCAAGAAGTAAATCATGATTGACAGTGTCAAACGCGGCGGAAAGATCGAGGAGGATGAGGATGGAGTAGTGACCTCTGGATTTGGCCAGGAGCGGGTCATTGCAAACTTTAGAGAGTGCCATTTCTGTCGAGTGCAGAGGGCGAAAACCTGATTGAAATGGATCGAGGATGGCATGAGAGGAGAGAAAATCAAGGCAGCGGCTGTGAATGGCGCGCTCAAGTATTTTGGAGAGGAAGGGTAAAAGAGAGATGGGGCGGTAGCTGGAGGGGCAGGTAGAGTCAAGTGAAGTTTTTTTGAGGAGAGGTGTGACAACGGCGTGCTTGAAGGTTTCAGGGACAGTTGCAGTGGAGAGAGAGAGGTTAAGGATGCGACAGATGGAGGGGGTGACAGTATGGGAGATGGTGTTGAGTAGGTTGGTGGGGATGGGATCAGAGGAACAGGTGGTGCATTTCGAGGAGGAAAGAAGGCGGGAAGTTTCATCCTCGGTGATCTCAGGAAAGGAGGAGAAAGAGGCCTGGGTAGGTTGGAGGAGGGAGAGGGTTAAAGGGTGAAGAGGAGGTGGTGGCTTGGTCGTGAACTCAAGGTTGATTAAGCAAACAGTCCTCTGCAATACTACTGTACATTAACAGATAAAATCATTATTTACTGGCGTCACTTACCAATTTCTAGATGTTTACATGGCCTAAAGAAGACCATGTACTCATTGTGTAAGGTGCAAAAATTCAGAATTGCACACTGTATTGGTAGCATGGAAGCAAAGCAATTGAGCCTAAATCTCCACCATCCAAGTTGCAAAGGACTCAAATACAAATCAACCTATGCATCCAGCTTCTTCTATATAAGCACGCACTACCAAACGCTGTGAAACAACGCAAGACCTATCAAATTTCCGGAAGTCACTTAAAAACTTACCTGTTCAAAAAGGCATATCTGAATGATCCAACTTAAATGCCTGAACCCTGCAACACAACGAATCTAATACTCGAAATGGACATAACATAACTCTTCCTCCTTTCCGATTCCATAATGTGTCTGTCACACATGATCTCTACCATGATATCACTATGTATTTGTCACCAGCATGGTGCTATGTAAGCCACATTGAGCCTGCAAATAGGTGGGGAAAATGTGGGATATAAATGCAACAAATAAATAAATAAAATCCACACTCTTATCACCTCTCGCTTAGACTATTGCAACTTGCTTCTCACAGGTCTCCCACGTAGCTATCTCTCTCCTCTTCAATCTGTTCAAACTTCTACTGCATGACTTATATTTCACCAGTGTCACTATGCTCATATTAGCCCTCTCAAGTCACTTCACTGGCTCCCTATCCATTTCCGCATACAGTTCAAACTCCTCTTATTGACTTAAAAGTGCATTCACTCTGCAGCTCCTCAATACCTCTCCACTCCCTACACTCCTCCCTGGGAACTCCGTTCACTGAGTAAATCTCTCTTACCTGCACCCTTCTTCACCATATGCCTGGAATAGACTTCCTGAGCTGGTACGTCAAGCTCCATCTCTGGCCATCTTCAAATCTAGGCTAAAAGCCCACCTTTTTGATGCTGCTTTTAACTCCTAACCCTTACTCGTTCAGTACCCTTATTTCATCATCCCCACCTTATTAATTCCCTTATCTCTTATTTATCCTGTTTGTCTGTCCTAATTAGATTATAAGCTCCATCGAGCAGGGACTGTCTCTTCATGTTCAAGTGTACAGCGCTACGTATCTAGTAGCACTATAGAAACACTAAGTAGTAGTAGTGAGTGGGTGTCGCAAATACCAGCACCCAAGCTCATCAGCAGTGTTGGGCACAGACAGACAGATTGGCAGAAAAGAAGCAGGCTTAAAGGTACACAACCATCTGTCGCTCGAAAATCACGCAAAATCCACTACAAAGAAAATGTTCAACATGATGTGGATACTGAAATGCATAAAACCATATCTCCCCCTGAAAACATTCCGCAACTTGGTACAATCTATGGTAGTCACCCACGTCTACTACTATAATAGTATCTTCTTAGGCTGCAAGACACATATCCTGAAAAAAATTCAGACTGCCCAAAATACAGCAGCAAGACTCATCTTTGGCAAACCACGATTTGAATGTGCAACTCCTCTTCGTATAAAACTTCACTAGCTCCCTATCCGAGAACAAATCAACTTCAAGGTCCACACATTAATCCACAAGATTATTCACGGCGAATCCCCAGGCTATATGCTCAATCTGATTGACCTCCCCACCAGAAACAAGTCTGAAACTTTGCAAACTTACCTAGACCTACATTACCCCAACTCTGGAATGCCCTCCCCAAACCTATCCGTTCAATCAGTGAATATCTCCCCTTCCGGAAATCACTAAAAACCCACCTGTTCAAACAAGCCTACCCAAATACTAACCCTATGAACCCATCTCCCTAACACATATCCAGTTAACTAACACTTCTGGTCACAGCACTCTATTTATCGGTTAATACAATTAATTCTTCTCAATTATAACCTAAATTTTACAAAAGTATATATTCAACCGTTACTAATACATCAAAACCATACCTTTATTAATATTCAACCTAAAACATCACATTGGAAATGGAGATTCAATTTTACCCCTCGAAGTGGGTTAATTATCAACTATAACAGATGTCCATAATTACAAAGTTTATCTCCTTAAACTTTGCTTAAAGTGAATGTAGTCTTTTACTTATCTTGTTTGCATTCCCAAAACGGTACTGTAAAGTTCATCCATAAATCGATGTCGAATCCGTGAATTGAGTGGATAATGTGAGATTACAACACCGTTGTGAGTGGTATCCAACAGAAGGATTATTTTGGAGTACAGCAGATTGCGTGTGAAGAGACTATACTCCTTTAAGGAGACAGATACTGTTGGGATTGACGACAGTTTTTTATCAACAAACAGAAGATTCGACATCGATTTATGGATGAACTTTACAGTACCGTTTTGGGAATGCAAACAAGATAAGTAAAAGACTACATTCACTTTAAGCAAAGTTTAAGGAGATAAACTTTGTAATTATGGACATCTGTTATAGTTGATAATTAACCCACTTCGAGGGGTAAAATTGAATCTCCATTTCCAATGTGATGTTTTAGGTTGAATATTAATAAAGGTATGGTTTTGATGTATTAGTAACGGTTGAATATATACTTTTGTAAAATTTAGGTTATAATTAACACATATCCAGGAGACAAAAACAATGAACCAGACTACACCTCCCACCAAAATTCCCTATGTTTATCCCGTATCCCATCTCCCTTCTCTCTCATTATTCTAATATACTTCACGTATATTTTCTTTAGCAACACTCTGTAACCCCTATTACTATGTAAGCCGCATTGAGCCTGCTTTGAGTGGGAAAGCACGGGGTACAAATGTAATAAATAATAATAATAATAATACACCTGAAACCCCACAGGAACATCTTCCATCCCCAAGGGAACTTCACAGGCCTACTTACATTCCCACTGTACTCCCGCAGACCCAAAGGGGATTCCTGTGGGATCCCCGTTCCCGTGCAGGCATTTCAGACTTAGCCGGTTATCTTTAAACTGGCCAAACATATCCCCTGTTTTTACACGGATAAATATGGCCACTAAACTGACTTTAAAAATTGGCGGATAGCCGGTTATATCATAAGATCCGCTATTGGCTAGCCGCTGAGGATATTCAGTGGGGGATAGCCAGTTAAGCACTATTTAACTGGTCAGCAGCCATTCTGAATATCAGGGGACATGTGTTTTCTCTGGATGGGGTTCTGTTTGTTTGTCTCCCTCCTTCCTCCCAAACAGGAGTTGCCCCTACTCCTGCTTTCCAGTTGTACTCCCAGGGATATCTTACAATCCGTAATAGTCCAGAGATGTAGTTGGGGCCAGAGCTCTGTACCCAGTTACTCCTACCCATTCTGGTTCTGCTCTCAAAATGGCTGCCACTACTGGAGTGTCATTCCTGCCCACCAGGACCACCAGGAATTTATAAGGTAGTCCTGGCTACTCTTTACTCTTTTTTTTTATTATTATTAATTTAATTTATTAGTATTTACCGCCTTTTTGAACGAATTCAGTCAAGGTGGTTTACAGTAAGAATAAATCAAACATAAGCAACAGACAATTACAGAAGTAAAAATAACAATACAAAAGTATGGCATAGTATGCTACTTACAATGTCAACACAGTACATAATAGAACATTTTAATTGACAGCGTAGGGTATAAACAAAGACTGAACATTTAGGGAAGAGAGTAAGGGGAGTTATAAAATAAGGTGAATAATTTAACGAAAGTTGCACATGAGGTCAGAGATATGATAAATGTTATCTCAGCTGGGGTAGGAGTGGATAAACATGTCATGCTGCAGTATGAAAAGGGGAGAATTATTAACACAGAGAGAATTATTTTCTACTGCAGGATTCGGTGCATACCAAACTCAGAATGGGCACACACACTAGCCTGGCGGTAGTGCCAATTTGGCATTCTCTAGCCCTCCCTCGCCTTGGTAAAAGGGCCTCTCAAAGAATAGTTAAGCTCTGGAACTTGCTGCTGGAGAATGTGGTAACAATGGTTAGTATATCTGGGTTTAAAAAAAGGTTTGGATAAGTTCCTGAAGGAAAAGTCCATAGTCTGTTATTGAGATGGACATGGGGGAAGCCACTGCTTGCCCTGGGATTGGTAGCATAGAATGTTGCTACTAATTGGGTTTCTCTCAGGTACTTGTGACCTGGATTGACCACTGTTAGAAGCAGGATACTGGACTAGATGGACCATTGGTCTGAGGCAGTATGGCTATTCTTATGTTCTCATCTAACTCTAGAGAAATAGAAATCTTACTATTTAGTACTCACCTGTTTCTTCTTCTTTTTTTTTTTTTTCTATAAAGCTAGTAGTCTCTCTAGGTTCACAGTTTCTTGAACTCTCGCATTGTTATAGGCAGGGAAGTATTGCTACCAAACCTACTTGCAATTCCAGTTTGGTTATTCTGTGACCTTGTAAAAAGCATCTGAATGCTTTGTGCCCAAAAGTAAGATGTTCAGACACTGCCACTGTGAATTTTGTGCACAGATAGCTCTATACACTAATATCATTTATGTACATGGCATTGTTAGTCATTAAATGCTCCTTGTGACATCACAAAATGTAAAATCACTGTCATGCTAATAGAAAAAAATGAGAAATGACCTTCTGCAAGACACCAGTTTCTACACGTAGCTCCTTAAGCAAAGAGATAGTAGGCACTACAATGTGATAAAGCAGATGAGATAAGTAAGGGTGTGCCTTCTGTTTAGTTTCCTGCATTACCTGTGGGAATTTTCATTTTGGACCTTTTTTTTTTTTTACTTCAGGGGGCCATATTCTAACTAGTGCACACTCTTCTCAGATAGAAATCATTACTCCCCAAATAATTGACAGTTTTCATGTTGTCTTAAATGCCTATCCCTAACGGTATTTACTATTATTGGAGCCCTTTACTAAGCTGTGGTAAAAGTAGGTCTTAGGACACCCATATGCAAGTCTTTCCCGCATGCAAAGGCCATTTCTATTGCAGCTGTAAAAAAAATGTTTGCACTAATGGTGGTGCACTAATGTTGCCATTAGCACACACCCAGTTTTTTAAATTACCAAGTAAGCACTTACCACCACCCACTTTGTAGATGTTAAGGACTCCTGCAGTATCCGTGCCCTAACCAGTTTGTATGTGGTAATATAGATGCACTAACTGGTTAGCACAGGAATGCCCACGCTCTCTACCCTTGACACGCCCTCTCAAAAATTAGAAAAAATATTTAGCACGTGGTTAGCTCATTGCAGGTTAAATTCAGGCACAGTACAAATGTATTGAAAGGAAATATGCTTTTTGTAAAGCTGTGACTCTGGGCAAGTCACTTAACCCTCCATTGCCCCAGATACAAATAAGTACCTGTATATACTATGTAAACTGCTTTGAATGTAGTTACAAAAACCATATCAAGCCCCATTCCCTTTCCCTATATTTTGCGATGGCCACACAGGGTAGTAAATTCCAGGACCAAGGTTGGCCTTCATGTGAAGTTTAACTTTAGTTTACTGGCATTTTCTTGACCATCTGTAACAACAATTCCATAGAGTCCCACAGATCAATCCAGAGACTTGTGGATTATATCCCTCTACCAGCAGGTGGAGATAGAACTTAAGAGGTTTGCATATCTGGTCACGGGCAGCCATCTAAACCTCAGTATTCTATCTAGCAGGTGCAGCTCTGAATGTGTCTGGCTCCTATCCCTTCCCAGGGTGGTGGTGTAGCCTGGATCTGGGATTGAGGTCTCCCTGATTGAGATTGACAGGGTACACCCAGTGGGGCCAAATCCCTCCCTCTCCTCCTCCCACCGAATCCCCTTTTTGCTTAGGGCCTTTGGTGCCAGGGTTCTTGGTGTCCAGTTTTCCTCTCCTGCCTATTTAAAAGAAAAAAAAAAAACGATTGAGAACAGTTTGCAGCTGAGGTAAATACTTGGGGGGAGGGGAGAAAAAAGGCAAGCAGAGGAGCTGTGGAGCGCGAGGGTTGGGGTTCATCTGATCTTCCTTGGTGGTAGCTCCATGTCCAACCTGTCGGAGCCCATTAAGCGCTGTTCCCGGTATGGGAACAGGAGAGCAGTGTTGGGGACCTGTGAGATATGTGTGCGGCTTAGCATGCCGGGACCAGCGGTGTCAGAATCAGCTGACAGACCCACTTTGGCCAAATTGGGAGCTGTCTCAGATGCACATTTGGTGGAAATATTGGGTCTGATGTTGGCACATGCTCCTGCTGGCACCATTTTTTCGTCTGCTCAGCAGGCCTTTGATTTCCTGGTGGAGCACTCCTCGGTTGAGCAGTGCTCCATGGCAGAGTCAGCTGCAGAGTTAACACAGGGTATAAAGGAGGGAGACATGACCTCTGATCCGTTTTCTCCTGAATTTATGCTTTTAATGCACAAAGCCTTTTTGTTAAAGCAGTCTGGGTTTTCTCAGGTTTCTGCAGGGTCCTCGTCTTCCCAAAAGCGACTGGTAGTCCCGCAACGCTGTTTGCCTAAGCAGCCGCATCTGGAGGCTCAGAGATGTTGATGAGGTGTCAGTGCTATCTAAGGCAGATGACAGACAGACATGGTTCAGGGGGTCTGTACTTGAGGGTTCTGAGTTGCTAGAAGAGGGTGAGCTGCCCCCAGAAGAAGGGGATGATCTCACTGTGGCTCGCCTGTTCTGGAAGGAAGAGCTTCTGACTCTCATTATCCATGCGCTGGAGGTTCTTATGGTACAAAAAGGCCTCCAAAAGCTTTTCATATTCATGAGGCCATGAAAGTCCTCATTTCAGCCCAATGGGATGCTCCAGACACTGGTTTGCGGGTAGCACAGGCTATAGTGCGCCTATACCAGCTGCCAGCAAACGAGTTGGAGTCCTTGCGGTTACCCACAGTGGACTCATTGATCACGGTGTTCACAAAAACAGACTTCCTTGCCAGTGGAAAGTGGCACAGCACTTAAGGACCCTCAGGATCGTAAGTTGCAATCATCCCTGAAAACAGCTTACAAGGTAGCAACTTTGTTTCTTCATGCCTCAGTATGCGGATCTTACGCCGCTAGGGCTTGGCTTTCGTGGGTTCAAAAGGCTTTGTCTATGGAAGACCTTGTAGGGTATTTGCCCACTTTAGAGTCTGGCTTGGCAAATCTAGCGGACTTGTTTTTCGATCTTCTTTGGGCATCAGCTAAGGAACTTGCGTTGGCTATCACTGCTCACCGCTGGGTCTGCCTGCGCCATTGGGCAGTAGATATTGCTTCAAAGTCTCGCTTAACACGTTTACCTTTTCGAGGTAAAGCGAAGATTCTTTCCTGTAGCAGCTATTCTCCAAGGACTGCAGGCTTCATATTCTCATGTGCAAGTGCCAATACAATCTGCCAACCAATTAGAAAAGGTGTGTTTCCTGACAGCAACCACCATCCTGTTGGGATCAAAAGAAACAAAAAGCTGGGCGGACTGTCTAGGGGGGCTTGTCTGCTTTAAATAGTAGGCCAGTGCTCTCTTGCGGTCCAAGGTGTGCAAGCTGCTTTCACCAGGATGGGCATGAGGTCGGGAAAAGAATGTTGGCAAGACAATCGACTGGTTCAGATGGAACTCCGACATCACCTTCGGCAGGAACTTAGGGTGCATGCAGAGGACTACTCTTTTGTGATGAAACTTAGTATAAGGCTGAAGTAACAGCCACCAAGAAAATTCCAGGTCAAGTACTTCAGATGGCAGGAATTCAATGGCTCAAAAGGAGCTTTCATCAGCTGGGTGAGAACAGCGTTGAGATTCCATGACACTGGTGGAGGTTTGACAGGGGGCTTTAACAAAAGTAAACCTCTCATGAAGCAAACAACTAAAGGCTGTCCAGAGATAGGCTTACCCTCTACATGCTGATAAGCACTAATTGCACAAAGGTGAACCCTTACAGAGTTGGTCTTGAGACCAGAAACTGACAAGTGTAAAAGGTACTCAAGCAGGGTACGTGTAGGACAAGTAAGAAGATCTAGGGCCCTGCTGTCACACCAGACAGCAAACATCCCCCATTTGAAAGAATAATACCTCTTAGTGGAATCTTTCCCGGAAGCCAGCAAGACCCAGGAGACACCCTCTGAAAGACCCAAGCAAATTCTAAGCTCTCAACATCCAAGCTGTGAGAGAGAGAGACAGAGACTGGAGGTTGGGATGTAGAAGCGACCCCTTGTTCTGAGCGATGAGGGTCAGAAAACATTCTCATTTCCACGGTTCTTTGGAGGATAATAGAAGAAGACGCAACCAAATCTGCCGCGGCCATACAGTGCAATCAGAAGCATGGTTCTATGGTCTTGCACGAGTTTCAACAAAGTCTTTCCCACTAGAGGTATCGGATACTCATAAAGGAGACCTGTCCCCCAATTGAGGAGGAAGGCATCCAACGCTAGTCTGTTGTGGACCTGAAGCCTGGAACAGAACTGAGGGACCTTGTGATTAATCTGAGTGGCAAAAAGATCCACTGAGTGCCCCACGCTCTGAAGATGTTTGCGGGCCATGCCCATATGGAGAGACCACTCGTGCGGTTGCATTATCCTGTTCAATCTGTTGGCCAGGGTGTTGTTTGCACCCGCCAGAAAAGTGGTTCAAAGGAACATGGCATGCAGGCGAGCCCAGTGCCACATCCAGACAGCTTCCTGTCACAGAGGGCGTGATCTGGTTCCCCCTGCTTGTTGATATAATACATTGCAACCTGATTGTTTGAACAAGAATAATTTGATGGGACAGCCAATCTCTGAAGGCCTTTAGAGCATTCCAGACTGCTCGAAACTCCAGGAGGTTGATCTGAAGATTCATTTCTTGGAGGGACCAAGTTCCTTGAGTGTGAAGCCCATCGATATAAGTTCCCCAGCCCAGGAGAGATGCATCCGTCATCAGCACTTTTTGCGGCTGAGGAATTTGGAATGGAAGTCCCAGAGTCAAATTGGATCGAATTGTCCACCATTAAAGAGAGCGAACAAGCTCTGTGGACATTTGGTTGACATCTTCCAGGCTGAGAAGCCAGGGTCCATTGAGCTGGTCTCATTTGAAGACGTGTCATGGGTGTAACGTAGACTCTGGAGGCCATATGGTCCAGCAATCTCAACGTCTGTCGAGCTGTGACCTGCCGAGAGGCCCGAACCTTGGACGCCAGCGAGACTAGTTTGTCTACTCTGGCCTCTAGGAGATAGGCTCGAACCTTCTGTGTGTCGAGCAGGTCTACTATGAATTCCAATTTCTGGGCAGGGTGCAGATAGGACTTGGGGTAGTTTAAGACAAACTCTAATAGTTCTAGCACCCGACTAGTTATCTGCATGGACTCCCGAGCACTATCCTCTGAGGTACCCTTCACCAGCCAATCGTGGAGATATGGGAACACATGAACTCCCAATCTGCATAGCAATGCTGTGACTAACACTGGACACTTGGTGAAGACCCTAGGAGATGACACAAGGCCAAAAGGCAACACACGGTACTGAAAGTGATGTGTTCCCAGCCAAAATCTGTGGGCAGGAAGTATCGGGATATGAGTATATGCGTCCTTTAATTCCAGAGAGCATAGCCAATCATTTTTCTGAGTCATTGAGAGAAGGGTACCGAGGGAAACCATCCTGAACTTTTCTCAAACTAGAAATTTGTTCAGGGCCCTCAGTTCTATGATGGGACGCATCCCCCTGTCTTCTGTTGCACAAGGAAGTACCTGGAATAGAATCCCTGCCCTCCCTCCCCTGGTGGAACTTGCTCGACCGCATGGGCCTTCAGAAGGGCGGAGAGAGTTCCTCTGTAAGTACCTGCCTGTGCTGAGCTGAATGAACCCTTGGTGGGCAATTTGGGGGTTTGGAATGCCAATTGAGGGTGTATCAGAGACGGACTATATGAAGAACCCACTGGTCTGAGGTTATGAGAGGCCACCTTTGGTGAAAAAATGTTAACCTTTCCCCGACTGGCAAGTCATCCAGGAGGGACATTTGTACTGCTGCTGTGCTCTGCTGGAGCCAGTCAAAAGCTTGTCCCTCGCTTTGACTGGGGAGCAGCAGGGGCCTTAGGCCCACGCTGTTGACAAAAACTATTGCACTGGGGCTGAGCCTGGGCAGGCTGGCGAGCCAACAGTGAGTGTACCTATGCCTAGAGTAGTAATAGGGTCCGCTCCTTGACTTGCCAAAAAATCTCCTAGATGAGGAGGTAGTTGCAGAAGGCGCCCAGCAGGAGAGAAAAGAGATGGTATTGGTGTGTTTCTTGAACTGGTCACGACCTCCTCAACCTTCTCTCCAAAAAGGTTATCCCCCCAGCAAGGGGCGTCCACCAGCCTCTGCTGAACAGAATGTTCCAAATCAGAAACATACAGCCATGAGAGTCTGCGCATTGCTATACTTTCAGCAAAGATCCTGAATGCCACATCAGAAGTATCGTAAGTGCCCCTGGACAAGAACTTTCGACAAGCCTTCTGCTGCTTGACCAACTGGCAAAAAGACAGCCTGCTCCAGAGGGAGCATATCGACCAAGTCAGACAGCTGTCTCACTGAGTTCCACAAGTAAACACTCGTGAAGAGCTGGTATGATTGAATGCGGGATATGAGCATAGAGGCCTGGTACATCTTTCTCCCAAAATAATTCAGGGTTCTAGCTTCTCTGCCTGGAGGAGCCGAGGCATAGTCCCTAGTACTCCTGGCTCTTTTGAGAGCGGATTCCACAACTATGGAGTCGTGAGGCAACAAACCCAGGCTTACCATGGATTTTATGTATTTATTGCACTTGTATCCCACATTTTCCCACCTATTTGCAGGCTCAATATGGCTTACAAAGACCTGTTATGGCAACGCCATTCCAGGGTAAATAGATACAATTGGTGTTACAAAGAGATCAAGGAGGACAAAAAAAGAGTTAAGCAAACAGTTATAGAAAGAAGACATTCAGAATAAGGGTGGAGTGGTGATGTGTTATAGTAAGCTATGGATTATCGTGGTAGGCCTTGTTGAAGAGAGAGGTTTTTGGAGATTTGCGAAAGTTGGTTATTTCATTGATTGTTTTCAAGTTAGTTGGTAGTGCATTCCACAGCTGTGTGCTCATGTAGGGGAAGCTGGTCGCATGTGTTAAGTCTGTATTTTAATCCTTTACAGCTGGGGAAGTGTAGATTAAGAAATGTGCGGGCAGATCTTTTAGCATTTCTGGGTGGCAGGTCCACGAGGTCAAGCATGTAGGTCGGGGCATCTCCATAGATGATTTTATGAACAATCGTGCAGATCTTGAACGCGGTACGTTCTTTAAGTGGGAGCCAGTGTAATTTCTCTCTTAGGGGTTTTGCACTTTCATATTTTGTTTTTCCAAATATGAGTCTGGCTGCGGTATTCTGGGCTGTTTGAAGTTTCTTGATGGTCTGTTCTTTGCCGCCAGCGTAGAGTGCATTGCAATAGTCCAGGTGGCTTAGTACCATTGATTGTACCAGATTACGAAAGATGGCCCTTGGGAACAACGGTTTTACTCTTTTGAGTTTCCACATGGAATGGAACATCTTCTTAGTTGTGTTCTTCACGTGGTTTTCGAGTGTGAGATTTCGATCAATGGTAACTCCAAGAATTTTCAGAGTGTTTGAGACGGGAAGGGAAAAGTTTGGGGTGGTTATGGTGGTGAATTTGCTTGTGTTATGTTGTGAGGTGAGTATAAGACATTGTGTTTTTTCTGCATTAAGTTTTAGCTGGAATGCATCCGCCCAGGAATGCATGATTTGGAAGCTTTGGTTGATATCGTTGGTGATTTCATTTAGATCATGTTTGAACGGGATGTAGATCGTGACATCATCTGCATATATGTATGGATTGAGGTTTTGATTGGCTAGTAGCTTGGCTAGGGGTATCATCATTAGATTGAATAGGGTTGGTGAGAGGGGGGATCCTTGGGGGACTCCACATTCAGGTGTCCATGGGGCTGATATCTCCGCGTTAGCTGTTACTTGGTATGATCTTGTGGTCAGGAATCCTCTAAACCAGTTAAGTATGTTACCTCCAACTCCAAAGTATTCCAAGATGTGTAATAATATTCCATGGTTGACCATGTTGAAGGCACTGGACATGTCAAATTGTAAGAGAAGTATGTTGTTACCAATTGCTATTGCTTGTTTAAATTTATTCATTAAAGTTACTAGTACTGTTGCAGTGCTGTAGTTCGATCGAAATCCTGATTGAGATTCGTGCAGAATTGAGTATTTATTTAGGTGGTTAGTGAACTGTTTTGTCACTGCTCCTTCCATAATTTTGGTTATCAGCGGGATAGATGCTACTTGGCGATAGTTGGTTAGGTCGTTTGTACTTTTCTTTGCTTCTTTAGGTAGAGGAGTAAGGAGAATATTTCCTTTATCCTTTGGGAAGAGACCATTTTGAAGCATGTAATTCATGTGCTTCGAGAGGTCTGTTTTGAGTTGTTGAGGAGCCAATCTTATAAGGTTATTAGGGCAGATGTCTAATTTGCATTGCGACTTGGCGTATCTTTTAAGCGATTGGGAGATGTTATCGATCGATAGTGTGTCAAAGTTGGTCCATGATCGGTCTGCTGGATATTCCCCAGGTGTTGGGTCTAAACATTCAAGGAGGATTGCACAATCAATTGTGTTGGTGGGTATCATGAGTCGTAGCTTTATAATTTTCTCTTTAAAGTAATTTACAAGATTGTTTGCTGATGGGGTGTTTATGTTGTTAGAAGTGACCGGTGTGGTATTTAGTAGTTTGTTTACAAGTTGGAAGAGTTTATGTGTATCCTTGTAGCCTGGTCCGATTTTGTTTTTATAATATAATCTTTTAGATTGTCTGATGGTGTATTTGTATTTTCTTTGTGGTTGCTTCCAGTCGTTGAGAGCAGAGTCATCTTTTTTTCTTATTCCATGCTCGTTCTAATCTTCTGACTTGTGTTTTTAATTCTTTCAGTTCTTCATTAAATCATGGTATTGGACAACGATATTGGTTGTTGATCTTCTTGGGGACAACAGGGACTGACAGAAGGGATGCCCAGTTCCTAACAAGGACTACCTTGAGTACCTCGTGGAGAGGAGCCGTCACAGCCTCCTTAAGAGGGGAGGTATAGTCCAGGACCTTGAGCATCTTGGCCCTGGGCTCATCTTCCACTTCTACAGGGAATTGAATAGCATCTGCCATTTCCTTCACAAAAGTTGGAAAAGAGGGGCTCTCAGGTGGTGGAGGGGGCTCAGAAGGAATCCCATAAGACTCGTCAGAGGAAAAGTATCTGGGATCCTCCTCTGATTCCCATGAGCGCTCCTCCTCATGTCGGATAGAATCTCTCTACGAGATGACCAAGACCAAGCCTGCCACAATGCCGAGGAACCATGTCCTCAAGAGCGGCATCGAGAGATTGGCTTCCTTTTCGACAACAGTGAAGCTTCCTCCACTGACTTCAGAGGGGTGCCAGCCTGCGTGGCAGTTGACACTGGTGTCGCAAGCCACACCGCAGGCTGAGGGCCAGGCATGGCCGCAGCGGGAGGTATAGTAGGTGCAAGCACCCCCGATACCGTAGCACATCGCTGCATGAAGCCATCCAGCTGCTCAGGGAGCAAAGTCCGGATGCGCTCATCAAGGGCCAACATCGGGAAAATCTGGGGCATCGCCTGAGGCACAGGTTGCAGAACTGCTGGGCCCAATACAGGAGCAGGATCTTGGCTGCATGGAGACAATTGTATCGGCACCTCATGGATGGAGGGAGAGTGGCCCTCCCGGTGCTGACGCTTCTCAGGTGCCATGTCCCTCTGCACCCTGGAGCTCCCATCACCGTGTGTCGAGGGTGATTGGTGACGGTGCTTCTTCGCCTTCATCCAAAGCATATCACCCATGCTTCTTAGTGCCAAACGAGGACAACGTTCAGTCCTCACTTCGCCTCTGGGTCGGGTCTGACGATGGACAGTCCCAGTGGGCCTGTATAGCAGGAGTCCTTCAAGACAGGTGGAGACCCACTCGATGCCTCAGTGCTCCCAGTGTCTAGAGGTCTCGACGCAGCCATGCTTACCTATACACCCAGTGCCGGTGCGACACTCAACGTTGATGCCGATGTCAAGGAACCAGACCTGGCTCCAAAAATCTTTTCACATTGAGCCTCCCAGGAAACCTGGGTTCTCTTCATAAGAAGGCAGAGAACACAGCAGGGCTATGGTCAGGCCCAAGACACTGTAGCCACCAAGAATGGGTGTCTTTTCCTGAGATGGTCTGGTTGCACTGGGTGCAATGCTTGAAGCAACTGGGAGTCTTTGTGGACATGGAAGGGAAGACCTCGCTGGCCAAATCAAACGGCTCGATGGTGCCTGAAAAAGGGGCAAAGGCATGAAAAAAAGGGGGTTCCTGACCGGAGTCAGGGCCTAAAGGTAGACCACATCGAAAAATAAAGGAAACTTAAACGCGGGCAAAAGTAACCTAGAAAAAAATAGAGACACTTTTTTTTTTTTAAGAAACAAGGCGATAAAAGGACAAGAAAAAAATAAAAGGCCGAAGGCACTCAAAAGCTCAAAAAATTGGATGTGTGCAGAGAAACTGAAAAAGCGCAGCTTCTCTTCACACGGAGAAAACGAAACTGAGAAGACCGTGTTCTCGCAGCGAGTGGGAAGGCTCTTTTTTTTAAATGGCCATAAATGCTGAACCGGATGACGCAGATCACCATCTACCCACACGTGAGAATGAGAGCATGCTTATCCTCGGAGAATTCCTTATGAATGGTTTCCAAACTTAGATCAGGAATAACTCTGACTTCCACGTTATCAAATGTGTAGGATTTGTCTCTGCGAGCTTGTTTAAGTATGTATTCAGTATCTTGAAAGTGGAGCACTCTGACCACAAATGCATGAGGAGGCATGCTTATATTCGGCTTAGGCCTGAACTCCCTGTGCACTCTTTATTTGAAACGGAGGGGTTCATGTGGCTCCTGGGAAACAAGTCATCATGAATTGATATATATAATTAAGGAGTGATGTTCCCTCATAACCCTCAGGATTCCCAAAAATGCAAATGTTTGACCTACGATTCCTATTTTTTTGATCTTCAATTTTGACCTGTAGGGCCTCCAAACTGTGTTGCATCTGAAGTTGCTCCTTGCAGTCCTTCTCCACATTTTCTTCCAACTCCATTAACTGTGCAGCATCCAGGCGTCCTGTAATCGCCTCAAATTTATTTTCTAATTTAGCAACTACCAAGTCCATAATCTGTTCCCCTAACTTTTTAATCTTTTGCAACACCTTTTGCCACATATTTTCCCTATCCCCATTTCCCTGTGCCCAGGAGACATTGTCCAGGGTAGATGAAGCTTTTGGAAAGGACAAGGTGCTGAATCCCGCCCCTAGGCTCGTGTCCTTTTGGACTTTTGAGGCCTTAGCCGCATACCTATCTTTAATAGAAGTAGAAATTTTCGGTTTGGCGTATCCCCAACTCGACTGTTGTAAATGAACTATAAAATATCTCCCAAACATATGAAAGATGGGGAGAGTGACCTCATAGAATTAAGAGAGCAGGACAAACACTTCATGAAATGATGAAAAACCACATGTTTCCCTTGTTAGGACACACCAGTACAGTGGAAAAAGGATGAATACTGAATAGTTTGTCAACACACCAGCTGTAAAAGGCTAATAATTGTGATTTTGATCACACTCCAACTTTCATCAAGGCACGGCAAGCGCACCTGCGCGTGCTGAATGTTTGGGTGAGTTAACCACACTTTCAGAGATGATTCAATCAATCAGTGATAGAAAAAGTTCCACCTGAGTCTCTTCAGATTTTTACGTTTTGAACACACACATCCTGCCACCAACATTGAGGCCACTTGCTCTGCCTTAGAAAATGTATGCCGACTCAGCCTGTTGTGGGTCCAGCAATTGGCAATCTCATGCGCCCTCTTTCTATGCTGCCAAATTGTAAAATCTTCAACAAACTTCTGCCCACCTTCAATCCACTATCTAGTGCTGGCACACAACCATCAGCAAGGTATAGACAATCCAACTGGCATCTCGGGGTGGGGTTGGTTTGGGAGCAGACAACCAGGAGCTCAATATTTCGTTGCCATCTTCCCTGGCTGCTCTGCCAGACATCCTGTCTTGACATACATTTAAGTGCTTTAGTGAACTTGATACAAACATATGGGATTAGTCCAGTGGTTCCCAGACCTGGTCCTGGAGGCACCCCAGCCAGTCAGGTTTTCAGGATATCCACAAAGCGAATGCTACATACCTGTAGAAGGTATTCTCCGAGGACAGCAGGCTGATTGTTCTCACTGATGGGTGACGTCCACGGCAGCCCCTCCAATCGGAACACTTTACTAGCAAAGGCCTTTGCTAGTCCTCGCGCGCCGATGCGCACCGCGCATGCGTGGCCGTCTTCCCGCCCGAACCGGCTCGTGTTCGTCAGTCCCATATGTAGCAAGACTAAGACAAGGGAAGACACAACTCCAAAGGGGAGGCGGGCGGGTTTGTGAGAACAATCAGCCTGCTGTCCTCGGAGAATACCTTCTACAGGTATGTAGCATTCGCTTTCTCCGAGGACAAGCAGGCTGCTTGTTCTCACTGATGGGGTATCCCTAGCCCCCAGGCTCACTCAAAACAACAAACATGGTCAATTGGGCCTTGCAACGGCGAGGACATAACTGAGATTGACCTAACAATTTATCCAACTAACTGAGAGTGCAGCCTGGAACAGAATAAACATGGGCCTAGGGGGGTGGAGTTGGATTCTAAACCCCGAACAGATTCTGAAGCACTGACTGCCCGAACCGACTGTCGCGTTGGGTATCCTGCTGTAGGCAGTAATGAGATGTGAATGTGTGGACAGATGACCACGTCGCAGCTTTGCAAATCTCTTCAATAGTGGCTGATTTCAAGTGAGCCACCGACGCTGCCATGGCTCTAACATTATGAGCCATTACATGACCCTGAAGAGCCAGCCCAGCCTGGGCGTAAGTGAAGGAAATGCAATCTGCTAGCCAATTGGATATGGTGCGTTTCCCCACAGCCACTCCCCTCCTGTTGGGATCAAAAGAAACAATTGGGCGGACTGTCTGTTGGGCTGTGTCCGCTCCAGATAGAAGGTCAATGCTCTTTTGCAGTCCAATGTGTGCAGCTGACGTTCAGCAGGGCAGGAATGAGGACGGGGAAAGAATGTTGGCAAGACAATTGACTGGTTCAGATGGAACTCCGACACAACCTTTGGCAAGAACTTAGGGTGAGTGCGGAGGACTACTCTATTATGATGAAATTTGGTGTAAGGGGCCTGGGCTACCAGGGCCTGAAGCTCACTGACTCTACGAGCTGAAGTAACTGCCACCAAGAAAATGACCTTCCAGGTCAAGTACTTCAGATGGCAGGAGTTCAGTGGCTCAAAAGGAGGTTTCATCAGCTGGGTGAGAACGACATTGAGATCCCATGACACTGTAGGAGGCTTGACGGGGGGCTTTGACAAAAGCAAACCTCTCATGAAGCGAACAACTAAAGGCTGTCCTGAGATCGGCTTACCTTCCACACGGTAATGGTATGCACTGATTGCGCTAAGGTGAACCCTTACAGAGTTGGTCTTGAGACCAGACTCAGACAAGTGCAGAAGGTATTCAAGCAGGGTCTGTGTAGGACAAGAGCGAGGATCTAGGGCCTTGCTGTCACACCAGACGGCAAACCTCCTCCATAAAAAGAAGTAACTCCTCTTAGTGGAATCTTTCCTGGAAGCAAGCAAGATGCGGGAGACACCCTCTGACAGACCCAAAGAGGCAAAGTCTATGCTCTCAACATCCAGGCCGTGAGAGCCAGAGACTGGAGGTTGGGATGCAGAAGCGCCCCTTCGTCCTGTGTGATGAGGGTCGGAAAACACTCCAATCTCCACGGTTCTTCGGAGGACAACTCCAGAAGAAGAGGGAACCAGATCTGACACGGCCAAAGCGGAGCAATCAGAATCATGGTGCCTCGGTCTTGCTTGAGTTTCAGCAAAGTCTTCCCCACCAGAGGTATGGGAGGATAAGCATACAGCAGACCTTCCCCCCAGTCCAGGAGGAAGGCATCCGATGCCAGTCTGCCGTTGGCCTGAAGCCTGGAACAGAACTGAGGGACCTTGTGGTTGGCTCGAGATGCAAAGAGATCTACCAAGGGGGTGCCCCACACCTGGAAGATCTGTCGCACTACTCGGGAGTTGAGCGACCACTCGTGAGGTTGCATAATCCTGCTCAGTCTGTCGGCCAGACTGTTGTTTACGCCTCCCAGGTATGTGGCTTGGAGCACCATGCCGTGATGGCGAGCCCAGAGCCAAATGCTGATGGCTTCCTGACACAGGGGGCGAGATCCGGTGCCCCCCTGCTTGTTGATGTAATACATGGCAACCTGGTTGTCTGTCTGAATTTGGATAATTTGGTGGGACAACCGATCTCTGAAAGCCTTCAGAGCATTCCAGACCGCTCGTAACTCCAGGAGATTGATCTGCAGATCGCGTTCCTGGAGGGACCAGCTTCCCTGGGTTTGAAGCCCATCGACATGAGCTCCCCATCCCAGGAGAGACGCATCCGTAGTCAGCACTTTTTGCGGCTGAGGAATTTGGAAAGGGCGTCCCAGAGTCAAATTGGACCAAATTGTCCACAAATACAGGGATTTGAGAAAACTCGTGGACAGGTGGATCACGTCTTCTAGGTCCCCAGCGGCCTGAAACCACTGGGAAGCTAGGGTCCATTGAGCAGATCGCATGTGAAGGCGGGCCATGGGAGTCACATGAACTGTGGAGGCCATGTGGCCCAGCAATCTCGACATCTGTCGAGCTGTGATCTGCTGGGACGCTCGCACCCGCGAGACGAGGGACAACAAGTTGTTGGCTCTCGTCTCTGGGAGATAGGCACGAGCCGTCCGAGAATCCAGCAGAGCTCCTATGAATTCGAGTCTCTGTACTGGGAGAAGATGGGACTTTGGATAATCTATCACAAACCCCAGTAGCTCCAGGAGGCGAATAGTCATCTGCATGGACTGTAGAGCTCCTGCCTCGGATGTGTTCTTCACCAGCCAATCATCAAGATAGGGGAACACATGCACTCCCAGCCTGCGAAGCGCCGCTGCTACTACAGCCAAGCACTTCGTGAACACTCTGGGCGCAGAGGCGAGCCCAAAGGGTAGCACACAGTACTGGAAGTGACGTGTGCCCAGCTGAAATCGCAGATACTGTCTGTGAGCTGGCAGTATCGGGATGTGCGTGTAGGCGTCCTTCAAGTCCAGAGAGCATACCAGTCGTTTTCCTGAATCATGGGAAGAAGGGTGCCCAGGGAAAGCATCCTGAACTTTTCCTTGACCAGATATTTGTTCAGGGTCCTTAGGTCTAGGATGGGACGCATCCCCCCTGTTTTCTTTTCCACAAGGAAGTACCTGGAATAGAATCCCAGCCCTTCTTGCCCGGATGGCACGGGCTCGACCGCATTGGCGCTGAGAAGGGCGGAGAGTTCCTCTGCAAGTACCTGCTTGTGCTGGAAGCTGTAAGACTGAGCTCCTGGTGGGCAATTTGGAGGTTTGGAGGCCAAATTGAGGGTGTATCCTTGCCGGACTATTTGAAGAACCCAACGGTCGGAGGTTATCAGAGGCCACCTTTGGTGAAAAACTTTCAACCTCCCCCCGAATGGCAGGTCGCCCGGCACTGACACGTTGATGTTGGCTATGCTCTGCTGGAGCCAGTCAAAAGCTCGCCTCCTGCTTTTGCTGGGGAGCCATGGGGCCTTGCTGAGGCGCACGCTGCTGACGAGAGCGAGCGCGCTGGGGCTTAGCCTGGGCCACAGGCTGTCGAGAAGGAGGATTGTACCTACGCTTACCAGAAGAGTAGGGTACAGTCTTCCTTCTCCCATAAAAAACGTCTACCTGTGGAGGTAGAAGCTGAAGGCTGCCGGCGGGAGAACTTGTCGAAAGCGGTATCCCGCTGGTGGAGCTGCTCTACCACCTGTTCGACTTTCTCTCCAAAAATATTGTCCGCTCGGCAAGGAGAGTCCGCAATCCGCTGCTGGATCCTATTCTCCAGGTCGGAGGCACGCAGCCATGAGAGTCTGCGCATCACCACACCTTGAGCAGCGGCCCTGGACGCAACATCAAAGGTATCATATACCCCTCTGGGTCAGGAATTTTCTGCACGCCTTCAGCTGCCTGACCACCTCCTGAAATGGCTTGGCTTGCTCAGGAGGGAGCTTGTCCACCAAGCCCGCCAACTGCCGCACATTGTTCCGCATGTGTATGCTCGTGTAGAGCTGGTAAGACTGGATTTTGGCCACGAGCATAGAAGAATGGTAGGCCTTCCTCCCAAAGGAGTCTAAGATTCTAGAGTCCTTGCCCAGGGGCGCCGAAGCATGCTCCCTAGAACTCTTAGCCTTCTTTAGGGCCAGATCCACAACACCAGAGTCGTGAGGCAACTGAGTGCGCATCAGCTCTGGGTCCCCATGGATCTGGTACTGGGACTCGATCTTCTTGGGAATGTGGGGATTACTTAGAGGCTTGGTCCAGTTCACCAGCAATGTCTTTTTTAGGACATGATGCATGGGTACTGTGGACGCTTCCTTAGGTGGAGAAGGATAGTCCAGGAGCTCAAACATTTCAGCCCTGGGCTCGTCCTCCACAACCACCGGGAAGGGGATGGCCGTAGACATCTCCCGGACAAAGGCCGCAAAAGACAGACTCTCAGGAGGAGAAAGCTGCCTTTCAGGGGAGGGAGTGGGATCAGAAGGAAGGCCATCAGACTCCTCGTCAGAGAAATATCTGATGTCCTCCTCCTCCTCCCACGAGGCCTCACCATCGGTATCAGACACAAGTTCATGAACCTGTGTCTGAAGCCGTGCCTGGCTCGACTCCATGGAAACACGGCCACGGTGTGAGCGTCGAGAGGTAGACTCCCTCGCCAGCACCGGCGAAGCTCCCTCCGCCGACGTCGTCGGGGAGCCTTCCTGGGAGGCGGCCGCAGTCGGTACCGCAAGCGGCACCGATGTCGGAGACCTCACCCCAGGCAAGGGGCCAGCCGGCACCTCACTCGACGGTACCGGTGGCGCAAGCACCCCCCGGTACCGGAGGGGAAGGGCGCAACAGCTCTCCCAGGATCTCTGGAAGAACGGCCCGGAGACTCTCGTGCAGGGCGGCTGTGAAGAAAGACATAGAAGCCGATGCAGGCGTCGAGGTCAGAGTCTGTTCCGGGCGTGGAGGCTGTTCCGGGCTGTCCAAGGTGGAGCGCATCGACACCTCCTGAACAGAGGGTGAGCGGTCCTCCTGGTGCCGATGCCTACTGGGTGCCGACTCCCTCGGCGACCCAGAGCTCTCGGTACCGATGCGGGAAGGAGACCGGTGTCGATGCTTCTTTGACTTTTTCAAACGAAGCATGTCACCGGAACTTCCCGGTACCGACAAGGAGGACGTAGAATCCAACCGTCGCTTCCTCGGGGCTGAGGCCGAAGGTCGGTCTCGGGGGGGCTGTACCGCAGGAGCCCTCAGGGTAGGGGGAGACCCACCCGAAGGCTCACCGCCACCAGCAGGGGAATGGACAGCCCTCACCTGCACTCCAGTCGAAGCACCACCGTACGACGACATCAGCACTAGTGGAGGTCCCGGTACCACCGACGCCGACGCAGCCTTTCGATGTCTCGGTACCGACGATGCAGAGGGTCGATGCCTCGATGCAGTCGATACAGTCGATGCCGAGGTCGAAGGTCTTGAAGCTGTCGACGTCGATGCACTCGATACTCCCGGTGCTGTTGCCGACGAAGAGCCCGAGAACAACACGTTCCACTGGGCCAATCTCGCTGAGTCCTTTTCTGTAAAAGGGCGCAAAGACTACAGGCCTGCGGGCGGTGCCCAGCCCCCAGACACGACGCGTGCCTATCAGTGAGCGAGATTACCCGGGCGCACTGGATGCACTTCTTGAAGCCGCTGGAAGACTTCGATGACATGGGTGGAAAAATCACGCCGGCGAAATCAAAACTCGTAATGGCGGTAAAGGCACCAAAAAGAGGGAGAGAAAAACTCGAACCGAGGCCTCAAACGGGCCTACCCCGAAAACGAAAGGAAACTTAGCGGGGCAAAAACTGGAAACACGGGAAGGGGAAAAAGACCGAAAAGGTCTTTCTCCAAGATCCCTTTTTTTTTTTTTTCTAAGCAAAAAGCTCAAAGACGCGCGAGGATCAACTTAAGGGGCGCGAACGGCGCAAACACGACCGTCCCGAGCGCGGACAAAAGAAGACTGACAAACATGAGCCGGTTCGGGCGGGAAGACGGCCGCGCATGCGCGGTGCGTATCGGCGCGCGAGGACTAGCAAAGGCCTTTGCTAGTAAAGTGTTCCGATTGGAGGGGCTGCCGTGGACGTCACCCATCAATGAGAACAAGCAGCCTGCTTGTCCTCGGAGAATGAATATTCATGAGATGGATTTGTATGCAGTGGAAGCATCTCATGAATTGTCACGTCTGTGGTCGTGACCCCTCTCAGGCTTACCCTATTTCTGGCAGTCAGCTTCTAAGCTGGCTTCTGTCTGGTCTTTCTGAGTTAGTTCTGTCTCTGTGTGCTGGCTGCTTCCAGCATGACTATGATTACTCCACTATACTGCACCTGTAGGTGTTAAGCCTCTCTGTGCTTCAGTATGCTTTCTGCCTGTGTTTTGGTTTGTGTTCCTCTTGTCCTCTGATGGCCAGACCTGGTGGCTGCATTGGACTGTCTGTGTGCTGTTTCTTGTTCCAGACTTCATCCCAGTCCAGTCCGGATCTTCCGGCCTGCCAGACTTGCTTGTCTTGTTTGAGCCTGCACAGCACCTGTAGCTGCCTGGTGATTGCTGCATCTGAATCTCAGCTGCTGCTGGGCTTATTAGCCATTTGGAAACTCTCTGCTTTGTCTTTGCATTGCCTAAAGCCCTGGTATGTTGGGGTGCTGGTGCACTTCTGCCTAGTCCAGTTATAGTC
Organism: Microcaecilia unicolor; assembly: GCF_901765095.1. Taxonomy (NCBI): domain Eukaryota; kingdom Metazoa; phylum Chordata; class Amphibia; order Gymnophiona; family Siphonopidae; genus Microcaecilia; species Microcaecilia unicolor. Next base: position 145,959,408 of record NC_044039.1, on the reverse strand, counting down.
TGTAATTCTTGCCTGATTCTAGTTTAGTCTTTGTGTAGCTTTGTGTTCTGTATTGCTTGTTTCCCAGTCTTGTTTCTTGTTTGTATGTCTTTGTCTAGTTTTTGGTTGCCTGTGTTTCTTGTTCAGTGGCTGCCTGGCAGCTTTCAGTTCTGTCTCTGGTCTATCAGTGTTTGGTCCCGGTTTCAGTGGCTGCTTGCAGCTTTCAGTTCTGTCTCTTGTGTATCAGCCTTGTTCCCTGTTTCAGTGGCTGCTTGCAGCTTTCAGGTCTGTCTCTTGTCTGTCTGAGAGTCCTAGTCTAGTATTCTGCCTAGCCTCCCTGTGTATTCTAGACCCTGTGTGTATCCTGCTGGTTTCCAGTTCCTGCCCGGTCCAGTAAGTCCTGCCGGCCACCTGTACCCAGGGGCTCAACTCCTGAGGAACGGTGGTCAAGTGCAGGTGAAGTCTAGCTGGCCCTGTCAGAGTTCTGCCTTATCCCTGTGTGGGGTGGTTTTGCCTGCTACTGCCGCTCCTCGGCAGTGGCCCAATGGCTCACAAACCTAGCTTTTGGAAAATGTGGCATGAATATTCATTGTGGGTAGCCTGAAAACCTGACCGGCTGGGGTGCCTCCAGGACCAGGTTTGGGAATCACTGGATTAGTCCATATGTGTATGCAGATGACTTCTTGTTGGTAGTGAAGATTTCTACAACGGCTTGATGTGACAGGCATTCAACAATGCTTATTTGAGTGGCTGAGGACTTACCATATGGTTTTAAATGCTAGTGTGACAGTGGCATGCTGGGTTACAAGAAGGAGGGAGCAACTTCGGGTGTTTGTGACATTACTAGACAAAGTAATTTGAGTAGTTGATACTTTTAAATATTTGGGTATGGTGTTTGATTATCAACTTAATGAACACGTTAATGCAATGGTTAATCATGGTTATATGATACTTCACAAATTACAAACTATTTGTGGTTATATAGATGAGAAAGCTTTTGTTTTGTTACATGCATTATTTATGGCACAATTGGATTAAGCTGATATGTTGGCTGGCCTTTCTGCTACTATTTTAAAGAAACTTCAAACACTCCAAAATACAGCAATCTAGGGACTGGGAAGAGTGGTTAAGGCGGATTATATTACTCCACTTTATATGTATCATTGGCTGTCGGTCCAATATAGAATTAAATTCAAGAAATTGGTACTGCCACATAGGGTGTATCATGAACAGGCTCTACCAATGTTTGCAGACTTAAGACCCTATGTTCCTGCAAGAAATTTGCATTCGTCAGATGCTTTACAATTAGCAGGTACCTAGTGTGAGTGTCATTTGATGACTACGAGGAGGACGCTTTTTGTTGTGGCCCCAGTATTATGGAATGCTCTGCTTTTTGCCTTGCAGTCGGAAAAATCAGTCTTTTGTATTAAGTGGCTTTTGAAGTTCCCTTTCAGGGGACTGATTTGAATGTATGTGTTTTAATTTAATTTTACTGTGAGTGGTTGGATTTGTATGATTGAGCTTTCCTATCACATATTGTGGTTTACTTTCTCTTTGTTGTCTATTTGTTTTATTTTTATTGGTTGTACACCGCTGTGATCTTGTTTAATAGCCAGGCAGTATAAAAATTGAATAAACTGTAATTGTAACTGGATCATAGGGCTGCACCAAATATTCTTATTCAATTTGGCTCCCACATAGTACCCCAAATACATGATTCTTATTTGGCCGAGTAAAATTTGAATACGAATAATCCGGGGCTCTACTGTACTAAATCCTACTGACAAACACTTGAGCTGATTTCACGTGCCTTCTTCTATTATTTGTTATAGTAAAGGTCAATGCCTATTATTCATATTCAGCCAAATAATATTTTTTATTATTCATATTGGGTCGAATAGTAAAACATGTTATTCGGTACAGCTGTAGTATTCAAGTCTGCCTATACATGTCCTCTACTAATTTCTATCCTTTCCTCTCCCTTAGAGATACTGGGGCCGATAGTCAGACCACGGGAGGGAGCACGGCTAACTCCTACAATTGGTGGTCAGCCCAGATGTTCAATGCTGGGCTATTTCAAGTGATCAGCCTTGAGTATCTGGTTTATTTTTGCTATTTTAAACTTAACGGGCAAGTTCCTATTCAGAGATAGCTGGTTAAGTTTTTGAATTGGTCAAAGATGTTCCAGCTATCTACGCAGCCCGATGTGGCGGCTTTTAGTGGCCGGCTATGCGCTGAATATTCGGGGATAGCTGGCTATATTGCCCAATATAACTGGTTATCGCCTAGCCGCTAACCCTGATTATTCAGCGGCACTGGATAACCATTAGGTGCCATTTAACCGGGCATGTGCCATTCCTAGCCGCTTAAATGGTTTTAAATATCTCGGGGGGGGACTGTGTTTATCCAGTGGTTTCTTGAATTCAGATATAGTGTCTCCATCACCATCATCTGGAGGCCATTCTATTACCCAATTCTGTTAAGACAATCAAGTACCTCTCTTTGACCCTACATCTGCTAGTACCCAGTTCCGTGTGCCCAAACACTATCTTCTCTGGCACAAACCTAGATTGAACCATTAGCAGCACCTGCAATCTGACTTCCATGCTTGTCAACTCTGTACTCTAGGGATTCTCGGAACCTACACCCTCTGCATCAACAACAGAGATTCCACTTCCCCTTCCAAGGGGGCTTCTCCTTGTGCCACCTCTTGCTACTCCCCCATTCTACCTCACCAGTGAAGGTTGTACTTCTGAAACTAGCTTGATAGGGGTTGTCCCCCAGTGAGGTACTCAAAATCCTAGAGACTTTTATCTTGCTGTATCTGTGCCAGGAAGCAGACAATTAACATTATCAGGCTCATTTTCAAAAGAAATGGACATCCATCTCCCAGAGACGTCCAAATTGGTATAATCGAAACCCAATTGTGGATGTCTCTAACTGAAGTCCATCACAAGGATGTCCAAATTTCAAGGAGGCGTGGGGAAGGCGGGACTTGGGCATGCCTAACACTTGGATGTCTTTGACCCATATTGAAAAAAGTAGGGACATCCTAAAGTAAAACTTGGCCGTTTTCACACGGACGTCTTATTTTTTTTACAAATAAGGCACAAAAAGGTGCACGAAATGACCAGATGACCACCGTAGGGAATCGGGGATGACCTCCCATTACTCCCCCAATGTCACTAACCCCCTCCCACCCTAAAAAAACATTAAAAATATTGATTGGCAGCCTCAGATGTCATACATGGGTCCATGACAGTGCATGCAGGTCCCTGGAGCAGTTTTAGTGGGTGCAGTGCACTTCAGACAGGCGGATCCAGGCCCATATCCCCCCCCCCCCCTACCTGTTACGTTTGTGGAGGAAACAGCGAGCCCTCCAAAACCCACTGCACCCACATCAAGGTGCCCCTCCTTCACCCATAAGGACTATGGTAGTGGTGTACAGTTGGGGGTAGGGGGTTTGGGGGGGCTCAGCACACACAGTAAGGGAGCTTTGTACCTGGGAGCAATTTATGAAGTCCACTGCAGTGCCCCCTAGGGTGCCTGGTTGGTATCCTAGCATGTCAGGGGGACCAGTGCACTACAAATGTTGGCTCCTCCCCCATCCAACTGGCATGCAGTTGGACATTTTAGACATGGACGTCTTTGGTTTCGAAAATCGACGAAAGTCAAAGATGTCCAAATCCAAGGACGTCCTTGGTATTTTCAAAACGAAAGATAGACGTCCATCTTTTTTCAAAAATACAGTTTTCCCCACCCCTGGCTTTGGACGTTTTACAAAGATGTCCAAATCCCAACTTGGACGTTTCTTTCGAAAATGCCCTGCCACGTCTCATATTCCACTTATACGATGAAGTTCAAGGTGAATTACAGAGAACTAGAACACATCTAGGAATTTACAGCTCTTTCAAGAACAGCAGATGCACAAGGGAAAAAAAACTAATAAAAAAATAGAATACAAATATTTAATACACCTAAAAACAGATAATTAAGGTGAAATTAGGCCTTACCTGCTAATTTTCTTTCCTCTAGATCCTCCAGACTGTTCAAGACGCTCGGGTTATGCACTCCTACCAGCAGAGGGAGACTGAGAACACTAAAACTTCTTATACAAATAGCCTGTGCAGACTTTCTACTAACCAGTAAAACAGTAACAAAGCTGAGGAACAAAACACCTCCACATAAACAAAACCACTGAATCCACACTCAGATCTTCTTCCCTTAAGACGGGGGAATTCAACTGCAGATGGGCACAAACGGTACCACAAACTGCCCTTAGTAAAACTCCAGGACCCAAATCACAGGAGCTACTAGAAATATCAGCAACTGAAGTCTAAAGAAAATATCATACTGAACTGTCCGATACACTGGGTGGGGGCTCTTGAACGGTCTGGAGGATCTAGAGGAAAGAAAATTAGCAGGTAAGGCCTAATTTCACCTTCCTCAGCAATCTTCCAGACCGTTCAAGACGCTTGGAACGTACCAAAGCAGTAAACACATCTAAGGGTGGGACCTGCGAAGCCCAGAGGACAGGATTGCAGCTCCAAAACTGGCATCCTCCCTTGCCTGTACATCCACTCTGTAATGTTTGACAAAAGAATGCAGGGAGGACCACGCCGCCACTCTACAAATGTCCACCGGTGGAACAAAACTGCTCTCTGCCCAAGAAGCAGCCATCCCCCTAGTGGAATGTGCCATGAGCCCCACCGGCACCGTACGGCCATGCAATATGTAAGCCGAAGAGATGGCATCCTTCAACCACCGAGCTATAGATGCCTTAGAAGCAGCCGCTCCCTTCTTGGGCCCCCCCCATGAAGGACAAATAACCTGTCCGAAGACCTGAATTCCTCCGACTTGCGCAAGTAAACCTTCAACACTCTGCGCACATCCAATTTCACCAAACGCTGAGAAGCATCCCCTGTCCAGTCCCCCAAAACCGGCAACAAAATCACCTGATTGACATGAAAGAAGGATACCACCTTAGGCAAAAACAAAGGCACTGGACGCAGCGGAACCTTTTCCTTAGAAAACCACAGAAACGGAGGCCTACACGAAAGAGCCTAAAGTTCCGAAATCCTGCGAGCCGACAATATAGCTACCAAAAAGACCACCTTCACAGTAAGGTCTTTTATCGAACAAGACTCCAAGGGCTCAAAAGGAGAACCCGCCAAAGCGTCAAGAACGATATTAAGATCCCACTGAGGAACTACCGGCCACTGAGGAGGACGAAGCAACTTCACCCCCCTCAAAAAACGGACCACATCTGGGGAAGATGCAACCGACCTGCCCTGCACCTTACCCCGAAAACACGCCAAAACAGCCAGCTGCACCTTCTCAAAACCATCCTGCAAGAAATCTAAAATGCACGACACAGAAGCTGTCAAAGGGACACACGCCCGATCCCCACACCAATCTTCAAATATGCGCCACACACGCACATAAGCCAAAGACGTCGAACATTTGCGAGACTGCAGCATCGTCTGAATCACCTGAGGAGAAAACCCTTTCCTTCTCAACTGTTCCCTCTCAAGGGCCACACCGTAAGAGAGAACCGAGCCGGATCCAGCATGACAATTGGACCCTGACAACAGCACCGAGCCCCCCAGCCGCATAGGTTCGCCTTCTAACAGGCGCATCAGATCCCCGAACCATGGCCGACGCGGCCAATTCGGAGCCACCAACACCATCGGACCCCCATGACATTCTACCCTCTGTAGGACTCGACCTATCAAGGGCCACGGGGGAAACACGTACAGCAACACCCGCTGAGACCACGGAAGGACCAACGCATCGATCCCTTCCGCTCGCGGATCCCGACGCCGACTGAAATACCAAGGAACCTGAGCATTCTGTGCCGACGCCATGAGATCCACTACTGGCATTCCCCACTTTAGAACTATCTGGTCGAACACCGACTGGTGCAGAGACCATTCTCCGGGGTCCAACATGTGTCTGCTTAGAAAATCCGCGTTCACATTGTCCACCCCGGCCACGTGCGCCGCCGAAATCTGCCCTAGATGCCTTTCCGCCCAACTCATGAGCAGAGCTGTCTCGATTGCCAACCGCTGACTCTTTGTACCGCCCTGCCGGTTGACATACGCTACTGCTGTCGCCTTGTCAGACATGACTTACCGCCTTTCCGACCACACTTGAGCGAAATGCCAACAGAGCTACCCGAATTGCCCTCGTCTCCAACCAGTTGATAGACCACTGAGCTTCCTCCGTCGAACACCGCCCCTGCGCGGACCGACCGAGACACTGCACTCCCCAGCCCAGCAGACTGGCATCTGTTACCAGAATCACCCACTAAGGAGGTTCCAACGGCATGCCCTTTTTCAGATGGGCCGAGCAGAGCCACCACTGGAGACTGCGCCGAGGAGCCCCCTCAATGGCAACCGGAACTCCAAACTGTGTACCTGGGGAGATCACCGGGACAACAGAGCCGACTGAAGCTGACGCATATGCGCCCTGGCCCATGGTACTACCTCTATTGTCGCTGCCATGAGGCCCAGAACCCGAAGGTACATTCAAACCGGACTCTGAACAGACATTAACAGCCGGACCTGCTGCTGAAGAGAGGCGATCCGAGAATCCGGCAGAAAAACACGACCCACTGCCGTGTCGAACCGCACTCCCAAGTACTCCAGACTCTGCGATGGGATCAACTGACTTTTGACTACATTCACTACCCATCCGAGCGATTCCAGAAACGTGACCACCTGAGCCGTTGCCGCAACACTGTGAGCCCGAGACTTCGCCCGGATCAACCAGTCGAGATACGGATGCACCAGAATTCCCTGCCTCCGCAAAGCTGCTGCTACCACTACCATTATCTCGGAGAAGGTGCGTGGAGCCGTTGCCAGACCAAAAGGCAGAGCACAGAACTGAAAGTGCCTCCCTAAAACAGCAAAACGAAGGAAACGCTGATGGGCCTCTCGAATCGGCACGTGCAGATACGCTTCCGTGAGATCCAGTGACGTGAGAAATTCTCCCTGACGAACAGCCACTATGACCGAGCGCAGAGTCTCCATGCGGAAGGATGGCACCTTGAGCTCCCCATTGACCCTCTTGAGATCTAAAATGAGTCAAAACTGGTCCTCCTTCTTCGGCACCACAAAGTAAAAGGAATAACAACCCCATTCCCTGCTTGTGCCGAGGAACGGGTACCACAGCTCCAAACTGGATTAAGCGACCCAGAGTCTCTTGAATAGCCTTTAACTTGACTAGAGAGTGACAAGGAGAGGGAAGAAACAGATGCGGCAGCGGGTGCTCGAACTCGAGCGCATAACCGTCGCGAACGACCTCCGGCACCCACTGAACTGAAGTAATTTGGGTCCACCCCTGATAAAACAGACAAAGTCACGCTCCGACCTTCACCAGAGGCTGGACCCGCACACCTTCATAAGGAGGACTTATTAACATTTCCGGCACCTCCGGAGGAGTCCTGACCTCCAAAACGACCCCCTTGAAAGGACTGCGTCTGCTGGAAAAAACGGCTTTTAGAAGGATACAAATCTGCCCGGCCTGTACCACCTCACATCCTTAAACCGACCTCTAGCCAAATCCCCTCGACTAGCCGACTTAGGCCGTAACTCCGGCAACCGTGAGACCTTGGTATTCCCAAGACCACTCATCAGTTTATCCAAGTCCTCTCCAAACAACATAGAACCTTTGAAAGGTAGAGAACACAACTTTGCTTTAGAGGCCGCATCTGCCACCCAGCCCTTAAGCCAAAGAGCCCTGCGAGCCGTCACCACCAGAGCCATATTCTTTGCCGAAGCCCTTAGTAAATCATAAAGGGTGTCCGCCAAAAACGAAGACCCCATCTCCAATTTGACCAGCTCCTGAACCAAACCAGTCCTATCTAATGCAGGCTCATCCAAGAGCTTCTCCGCCCAACAGAAACAAGCTCTGGCTACCAAGCCCCCACACACAGAGGCTTGCAAGGCCAAAGCCAACAAATCAAAGCTGCGCTTCAGAAAGGACTCTAGCTTCCTATCCTGAGGATCCCGTAAGGCTGTACCGCCATGCACCGGAATGGCTTTAGCCTTAATAACCGCCGTAACCACAGCATCCACAGTAGGTGGTTTCAGCAGGGTCAAATCTTCCGGAGGCAAGGGATACAGCTGCGCCATAGCCCTAGACACCTTACATGCAGCCTCCGGCACAGACCATTCCTGAAAAACCATGTCTCTAATGTCTGAATTCATGGGAAAGGAACGGGAAGCTCTCCGAATCCCCTTAACCAAGGGATCTACCTGGGGTCCCTCCACAGAGGGAGTGGCCACCGGAGCAAACTTCAAAGTAGAGATCACCAGATCAATGAGCTCTAACAACTCCTCCTTATGAAAAATGCGAACCACTGAAGAATCTTCCCCAGGCCTTAGCCCATCCTGATTCTCCTCTCCTGGGTCACTCCAAACCTCCGACCCAGGCAGAGAAAGTATCTCCCTAGGCTCCGAAATATCCACCCGCGGGCGCTTAACTCCCACTGAGCTAGCAGCCTCTGGGGAACAAACAGCCTGAGAGGGGCCAGCTCTCCAGGCATTATACAGAGACCAAACTCAGGAGGGAAACCAGACTCCCCCCCCCCCCCCCGACGCTGCTGAAGCCCCAACACTTCCCGCAGTCTCCACGACAGACCCCCCCCTCGCTCACGCGGTGGCAGGTCCATCGCGTGATCCGCAGCTAAACTAGGCGCGCTTCCCGCCACACACAGGTCCCCGGCGCCGGTACGGAATGCACAGCCAAAAGGGCCACGCTTCCCGCCAAAAACGGCTCCATCGAGGCCGACCCGAGACGCGCAGCCAAAATGGCCGCATTTCCCGCAAAAAACGGCCACGCCATTGCCGGCCCGGAATGTGCGGTCAAATCGCCGCCCAACACCTCCGCCGACTCAGGGGAAAGCACGGGGGGCAAGAGCGCTGACGTAGGCTCCCTACAAAATTTACATTGGCCACCTTTCACTTCAACGCCGCACTTCGCGCAAAACCGACACCTCGCCAGCTTAGACATAATGGCCGTGAACACAATAAAAACAAACAGTTGCTTTGTGCTCTGACAGACTAATAGGCAAAACCGCCTAAGGCAAGAACGCTCTTGAAGACGTTTTATCTCTGGACTGCCACAAGAACGGCCAAAATAGCTGCCTTTTAAAAACATTTATTTTTTTTTAAACCTCGTTGCTGATGCCTAAACACCTCAAGGGTACAGAACGAGGTCTGTAGCTGAGGTCAAGCAGTCCTCCAGAGGAAGAGCACAGGGGGAGGGACCTGGCCACCCGGGTGTGACACCCCACAGGGAATAAGAAGCCCCTTAGGACTTACACCCTGTAATAGAGATTCAAGTGTGGGTTCTCTAACATTTACAACCCAATCTAGAAACCCCAAACTGGCCTACCAGACTGAGTACACTGCACAGGCTGCACACTTCTACCCTCTGCTGAGACTGAGAAAATACTGGTTAGGAGGAAGTCTGCACAGGCTACTTGTATAAGAAGTTTTAGTGTTCTCAGTCTCCCTCTGCTGGTAGGAGTGTATAACCCAAGCATCTTGAACGGTCTGGAGGATTGCTGAGGAACTACAATTTTTAGATATATAAAAACTATTTTGTTTTTTTAATATATCTTCTAAAAACAGCATAATGAGTTAGAGGAAGGTCACAGCTCCTTCATATTTAAGACTCAGAATCACCTAGACTTTGGGGACATATTCACACAATGCTGAGCATTCCCCACATTGTTGTCTGAGCCTAAGCATCTATATCAGTTTTGTGCATATTTGTAATGAACATCCTGCCACACTTAAGACATCCACCACAGTAAAGAATCTGCTGGCCATATCAGACTCAAATGTTGACACCTTTCTACTACTATTCACTTTCTTTGTTACATGTGTACACTGTAGATATATATATATCTACAATATGTATTTTTGAGAAGTGGAAGAGGACTCTAGTTAAGCCTAGCTTTGAGAAAGATTAAAGCCCCCCCCCCCAACACACACGCAAAAATAGCCTGATCCACATCTCTTGATAGCCTTAGGTCTTTTTCATCTGAACTATTGCAAAGAAGAGGCTGTACAGGATCCTCTGCAGATCCTCAGAAAAATAAATTGTGTTTTTATGAAGTCAGAAACATTTAGCCATGTGTATACCATCTGATGATATCATGGATTATGTCTTATTGAATTAGGTACTATCCTTCTCAAAACACATCAAAGCTGTGTACAATTTCTAAAATCTAAATGGGAAACATCCACTCAAGTGACTAGTATCATTCTGCTACTTCAGGATAAAGGGAGTAAGGCTCAGGCTGGCAAAAGGAGTAAGAAGTTTCTTCTATTCTTGTATCTCCACCTCCATATCTAACTACAGAACACCATGTAGTAAAGACCTCCCTCAATTACAATCATTCCTTAATAGGAAGCACTTGACAACTGTGAACTGTTTAATTATAGGTTAAATTGACTGGATTATCCATTTTTGCTGCTGTGTTTTGTAGAAGCTGTAGATATTTGTCCAACCTCTGCTAAACCTTAGTACAGTTGCTTGTAGGAATAAAATGCAATCATGCAATGTCTATTTTCCAAAAACTAAACTTGCTAAGTTTATTGGTGGTTTTTAGATACCTCCATTTATCCATCCAAGAGATAGTTAGCTAAATGTAATGAATTCTACTATCACTAACACTAAAATCAATCCAGCAATTCTTTTTCGAGGTAGCATCATATCCAGCTATTAATTTAGTAGTGGCTAGAACCTTTCAATGTTACATACCTGGTTCATGGAATTCCATGCCATTGGAGGTGATGTCTTAACTGAACTATTTGAATTTCTAGCAAGAGATAAACCTTGGCTCCGAGCATGCTTGCACCTAAAAACTGTTGCTTTGAAAGCTACTGTAACATTGGATTTTCGAAATAATGCGTTATGTCTTACATTTGGATCCGTACTTCATGTTTTGTTTATATTTTAGTAGGTTATCAAGACAATAACTTTCACTCATAGCCTGTTCCCTAACATATATCCTCTCTCAAGTAAACACCCCCAAACGATTACCGCCTACATCCTCCTAATCATCCCTCTCTTTACCTCTGTTCACACACACTGATATGAGCCAGCAGGTAGAGGGGGAGCAGTATTGCCTCAGACCGCAGTCTTCCTCTGCAGCTACTTCCAGTTCAACTAATGCCACAAACTACACTGTTGGGTGTATTTCAAAGTACCAGCTGGACCCAAGCAGCAAAGATGGAAGATGAGGCTGCTTTCCTCTTTCTGCAAGCTCCACTCAGCAGCTGTGAAAAATGTTTTGTTGGGGGGAATTGCTGGGGTGGCCAGTCTAATATCTTTGTCCCCCAAAGGTCACATCACTGGTGAGGGGTACAGAGATGCCTGCACTTTTACCTCTGAAAGGCCATGGAACTATCTTGAGGAGCAGGTGGTGAGCAATCTTTATCCCCATACAGAACTACCCCCTCTCTGATTTTTCCAGCCTCAATCTCGATGTTGGCTTAGTGTGCCTGTGCCAATATCTAAGCTTGGTTCTGGCTAAACGCAAAAGCATTTTTCCTCCTATTTTGTGCCTGTGAGAAAAAAAGGTTTGGTACAATTGACCTTTTGTTTTTTTCTTCTTGTATATATACCTGATTGTTAAAACAAGTTAGAGAATAGGCATTTCCTTAAAAAAGAGATGACATAAGTATAAAGCATTTTTATTCAACAGTATACTGAAATTTAAGCCAGCCATAGAGGGAGGTTGTGGGGTTTTTATTATTCAAATTGGTGCCCACCCTTCTTTCACCCAAGTATTTCCATTATGCCTCTTTAGGTGTGGCTATTGCTCAGGCAGATGTACTGGAAACCAGTAAAGCTTTATTCAATAAGTAGTCAAAGTTCAGCACATGCTAAATGCTGCTATTTTATACCTATGGGAAGGTTCAATGAATTCTACTACCTTTTCTCCAACACAATTCCCAAGTAAAAAGAAAAAACAGCCAAACACGAATCCAGAGCCAAGGAAAATGAATGCTTCATTTTTTTTTGCTTTGAATTATATCTTGTTAAAAATGTATTTTCCCCAGTATAAGTGTATTCATATGTACATGTGAAACAGACCTGAAATGAAAGATTTTTAAACTGGAGCAGGCATACGGATGCCAAGTTGCAGAGGCTGACCAAAGCGAATTGCAGGACCCTCTACTCTTGGTGGTCTAAACAAATGAAAGGAGCCAAGACTGCCTCCTTGCAGGATGCCAGGATAAGAGGGCAAAGCAGAAAACATTGGCTTTTTCAAGGCCTGAACTGAGCCACCAAGAGAACTACGTACTACTAAAGGGATGGCACCAGACACTGTACTCTGCTCCTTGGCTTCATCATTATCCCTCACCCTCATCTTCTGCATTTGCTCTTGAATTGAGAAATCTACCTGAGCACTAACTTTTTGTGCCTGTCCTTTTGTACTGGAAGCAGCTTCATCTTCTTTGCACTTCCTGGAAACCCATACTCCATGCTCTAGGAAGAGTCTTTCTTGCAATACAACAGATTTTTTTGCCAGCTTCTCTCCTTCAAAGTTTAGGTTGTTGCTGACCCAACCATGGTTGTGGAGGTTTGTTGCATGCATACGTTCCTGACTGTCCAGGTGGTCCTGTGCCTCCTCTTGTCCAAGGTTGTGGGATCGGATCAGGAGACCCCTCTCATTCATTTTGAATTCCTTTACAGCTTTCTCTCTGCGCATTTCCTGCAAGGCAGACAGGTGGAGCAACTCCTCTGGCAACTCCATGCTAGAGAACTATTTAAAATAGAAAAAAAATTCATTGAGAATGAGTATCCTGCATTGGGAGGATCACACAGTATATCTTAGAACTATGATTTGCATTACAATAGTTTCAACACTTTCATTAATATATTTTGAGCAGCAGAAGACACATTATCATATACCGCAAAAAGACTGGAAATTCTAGCACTGTATCAGCACACTTAAAGTGTCAAATTTTTATCATTAAAATCTTTTAGAACAAAAAAAAACTACAGAAATTTGATGCATACCATGAAAAGACAGGTAATCCCTTCCCTTCCCATTTTAGCTTAGTATCCTGTAGGAAAGCTGGCCTCATAAGATCACTGTCTCACAAATAACTTTTGAACCATTAATGTAATTTCATTTAAATTTGTACAAGAGATGACAAAAAAGTCTAATGACCTAAGCTCATACTTTTCATATGCTCTCACAGTCCTTTTCCCCCCTTTTATTTTTTTAAATAGGTGTACAGAATAGGCAATCAGAGCACATATCATCAAGCATTTTCAAAGCTGCCTTGCTTCTAAGCTAGCATCTCTGGGGTCCTTTTACCAAGCTGCGGTAAAAAGGGCCCTGTGGTGGTGGTGGCGCGTGTTTTTACCTCAGCAGGTAAAAAGCCCGAAAAATCACATGGCCATGCAGTAAACTTGCATTTACCATGTGGCCATGTGGAAGGGGAAGCACTTACTGCCACCTCCTGTAGTATATATTTTTTTAAATCCAGCAGCACCGGAACTGGTTAGGCTGGCAGTAGTTTGGGGGTTGTCACACAGCAACCCTTTAGTGAAAGGGCCCCTCTATTCGTTTTGTCTAGTTTCTGATAAGCAAACATGATATCTAATGATTAATACAGTAGTATTAGTTATACAGAAATTCATATAATGAATGCAGCCATAATCGTGTGACAATTTTGTGAACCAAAGAAGAAATCTATGTCTCACAAAATATTTAAACATTTAATTTTCTTAATGAACATAATTTTAATGGAAATAGAAATAGTTAAGTTTTGCAAAACCTGATTTCCTGACCATAGTGGATCAAAAGTGAAACAGTAGTGTGGTATTCCCAACTCCTTTTCGAGTCAGCATGTTATCCTGACTGTAACAGAACTCAATATCATCTCAAACCTAATTGGAGACAATTCATTTAGCAGTTCACGAGCCAGTTTGGGTTAAAATGAAAGAGCTGAGAGCATTTGCAAATGTCCTTTGTTGCCCATAGGTAAAACAGTAAAGCATGTCTGCAGGAAAGCTTCTGCCCTCCTAAAATGAAGCTCAGGAAGAAAGCCAGGATGACAATGGGCTGATTGCTGTGAAACTCCACTATCACCTTAGGGAGAACTTCAGATACATGTGGAGCACTATTCAGTTTGGGAGTAACTGGATATACAGAGGGTTGTACCATGGTTTCCACTTTACTGATCCTGCATGCCAAATGTCATAGCTAGTTATAAGGAATGCTGTTTTCCAGGTAAGGCACTTGAATGAGCCCTCCCCCCTCAAATGATTCGGAGAGGACCTTGGGTAGCTGAGAAAGGAAAGCAGTGAGATCTCATGCTGGAGGTGGTTATTACACAGGAGGCTATGTGTTCATAAGGCCCCTCAGAAATGGGTAACCATGGGATGGATGGACACAGGTTTGCCATGGACTAGGCATACTACACTGACCAAGAGGTGAAGCTGTACTAATGTGGCCTGCATGCTTGAGTCAGAGAGGGACAAGAGATATGACAGAAGGTGACAATAAGATAGCTGGCAAGACTCTGGCTACTGTTTGTGCACCAACCGGTGTAACAAGATCATTTTAACTGGTAGAAGCTCTTAGCTGGAGGTCAAAAGGATGTCTTGGGCACTTTGCGAGACTGGGAAATTGGTGGTGTTCAACACACAATCAGTCATGGATGGGGACTTGAGTCAGGTTGCAGTAAGTGGCCTCCCTGTTGGGTCAGCAAGTAGGTTTGCTTTCCATTTGAGGAAGTGGTAATGAGGCAAGAGTGAAGAACCTGGGGTATAAATTTGTCTCAGCCAATCGATTTATCAGAATTATATGCCCCATTTTGATGTCCCTTTTAGAGCATTTTGGAAACTAGGAGGAATGCAACAAAGGCATACAGCTGGCCCCAATTCCACAAAAAAAAAGAGAGGATGTAATTTTTTTTATTTATCATATTTATATTCTGCCTTATCCCAAGGCGGGTTACAGTAAAACATACATAAATGTGAGCTAGTCTGTGGCAGGCAGATTGAAGTTTTAATATTTCCCATTTTCTGGAATGGCAGAAATGTCTACATCAAGATTTCCCTTTTCTTGAATAAGCTCAGTGCTACAGAGTTGTTGAGAGACAAGTGAAGATTTAGTCAGCAACAGAGTCCATTGGGCTCATTTTCAAAAGAGAAGGGCGCCCATCTTACGACACAAATTGGGTGATGGGCGTCCTTCTCCCAGGGTTGCCCAAATCGGCATAATCGAAAGCCAATTTTGGGCACCCTCAACTGCTTTCCGTCGCGGGGACGACCAAAGTTCCCGGGGGCGTGTCGGAAGCATAGCAAAGGCGGGACTGGGGCATGCTTAACACATGGGCGTCCTCGGCTGATAATGGGAAAAAAAAGGGCATCCCTGACAAACACTTGGTGAACTTTACTTGGTCCTTTTTTTTTTTTTTTACGACCCAGCCACAAAAATGTGCCCTAAATGACCAGACCACCACCAGAGGGAATCGGGGATGACCGCCCCATACGCCCCCAGTGGTCACTAACCCCCTCCCACCCTAAAAAAAAAAAAACTTAAAAAATATTTTTTCTAGCCTCTGTGCCAGCCTCAAATATCATATCCAGCTCCATGACAGCAGTATGCAGGCCCCTGGAGCAGTTTTAGTGGGTACTGCAGTGCACTTCAGGCAGGCAGACCCAGGTCCATCCCCCCCTATTTGTTAAACTTGTGGTGGTAAATGTCAGCCCTCCAAAACCCACCACAAACCCACTGTACCCACATCTAGGTGCCCCCTTCATCCCTAAGGGTTATGGTAATGGTGTACAGTTGTGGGGAGTGGGTTTTGGGGGGCTCTGCACACAAGGTAAAGGAGCTATGCACCTGGAAGCTTTTTCTGAAATCTACTACAGTGCCCCCCTAGGGTGCCCTGGCATGTGAGGGGGACCAGTGCACTATGAATGCAGGCTCCTCCCACGACCAAAGAGCTTGGATTTGGTCATTTCTTAGATGGGCGTCCTCAGTTTCCATTACCACCGAAAATCGGAGATGACCATCTCTAGGGACGACTATCTCTAAGGTCAACCTAAATGTGGAGATTTGGGCGTTCCCGGCCATATTATCGAACTGAAAGATGGACGCCCATCTTGTTTTGATAATACAGGTTTCCCCGCCCCTTCGCGCAGACGTCCTGCGAGAACACCCTCAGGAAAATTTGGGCGCCCCGTTCGATTATGCCCCTCCATATGATTTATGTTGCCCATAAGCAATATGGCCTAAAACAGAGCTACATTTCATATTGTAATTGGCTCTTGGCAAAGTCAAAGGAAGACCAAGCCACCCTGCTTGCTGATATAGAACATAGAGAACTTGATTGCCTGTCCTCATAATGTCTTTTGCAAACCCATTCTTTGAACATGCGAAGTGCAAGATGATAGCATGCAGCTTGAGTTGACTGACAAATACAGTGATCTTGTGTTTCGTCCATAAGCCTTGAGCTCACATGTGAGGAACATGAACTCCTCAACCAGTTGTGGTAGCATTCACCGTGAGAGAGACATGGCATTTTGGTGGCTGAAACGGGCAGCTTGAGAAGTTGGTGTTGTCCTGCTACCAATGCAAGAAGTGTTTTACATTTGACAACAGGCTGACTTTTGTGGGCAGGGGTGATGCTGGTCTCAATAGAGTTGAAGGTGCCACTGAACAATTCACATGCATAATCTTACAAAGGTGACTGTGACCACCATATGCCTCAGGACCCAGAAAAGATGCTCTGGATCTAAATTGTGAAGTTACAAGGACAATATTCTGATTTTGTACAGTCATCTAAGAAGGTATGCTTATCACTTGAGAGTCCAGGAGCACATCAATGCAGCCGATGAATTGGGGCACCAAGGAGGATCTGGTGTCATAAGGAATCAAAGGTCCCTTCCCCCTTTGGTATGTTGGCTTGCATCTTGGATGTTTCAGATTTTTTAAGAGCTACCTCAGACGTCACTGCTTGGTAGGAAAGCTGGGGTGTATGCACCCCAATGCATAGTGGACTATATATTTTAGATATAAGCACCTGAAGGTCACCTAGGACAGCACTGAAATCCTGTTTGTTGTCCATGGGTTCAGTGGAAGGATGTGCCGCTGGCCTATGAGGAGAGATTCCAGTAATACTTAGGAAGCTCCTTTGTAGCTTGTTGGTAAAAGTGGTGTTGTGGCACCGAGGTTGGGGGGCATATAACTAAAGGAAGCTAGTTAGCTCTTTAAAAATGCATCCACCACATCAGGCCAGCAAGAAGGAATTTGTAGAGAAGTTGGAGCTGAATGATCCCCGGAGGAGGGGGTCATCATGGTTGGATCAGGTTGTAGGGGAAAGGGAAATGGGACTTGATATACCGCCTTTCTGAGGTTTTTGCAACTACATTCAAAGCGGTTTACAGATATTCAGGTACTTATTTTTGTACCAGGGGCAATGGAGGGTTAAGTGACTTGCCCAGAGTCACAAGGAGCTGCAGTGGGAATCGAACTCAGTTCCCCAGGATCAAAGTCCACTGCACTAACCACTAGGCTACTCCTCCACGCCACTATCCAGGTTGTCTATTTTGTAGCTGGTGGGCTGGAGCCTCTTTAGAGGTAGTTTATCAGCCTGTTGCTCAGAGTTATATTGGACGCGTATGTTGATTTATACTTCAGTCCCTTGCATCTTGGGAACTGAAGGGTTAGGTGTGTTCTTGTTATTTCAGTTGTGTTTCTGATTGGTAGGTCTATCAGTTCTGTCATGTAGCCTGGGGCTAGTCCATGGATTATTTTGTGAACCATAGTACAAACCTTAAAGGTAATACATTCTTTGATTGGTAGCCAGTGCAGTTTTTTGCATAGATAAATCGTGTTTTTCCATAGATAAGCTTGGCTGCTGTGTTCTGGGCGGTCTGAAGTTTCTTTAAGATTTGTTCTTTGCAACCCGCATATATTCCGTTGCAGTAATCGATGTGGGTTAATACCATTGATTGAATCATGTTACAAAAGATTGCCCTCGGGAAGAATTGCTTTATACGTTTGAGTTTCCACATTGTGTGAAACATTTTCTCTGTAGGGGCTGTGGCTTGGTTCTCTAGTGTTAAGTTGCAGTCTAAAGTAATACCGAGGATTTTCAGATTGTCTGAAATTGGGAGAGTGTATTCCCAGGTATTTATGGTTGTGGGGTGGTTTGTGCTATATTGGGATGAGAGAATGAGATTGTGTATTTTTTCTTTGTTGAGTTTTAATTTGAATGCTGTTGCTCAGGAACTCCAGTATGTCTGGATTCTACCAAAGCTGCTGTTACTATCGTCCTCCTGAAGACGCTAACTTAGCGAAACATGACTCATGTAGGGGACTAAAGAGGGCTACCAGTTTTTAATGTGACTAAACCCTTTGAGAAGAAGAGTATTGGATAAGGAATTTTCACTGAATTCACAGAATCACAGTGTTACACATTGACCGGGACAGTCTGTAGATCCCTGCCTACATGTTGGTTGGAACAAGCAAGCTCACCACCTCAAGAAACAAAATCTATACGCTAAGTGTAATTTTTCATCTACACTTTTGAATTATTTGCTAAGCAAAGGCAATCTATTGTATAGGTAGGAAGGTTAGCGTTTCTGTGCTGTGATGATAGGATGGTGACATTACAAACCTTGATTCTTGACTGCGGTCATGTGTAATGCGCCAAACACTGAGCACAATTCATATTATTTAATTAATGTGATGATAAGAAAATACTTATAAAAATGTTATAGAAAGATACAGTAAGAGGTTTCCTTCTAGAGTTTGAGTTAAAATTTTATGCCAAGAAGTATAGATTAATGCACTTGGGGTGCAGAAACCCAAGAGAGATACCGGATAGGAGGGGAAAGATTAGTAAGCTCGACTCAGGAGAGAGACCTTGGGGTGTTGGTGTCTGAGGATCTAAAGGTGAAGAAATAATGCGACAAGGCGATGGCCATGGCCAGAAGGATGCTAGGATGCATAGAGAGGGGTATAACCAGCAGAAGAAAGGAGGTGTTGATGCTCCTCTACAAGTCGTTGGTGAGGCCCCACTTGGAGTACTGTGTTCAGTTTTGGAGGCCGTATTTTGCTAAAGCTATAAAAAGACTGGAAGAAGTGCAAAGAAAAGCTACAAAAATGGTATGGGATTTGCGTTGCAAATCGTACAAGGAGAGATTTGCTGACCTGAACACATACACCTTGGAGGAAAGGAGAAACGGGTTACATGATACAGACATTCAAATATTTGAAAGGTGTTAATCCGCAAACAAACCTTTTCCGGAGACGGGAAGGTGGTAGAACTAGAGAACATGAATTGAGGTTGAATGGGGGCAGACTCAGGATTAATGTCAGGAAGTATTTTTTCACAGAAAGGGTGGTGGATATGTGGAATGCCCTCCCGCAGGAGGTGGTGGAGATGAAAATGGTAATGGAATTCAAACATGAGGGGATAAACAAAGGAATTCTGTTTAGAAGGAATGGATCCACTGAATCTTAGCGGAGATTGGGTGACGACACTGGTAATTGGGAAGCAAAACCAGTGCTGGACAAACTTCTACGGTCTACGCCCTGATCGTGACTGAATACATAGGGATGGGCTGGAGTGCAAATTTTAAGGGGTTTCGACGTTAGCTTCAGAACTTAGTACAAGAACAGTGCTGGGCAGACTTCTATGGTCTGTGCTGGAGTGCAAATTTTAAGGGGTTTCGACGTTAGCTTCAGAACTTAGTACAAGAACAGTGCTGGGCAGACTTCTATGGTCTGTGCTGGAGTGCAAATTTTAAGGGGTTTCGACGTTAGCTTCAGAACTTAGTACAAGAACAGTGCTGGGCAGACTTCTATGGTCTGTGCCCTGAGAATGGCAAGATCAAATCAAACTCGGGTGTAAAGTATCACATACCATGTAAAATGAGTTTATCTTGATAGGCAGACTGGATGGACTGTACAGGGTATGATACATACCTGTAGCAGTTGTTCTCCGAGGACAGCAGGCTGATTGTTCTCACGACTGGGTGACGTCCGCGGCAGCCCCCACCAACCGGAAAGAAGCTTCGCGGGACGGTCGGCACGCAGGGCACGCCCACCGCGCATGCGCGGCCGTCTTCCCGCCCGTGCGCGACCGCTCCCGCCAGTTGAATGACTAGCAAAAGATGAAACACACAACTCCAAAGGGGAGGAGGGAGGGTAGGTGAGAACAATCAGCCTGCTGTCCTCGGAGAACAACTGCTACAGGTATGTATCATACCCTTTCTCCGAGGACAAGCAGGCTGCTTGTTCTCACGACTGGGGTATCCCTAGCTCTCAGGCTCACTCAAAACAAGAACCCAGGTCAATGGAACCTCGCAACGGCGAGGAAACAACAGGAATTGACCTACGAAGAACAACTAACTGAGAGTGCAGCCTGACCAGAATAAATTCGGGTCCTGGAGGGTGGAGTTGGATTTACACCCCAAACAGATTCTGCAGCACCGACTGCCCGAACCGACTGTCGCGTCGGGTATCCTGCTGGAGGCAGTAATGTGATGTGAATGTGTGGACAGATGACCACGTCGCAGCCTTGCAAATCTCTTCAATAGTGGCTGACTTCAAGTGGGCCACTGACGCTGCCATGGCTCTGACACTATGAGCCGTGACATGACCCTCAAGAGTCAGCCCAGCCTGGGCGTAAGTGAAGGAAATGCAATCTGCTAGCCAATTGGAGATGGTGCGTTTCCCGACAGCGACCCCTAGCCTGTTAGGGTCGAAAGAAATAAACAATTGGGCGGACTGTCTGTTGGGCTGTGTCCGCTCCAAGTAGAAGGCCAATGCTCTCTTGCAGTCCAATGTGTGCAACTGACGTTCAGCAGGGCGGGTATGCGGCCTGGGGAAGAATGTTGGCAAGACAATTGACTGGTTAAGATGGAACTCCGACACCACCTTCGGCAGGAACTTTGGGTGAGTGCGGAGCACTACTCTGTTGTGATGAAATTTAGTATATGGAGCATGAGCTACTAGGGCTTGAAGCTCACTGACCCTACGAGCTGAAGTAACTGCCACCAAGAAAATGACCTTCCAGGTCAAGTACTTCAGATGGCAGGTATTCAGTGGCTCAAAAGGAGGTTTCATCAGCTGGGTGAGGACGACGTTGAGATCCCATGACACAGTAGGAGGCTTGATAGGGGGCTTTGACAAAAGCAAGCCTCTCATGAATCGAACGACTAAAGGCTCTCCAGAGATGGCTTTACCTTCCACACGATAATGGTAAGCACTAATCGCACTAAGGTGATTCCTTACTGAGTTGGTCTTGAGGCCAGACTCTGATAAGTGCAGAAGGTATTCAAGCAGGTTCTGTGCAGGGCAAGAACGAGGTTCTAGGGCCTTGCTCTCACACCAAACGACAAACCTCCTCCACTTGAAAAAGTAACTCTTTTTAGTGGAATCCTTCCTAGAGGCAAGCAAGACCCGGGAGACACCCTCAGACAGACCCAACGCAGCGAAGTCTACGCCCTCAACATCCAGGCCGTGAGAGCCAGGGATTGAAGGTTGGGGTGCAGCAACGCTCCGTCGTTCTGCGAAATGAGAGTCGGAAAACACTCCAATCTCCACGGTTCTTCTGAGGACAACTCCAGAAGAAGAGGGAACCAGATCTGACGGGGCCAAAAGGGCGCTATCAGAATCATGGTGCCGCGGTCTTGCTTGAGCTTCAGTAAGGTCTTCCCCACCAAAGGTATGGGAGGATAAGCATACAGGAGGCCGGTCCCCCAATGAAGGAGAAAGGCATCTGACGCTAGCCTGCCGTGTGTCTGAAGTCTGGAACAGAACAGCGGCAGCTTGTGGTTGGTCTGAGAGGCGAAAAGATCCACCGAGGGGGTGCCCCACTCTCGGAAGATCTTGCGTACCACTCGGGAATGGAGCGACCACTCGTGCGGTTGCATGACTCTGCTCAGTCTGTCGGCCAGACTGTTGTTTACGCCTGCCAGGTACGTGGCTTGGAGAAGCATGCCGAACCGACACGCCCAACGCCACATACCGACGGCTTCCTGACACAGGGGGCGAGATCCGGTGCCCCCCTGCTTGTTGACGTAATACATTGCACCCTGTCTGTCCGAATTTGGATAATTTGGCAGGACAGCCGATCTCTGAAAGCCTTCAGTGCGTTCCAGATCGCTCGGAGCTCCAGGAGGTTGATCTGTAGATCCTTTTCCTGGAGGGACCACAGACCCTGGGTGTGAAGCCCATCGACATGGGCTCCCCACCCCAGGCGAGATGCATCCGTCGTCAGCACTTTCGTGGGCTGCGGAATTTGGAATGGACGTCCCAGGGTCAAATTGGTCCGTATGGTCCACCAGAGCAGTGAAGTGCGGTAACTGGTGGAGAGGCGGATGACATCCTCTAGATTCCCGGTGGCTTGGAACCACTGGGAAGCTAGGGTCCATTGAGCAGATCTCATATGAAGACGAGCCATGGGAGTCACATGAACTGTGGAGGCCATATGACCCAGAAGTCTCAACATCTGCCGAGCTGTGATCTGCTGAGACGCTCTGGTCCGCGAAGCCAGGGCCAAGAGATTGGTGGCCCTCGCTTCGGGAAGGTAGGCCTGAGCCATCTGGGAATTCAGCAGCGCTCCTATGAATTCCAGAGACTGAGTTGGCTGGAGATGGGACTTTGGGTAATTTATCACAAACCCCAGCAGCTCCAGAAGTTGAATAGTGCACTGCATGGACCGGAGGGCTCCTGCCTCCGAGGTGTTCTTGACCAGCCAATCGTCGAGATAAGGGAACACGTGCACTCCCAGCTTGCGTAGGTAGGCCGCTACCACCACGAGGCACTTTGTAAACACTCGTGGGGCAGAGGCGAGCCCAAAGGGCAGCACACAATACTGAAAGTGCCGTGCGCCCAGGCGGAATCTGAGATACTGTCTGTGAGCTGGCAGTATCGCGATGTGAGTGTATGCGTCCTTTAAATCCAGGGAACATAGCCAATCGTTTTTCTGAATCATTGGCAGAAGGGTGCCCAAGGAAAGCATCCTGAACTTTTCTTTGACCAGGAATTTGTTCAGGCCTCTCAGGTCTAGGATGGGACGCATCCCCCCTGTTTTCTTTTCCACAAGGAAGTACCTGGAATAGAATCCCTGCCCTTCCTGCCCGGGTGGTACGGGCTCGACCGCATTGGCGCTGAGAAGGGCGGAGAGTTCCTCTGCAAGTACCTGCTTGTGATGGGAGCTGAAAGACTGAGCTCCCGGAGGACAATTTGGAGGCAGGGAGGCCAACTTCAGGGCGTATCCGTACCGCACTATTTGGAGAACCCACTGGTCGGAGGTTATGAGAGGCCACCTTTGGTGAAAAAATTTTAACCTCCCTCCGACCGGCAGGTCGTCCGGTACGGACACTTGTAGGGCGGCTATGTTCCCATGGATCCAGTCAAAAGCCCGTCCCCGGCTTTTGCTGTGGAGGCGCAGGGGGCTGCTTAGGCGCACGCTGTTGACGGGAACGAGCGCGCTGGGGCTGTCCCTGTGCCTGACGAGGCCTTCGGGCCGGCTGGTTGTACCTACGCTTCGCAAAAGAATAGGGTGCAGCCTGCCGGGCCCGGGAAAAACGCCCGCCCGCGGGGGCGGGTGCTGAAGGCGCCCGGTGGGAGAGCTTGTCGAGAGCGGTTTCCCGCTGATGCAGTTGGTCAACCATCTGCTCGACCTTCTCGCCAAAAATATTATCCCCCCGGCAAGGGACGTCAGCCAGTCTCTGCTGGGTGCGGTTGTCCAGGTCAGAGGCACGCAGCCATGAGAGCCTGCGCATCACTATACCTTGGGCCGCAGCACGAGATGCCACGTCACAGGTGTCAAAAATCCCCCTGGACAGGAACTTTCTGCACGCCTTCAGCTGCCTGACCACCTCCTGATAAGGCCTGGACTGCTCCGGCGGGAGCTTATCGACCAGGTCCGCCAGCTGTTGCACATTGGTCCGCATGTGGATGCTCATATAGAGCAGGTAAGATTGGATGCGGGTCACGAGCATGGAGGATTGGTAGGCCTTCCTCCCAAATGAGTCCAGAGTGCGAGACTCCCGCCCCGGGGGCGCCGAGGCGGTATCCCTCGAACTCCGTGCCCTCTTGAGAGCAGAATCCACGACCGCTGAGTCATGGGGCAACTGGGGCCGCATGAGCTCTGGGTCAGAGTGGATCCTGTACTGGGACTCTGCTTTCTTGGGAATGGTGGGGTTAGTTAGTGGTCGCACCCAGTTCCGAAGCAGCGTCTCCTTCAGGACATTGTGCAGCGGTACCGTGGAGGACTCTCTAGGTGGTGATGGATAGTCGAGGACCTCGAGCATCTCGGCCCTCGGCTCTTCCACAGAGACCACGGGAAAGGGAATGCTTATGGACATATCCCGCACAAAGGAGGCAAAGGAGAGACTCTCAGGAGGTGAGAGCTTCCTCTCCGGTGACGGCGTGGGGTCCGAGGGAAGGCCCGTAGACTCCTCTGAGGAGAAATATCTCGGGTCTTCCTCTTCCCCCCACGAGTCCTCATCCTCGGTATCGGACATTAGCTCATGTAGCTGAGTCCGGTACCGGGCCCGGCTCGACGTCGAGGCACCGAGGCCTCGGTGTCGTCGAGCGGTGGACTCCCGCGCCGGCGGGGACGGAGCTCCCTCCATCGACGTCGACGGGGACTCCACCTGCGTGGCGGTCGAGACCGGCACCGCAAGCGGCGGCGGTGTCGACAGCCCCGGCGCCGGGCTAGAGCTCGCCGGCGCCACAGTCATCGGCGCCGGGGGCGCAAGCACCCCCGACGCCGGCACAGCCTGGCGCATCAGCCCTTCCAGGATCCCCGGAAGGATGGCTCTGAGGCACTCGTCCAGGCCCGCTGCCGGGAAAGGCGGTGGGGCCGGTAAGGGTGTCGGTGCCAGAAGCTGCTGGGGGCCAGGAGACGGCACCGAGGTGCCGGAACCCCGACGCGTCGGTACCTCCACCACCGACGGAGATCTCTCCTCTCTACGATGACGCTTCGGCGTCGACTCCCCTTCAGGGTGCACCGAGGGCTCCCGGTGACGGCGCTTCTTGTCCTTTTTCCGGTGCACGTCACCGGCGCCGGAGGGCATGGAGGAGGAGGAGGTCGATCCCCCTCGGTCTCGAGGTACCGGGTCTGACAGGGTTCGGTCCCGTGGCTCACGAGCTGAGGGAGTGACCGGGGCCGACAGCCCACGCGGCCTCTCAACCCCACTCTCACCGGCGGACCGGCGGGCCGACGGGACCTGTTCTCCTGGGGTCGCTGCCATCGGTGCCGATGTCTCGGGCATCGATACCGGTACCGAAGATCCGGCCTTCGATACCGATGCCGTCGAGGTCGACGTCGAGGGGCCGGCGCAAGTTCCAAAAAGACGGTCCCGCAGAACTTGCCTCGCAACCTGAGTCCGTTTCCGGAGACCGAGACACAGCGCACACGACTTGAGATTGTGCTCCGGCCCGAGGCACTGGAGGCACCAAGCGTGGGTGTCGGTCTGCGAGATCGGCCGGCCGCAGCGACCACACTTTTTAAATCCACTCGGGACCTTCGAGGACATCGACGGAAAAATCGCGTCGGCGAAGTCAAAGTCGGCAATGGTGGCTAAAATCACACCACGAAAAAACTAGCCGACCGAGCGGCCACTAGGCCGCAACGAGGCGTCCCCGCTGGAAGCGAGGGAAAAGGGGAGCGTGTGCTCCACACGCGCAGTCTTTTTTCTTTTTTTTTTTTTTTTTGTAACAGAAAAATACTAAAAGGAAATTAATTAAACGAAGCGCGATCCGTAGCGCTCTAGAAATGTTAAATAGTAGTAGTAGTAGTATACGCGATCGCAAGAATCCGGCGGCTGAAGTAGAGAGAGCGGCAAAGCACGACTCTCTCCAGTCGCGGAAAAAAAGGAACTGGCGGGAGCGGTCGCGCACGGGCGGGAAGACGGCCGCGCATGCGCGGTGGGCGTGCCCTGCGTGCCGACCGTCCCGCGAAGCTTCTTTCCGGTTGGTGGGGGCTGCCGCGGACGTCACCCAGTCGTGAGAACAAGCAGCCTGCTTGTCCTCGGAGAAAGGTCTTTATCTGCCGTCATTTACTATGTTATGTTACTATGTTCTATGAGAGGCTTGCCTACCATATGTCAACTCTTAGATTTGATAGATGTCTGGAGGGTTTTCCATCCAACTAAGAAAGACTTTACTCACCTTTCGAGGGCACATTCTACTCAGTCCTGCATTGACTATTTTTTTACCTCTACCGGATTGTTAACCTCTATTGTTAAAGTGGAAATTGGACCCTATGCAGTATCAGACCATGCTTTGGTTTGGTTGGACTGGCAAATTAGACCTCAGAGAGCAAAGGGGTATAGTTGGGCTTTCCCGCAGGCCCTTTATAACATACCTGGGAGCATTTATTTGAAGTCCACTGCAGTGCCCCATTGCTCTCCTGGGATTTCTGTGTGGCCAGTCTACTAAGAATGCTGGCTCCTCCTAAATCCCAATGGCAAGATTTTGTGCGTTTTTCACTTGGACTTTTTTTTTTTTTTTTCGAAAATGGACCAAAAAAGATAAATTCACAGAACACAAAAACATCTAGCAAATGAACCTCATTTTGGACAAAGCAGGGAGTAATGGGGGAATTCTAGAGGTGGTACATTACTAATCCGTAAACTGTGCCTAGTAGCCCGAAAACACATTTTATAGTTGTGGACGAGTACTGAACCGCCTACATATTGGAAATGGAGAAATCAGGTCCATCAGTTGCTTGTTTGGGAGGTGTGTACATCTTTTAGGCGTAAAAAATACTTTCCAATGGGTTGGGACAGTTACATTCAGCACATGACTGTAGGGGTATTTACCTGAGATCTCACCTGAGTTGGTCTTGGTTCATACAAGCCTAATACATCCTGTTACAACAAGATGGATTCTACAACCTCTGACCTGAGCACATCTGTGTCAGCAAGATCCAGCTTTTCAGCTTCTGGAAAATCACTGGCAGGCAGACCGCATCCAAGGACATTCTGTGTTACAACCATCCTGTTATCACCCTGAGAAGCTGAAAGGGGAGTGAGACCCATGGCTCCAAAAAGCATGGTTGAAGACAGATATGCAGACCATAAGGTAACAACTTCAGGGTCATGAACAAAGTACGCTTCATGCTCATGGAGTTAGCTGGACAGGATCCTGATTGGTCCCATGGTATCATCTGACCGAGAGGTACTAAGAAAGCGGGAACTAAAGAAAGTGAGTTGTTCTGAGACGATCAGACAGTTGGGACTGGCAAGAGGAAGAAAGAGACCTGAGAAACCCTTCAAGGTTAGAAGGCTCGATGAGAGCAAGAGACTTTGTTGTTCTAACCTTGTGAACTACATATCTGGTGAAAATACCTTTGGGTTCAGCAACATCCACTCTGAGACGCTACACTGAATGACTGTGACACCTGCTTTCAGAAGATAGACCTTATCTGAATCCGAGACTAAGAATCGCTGTGGATACAGCTGGAGTCTAAGGAGAAATCTGTGCCAACCTCATCAGGAGACTGCCTCAGAGACAGCATGGTGAGATAACAGATTTACTGCCTATAGTCGGGGATTAGTGATTGGTGTTTGCCTCTCACGTCTCTGCCCCTGGAAGACGAACCCGGAGGAGCGCAGCGATGTGAGAGGCGAGAGGAGCAACTGCAGAGCAGACAGCCAATGCCTGATGGCTGCCTGCGGTGCCGCATTTGCTTTTTAAAATCAGCTGTTTTTATAGCAGCTGCTGCTGCTCAACAGGAGAAGCAGCAGTGGCCGGAAATGGGAGCTGGCGCCGCGTGTTTCGCGGGAGACTTGGCAGGTCTGTTTGGGTGGGCGGACCTGGAGGGAAAGTGGCTGGGCCTGGGCGGTGACCTCGTGGGGGCTGGAGGGGGGAGCAGCTGCGACGACCTTGTGGGAGGGGTGTGGTGGCGGGGGCGGGGCCTCTTGCTGTTGTCATGCGGTTGGTCAGTGCTGCATGTGACATCAGCCTGGCTTCGGAGCCTAGCAGACCAACTCAGCCATGAACACTGGCAGCAAGACAGAACGTTGGAGGTGAGAATTATTATATAGGATTATGATACCCTTACGGGCAAGAAGCTTGGGAAAGAAACTAGTGTAAACAAAAAGGGAGAATGTGATTTAAACAGGTTTAGGAAAGCAGATGGTGAGAACCAGATAATAATCTATGAGAAGGATGATTTGCAGAAAAAGTCTTGTAAATCATTGTCTGAAACAAACGATATAAGCAGCAGAATTAGAACAGTATTTCAAAGATGCAGGCAGTGAATATCTCTGTAGGTAACTGTACTGATTTCATGAGAAACTATTAATTGTATCTGTACTTGGTAAGCAAATAAAAATACTCTCTCATATGCACGTAGCTTTGGTTTCTTTTATCCTCCCAAATTGTGGATGGCTGGTATATGCTAATTTGGGAGGGCTACAAGCAGCCCAAAAACATTGGTAAACCCGGACGTCGATAGAGAGGATATTGTCCTGGTTCAGTCCGGAGATTTCCAGGCACCTTAAGGAGAAGAAACTATCCTGGTTCAGTCCGGAGATTTCCAGGTACATTCATGAAAAGAAACAAGGGTGTCAGTTCAGCTGCAGGATCCCAAACACCACAGATGGTCCTGGTAAGGATGAAGATTGGTAAGTGGCATCTTTAAAAAAAAATTTTCCGAGAGGTCACGTGACACTATGAGCTAGGCACACGTGGGTTGCTTGAGCTCCGGGACTTCCACCCCTGGATTATCTAATTTTTTTGGTTGCTGGACTGCCATTTGACAAAGAGTGACTTTGTAATTGTCTATGGACAAATATCTCGGCAAATCGCCGATCGGAATGGCGCAGAAATCTGCAAAAAAAGATAAATTAAAAGCAAGTACCTCAGAGGGGAAGATGGCGAAGGCCTCCTCGAGTGAAGTGATGCCATCGGGTTTCACTGAACAACAAATAATACAGCTTACCGCCGCGATTGAGAGGGCGTGGGACCCAAAATGGACTGCTTTAAATAATAATTTGGATAATTTTCAAGTTACGTTGGATGGTTTGGGGACCCGAACGAGCGATTTGGAAACGCGCATGTCGGCACTGGAGGATGAAACACGTGGGTATGGCCCCGATCTGAGAGATCTCCAACGACAATTGCAAGCCCAGAAGGACAAGCTGGAGGATCTGGAGGGACGTTCGCGACGCAACAATGTAAGAATCGTGGGCCTTCCGGAGCAATTACCCGAAAAGAACTTAGGGCCATGGCTTGAAGGTTGGTTGGCGAAGGAGCTGGCCCTCACAGATTCAAATGGCGCTTTGGTGGTAGAACGTGCGCACCGGGTGGGGTGCAAGGTGGAGGCAAACAACAGGTCACGCGTCGTGGTGGTGAAGATTTTAAACTACAAACACAGAACAGAGATCCTCCAGGGGTTTAAGCTGCGGAGGGAATCTCTAAAATATGAAGGTCGGCAGATTCTGATTTTTCCAGATTACACGCTAGCAGTGCAGGAGCAACGGAAAAAGTTTCATCTTCTGTGTTCCAAGTTAGTAGAGAAAAAAATTAAATTTGCACTGCAATTTCCTGCCAGGCTAAGGATCTGCATTCAAGACCGCTGGCAGACTTGTAATTCAATCACTGAGGCCAAGAAACTGCTTATGGACAACAAGCTAATGGAAGCGGACTGATTAATGCTGTGAGGGTAAAAAGTATAATGAGCTGTTTGCTTGTTTGTTATAAGGTATTATTCAGCAACCACTGTTAGAATGTTGAAAGTCTGTAAAAAAAAAAAATGTTTCTCTTATGCTAGGTCCTATGTCACTATTGTCTGACTAGGTGTTTTACAATAGCAGAAACCTCTGGTAGGTCCTAGGGTCTGATCAGCCTTAGGTGTGAGTACAATACCGAGTTTAGAAAACAAGTCCTAGTAGGTCCTCAGTCTCGATTGTTAGGTGTTTTAAAATACTAGGTTTTTAATATAATGGCTACGTAATTAAATATTTTCTTTTAGAGAAAAAATAACTTACTAAATTAAATAAAAAATGGTATAAGTGGAACCATCAGCAATCTAATTTTTGCTGGCTACTAAATGGCTCATTCGAGGGTTCCCTATTGAAACAATTAACTGCTTACAATGAGAAACAGAATAAGGGAAAATCCTGACTGACATTTTCAAGCTATTAATAAATGGATCTTGGTGGGTGAAAAACAATTAGCATCCCAAAATTTACCAGACCACACTAAATTTCCACCACCACCACATCGATAGGATTTACACATGATTGCCCCAATAAAAGAAGCCTGGGCTATCCCTGCAGCTGGTCTGTGGAGACTTATTGATAGCTCAGAGAAGGGATCCTCTGGAGCAGACAAACTGAGAAGTGGTATTGAATCCTGTTGGGGAAGGCCACAGGGTGTGATAAAGTTCACTGGCCTAAAGCGGTGAGAGGTACAGACGTCACAGGTATACTTGAAAGTGTGCATGTAAATAAGTTTGAAGCCAGCTGCTGTAAGTATTGCTATGTTTTTTAATTTAGATTTTGAAGAGGGAGGTTAATTTTTAATTCTCAACTAATTTCATTGAGAGTAGGAAATGAATAGTGCGTTTAAAACTGTGTGTACCAGTAATTCTTTATTAGAGAAAGAACTTGTAAATGATTTGTGGAAGAGGGAGCATGATAAAAAGTCAGTATCTGTAGTTTGTGTATGTACTGTTCTTCCCTTAATGGTTCAGGATATTAAATTGTACAATGTAAATAAAATTCCATAAGTTGCTAAAGTCTACCTCTTTTTTGTCCTGGTTCAAGGAGGAATCTTTCCTGCCCTGTTATCTTGTAGTCTTGTTGAGAGCCTTGGATATTTGTGAGAGGGCTAACAGCTTGTTACAGCATTTATTACTGTTTGAACTTTGGAATAAAGTGAGAAACAGTGCTGGAGAGCTTATTTTACAGAGAGGTTTCTTGTAATGTCACTTAGTAGAGAAAAGAGGAATATTTTTTTTAGTTGCAAACAGTCTGTGTTACTTGACAAGAGAGAGATATTTTGTGTACTAAAACATTTATTTTGTAGCAGTTGATCTGGGGATAGGAAAGTCATTTATTTTTAAACATTCTTTTCCTTGCTACCCGGCAGAGGTTGTCTGGATTTAGAGCAGCGATCATTTCTTTCTTTTGCTATCCTTCGTAAGTATGTGTGGGCATGAGTGAAGTCCAGTTTGTGCTATCTTTCAGGGAGATATCAGCTGCCTGTATATTTAGCCATGTTCTGTTGTTAGTTGCCTTGTTTTAAGTTATGTGACAGAAACTTTACTTTGTTTGAGAGCACTAACTTTTTGTGTTATAAGAGGTTCCTGAACTTTATTGTACAGAGACTTTTTCTTTGAAATAAACTGTTTTCTTGTATTGCCTTTTGCTATCTTCTTTGAACTGTGCACATTCATTTTACCCATCAGTTATGGCCTGTCTTGAACTTCCTTTGGGACAGTGCCCTTGTTCCCGTTATGATTTTTTCTCACTCAAGTCTTATGGGATTATTCTAAGGTACCTGAAATATTTCTTAAGGAGAGATCTTCAATTTTGGTTAAAAAAATGGGTTGTATCCTTGATGTATGAAGTGATCTGTGGGACCAATGGAGACAGAAAACCATCAATGTATTTACACATTCTCTCTAGTAAAGAATCTCGTGCTGATACTATCGGACATCCTGGTGGTTGTATCAAAGTTTTATGTATTTTTGGGAGTAAATAGAATATTGGTATCTTGGCATTTTTATGACACAAATATGCCATCTCATTTTTGGATAAAAATCCTTGTTGAACCGCTTCTTCTGTGATGTTTTTTATTTTCTGAAGAAGGTCATCAGTAGGATCCTTTTGAATTTTACAATACGTCGAACCGTCTGCTGACGAAATGCTTCCCTAAAATAGTCATCTTTGTGTAAAAAAAAACCACCGCCCCTCCTTTATCAGCACATCAAATTATGGTGTCTGGATCATTCACAAGGGTTTGTATAGCATTCCTTTCTTACAATGTTATATTATCCTGCTTATAATCGAACGAGAAAAACGCCCAAGTTCCGACCTAAATCGGGAGATAGACGTTTATCTCACAAAAACGAATAACGCGGTATAATCGAAAGCCGAACTTGGACGTTTTCAACTGCACTCCATCACAGAAGCGTACAAAGTTGACGGGGGCATGTCGGAGGCGTGGTGAAGGCGGGACTGGGGCATGGTTATCACCCGAACAGAGATGGGTGCCTTTCGCCGATAATGGAAAAAAAGTATGCGTTTGCAGCTAGAATTTAGGGCACTTTTCCTGGACCCCGTTTTTTTCACAAATAAGGCCCCAAAAAGTGCCCTAAATGACCAGATTACCCCCAGAGGGAATCGGGGATGACCTTCCCTGACTCCGCCAGTGGTCACTAACCCCCTCCTCCCACCACAAAAAAATGATGTTTCACAACTTTTTATTTTCACCTTCAAATGTCATACCCACCTCCCTGGCAGCAGTATGCAGGTCCCTGGAGCAGTTGTTAGGGGGTGCAGTGGACTTCAGGCAGGTGGACCCAGGCCCATCCCCCCCCCTACCTGTTACAATTGTGCTGCTTAATGCTTATTAGTCGTCCAACCCCACTGTACCCACATGTAGGTGCCCCCCTTCACCCCTTAGGGCTATAATAATGGTGTAGACTTGTGGGCAGTGGGTTTTGAGGGGGATTTGGGGGGCTCAACACACAAGGGAAGGGTGCTATGCACCTGGGAGCTCTTTTACCTTTTTTTTTGTTTTTGTAAAAGTGCCCCCTAGGGTGCCTGGTTGGTGTCCTGGCATGTGAGGGGGACCAGTGCACTACGAATCCTGGCTCCTCCCACGAACAAATGCCTTGGATTTATTCGTTTTTGAGCTGGGCGCTTTCATTTTCCATTATCGCTGAAAAACAAAAACGCCCAGCTCACAAATTGTCGAATAAAACATGGACGACTATTTTTTGCGAAAATACGGTTTGGTCCGCCCCTTCACGGACCCGTTCTCGGAGATAAACACCCATGGAGACAGACGTTTTCGTTCGATTATGCCCCTCTAAGTCTAACAAATGTCTTTTTTTGTTCCAAACTGCGGAGATCTCTTAATACATGATGAAAACGTGTCAACTACCAGGTCCATTGGTCCCGGGGGAGTCCATTTCTTTTTCTGACGAACATTCGAAAAACTTGTGTGATCTGAATGTGTGTCTCCAAAATGAACCCGTAATTGTAATGTTCTAATGAATTTAGCCAGATCTACCCTTGTTTGGAATGCATCACGATAAATCGAAGGTACAAATGTTAAACCTTTTGCAAGAACTTTAATTGTATAGTAGAAAATTGTTTACCCGTTAGATTAATTACAGGGAGTCATCTGCCATTTAGAAGCCCAGTCTTGTAAGTTCCTCTTGTAATTTTTCACAATCCTCTTGCGATTTGACAACTTTGAATAACTTTGTGTCGTCAGCAGATTTAATTACCTCACCAATTACTCCCATCTCTAGGTCATTTATAAATATGTTGAAAAGCAGCAGTCCCAGCACAGACCCCTGGGGAACCCCACTATCTACCCTTCTTCATTGAGAATACTGACCATTTAACCCTACTCTCTGTTCTCTATCTTTTAACCAGTTTCTAATCCATAATAAGACACTATCTCCTATCCCATGACTCTCCAATTTCCCCAGGAGTCTTTCATGAGGTACTTTGTCAAATACCTTTTGAAAATTCAGATATACAATATCAACCAGCTCACCTTTATCCACATGTTTGGTCACCCCTTCAAAGAAATGTAATAGATTGGTGAGGCAAGATTTCCCTTCACTAAATCCATTTTGGCTTTGTCTCATTAATCCATGCTTTTCAATATGCTCTGTAATTTTGTTCTTTATAATAGTCTCTACCATTTTGCCTGGCACCGACATCAGGCTCACCATTCTATAAATTTCCTGGATCTCCTCTGGAACCTTTTTTTAAAAATTGGCGTTACATTGTGTCATGAACCTGAAATATCAAACATGGAGCCAGATGTACTCATCTATGATGCACTTATACCTCTCCTTTAAATATCTCCAGTTTGGGTGCGTCTACACTTAAGGCGCATCTACACTTTGGGTGAGTCTCCTCTGACGTCAGAGGCCTTCACCTTAAAACCAGGAACTGCTCACTACCTCATTGCCTCAGCTGCTACTTGTTTGGTGTCTGGTGCATTTTTCTTGTTGCTGTTCTGCCTAATCTGACTACTGCCTGGACCTGACCATTGCTGGATCGCTGCCTGACCTAACTACTGCCTGGACCTGATCACTGCCTGACCTGACCTCTGCTGGATCGCTGCCTGACCTGACTACTGCCTGCACCTGACCTCTGCTAGATCACTGCCTGACCTGACTTCTGCCTGGACCTGACCACTGCTGGATCGCTGCCTGACCTGACCACTGCTGGATCACTGCCTGCCTTGACCACTGCCTGGTACTGACTTTTGCTCTGCTCTGTTTTTGCCTCCTTCTGTCTGACCAGAGTCCTCTTTCTCACCCAACTCCTAAGTCCTGTTGGCCACCTGAACCCAGGGGCTCTACCGCTGGGGAACGGTGGTCACCGCAGGTGAAGCGTTGGGTTTCTGACTGCTGGTCTTTGGATCAGCACAAGGGCTCACTTCTACTCCTAACCTTGTGACACCTTGGCCACTCTCCAATCTTCCGGTACCATGCTTGATTTTAAAGATAAATTACATATTACTAACAATAGTTCTGAAAGGTCATTTTTCAATTCTATCCGTACTCTGGGATGAATACCATCTGGTCCAGAGATTGCTACTCTTCAATTTGTCAAATTGAGCCATTACATCCTCCAGGTTTACAGAGATTTCACTGAGTTTCTCCGACTCGTCAGCTCTGAATACCATTTCTGGCACTAGTATCTCTCCCAAATCTTCCTTGATGAAGACCAAAGCAAAGAATTAATTTAATCTCTCCACTATGGCTTTGTTTTCCTTGGGCCAGAAGGAAAGCTTCAGATTAGGCCACAGGCAGTATATGTGCAATGCTGCTACCTGCCGGGAACCAACAGAAAACCACTTCTAAAGGTAGACCAGTGCAGGTGGGGGGAATGATGCCGGATTGCCCCGAGGACAGGGGTTAAAGGGGGCAGAAGAGAAGTTTGAAGGAGACAGGAAATGCTACAATGCAATATTTTTTTAAAGGTAAAATTATGTATAATCATACCTGATAATTTTCTTTCCATTAATCATAGCTGATCAATCCATAGACTGGTGGGTTGTGTCCATCTACCAGCAGGTGGAGATAGAGAGCAAACTTTTGCCTCCCTATACGTGGTCATGTGCTGCCGGAAACTCCTCAGTATGTCGATATCAAAGCTCCATCCGCAGGACTCAGCACTTAGAGAATTACACCCACGAAGGGACACTCTGCCCAGCTCACCACCGCCGAAACGGGGGAGGGGAATTAACCCAGCTCATCCCCACACAAGTGGGGGAGGGGAATCCGTCCAGCTCATCCCCGCGGAGCGGGGGAGGGACACCACACCCGCCGATGCGGGGGGATCTGGCTTATCCTGCAACCGCAACCGCAGGAGGAGCTGACTGACCCTAACACCGCCGAAGCGGGAGGGGTACAAAGCTGCCCTACAGCCGCACGAAGCGGGAGGGAGTGCCGGCAGAATTTTAAGTCTCAATCCAGCCCCGTAAAACGGAGGGGAGAGGAATGCAGCAGCTCACTGTAACACAAACTCGTCTTA
Source organism: Microcaecilia unicolor (assembly GCF_901765095.1). NCBI lineage: Eukaryota > Metazoa > Chordata > Amphibia > Gymnophiona > Siphonopidae > Microcaecilia > Microcaecilia unicolor. Next base: position 145,923,666 of record NC_044039.1, on the reverse strand, counting down.
ACTCTTGAAGAATCCAAGTGAAAAAACTTGAACACGAAGTCTTTCTGAAGTAACTGAAGACTAAACTTGAACCTGAAATGCAACCAGAATAAAAACAGTACAGATATCTGGGAGGGGCTATGGATTGATCAGCTATGATTAATGGAAAGAAAATTATCAGGTATGATTATACATAATTTTACCTTCCATATCATCAAGCTGATCAATCCATAGACTGGTGGGATGTACCGAAGCAGTACTCACCCAGGGCGGGACATTGAAATCCCTGACCTCAACACTGAAGCTCCAAACCGGGCCTCCGCCCGTGCAGCCACAGTCAAACGGTAATGCTTGGAGAATGTATGAGCCGAAGCCCAAGTTGCCGCCTTGCATATCTCTTCCAAGGAGACGGATCCGGCCTCTGCCATCGAGGCCGCCTGAGCTCTCGTGGAGTGAGCCTTCAGCTGGATAGGCGGCACCTTCCCCGCGGCCACATAAGCCGCTGCAATGGCTTCCTTGACCCATCGTGCCACTGTAGGCTTAGCAGCCTGCAGACCCTTACGAGGACCTGCAAACAGGACAAACAGATGATCCGATTTCCGGAAATCATTGGTCACTTCCAAGTATCTGATGATGACTCGTCTCACATCCAGATATTTAAGAGCAGAGTACTCCTCTGGGTAGTCCTCCCTACGAAAGGAAGGGAGACAGAGCTGCTGATTCACATGGAAGCGAGAAACAATCTTGGGCAGGAAGGAAGGCACTGTGCGAATAGTCACTCCTGCCTCAGTGAACTGCAGAAAAGGCTCTCGACATGAGAGCGCCTGGAGCTCGGAAACTCTTCTGGCTGAAGTGATAGCCACCAAAAAGACTGCTTTCAACGTCAGGTCTTTCAGAGATGCCCTCGACAAGAGTTCAAAAGGTGGCTTCTGCAATGCTCTTAGTACCAGGTTGAGATTCCACGCAGGCACCACTGAGTGCAGAGGAGGGCGCAGGTGATTAACTCCCTTGAGAAAGCGCACCACATCTGGCTGCGAAGCCAGGGAAGCACCCTTCAGGCGGCCCCTGAAGCAAGCCAGAGCCGCTACCTGGACTTTAAGGGAACTGAGCGACAGGCCTTTCTCCAGACCTTCTTGCAGGAACGCCAACACTGAAGAAATTGGAGCAGTGAAGGGAGAAAGTGAGCCTGCTTCACACCACGCTGCAAAGATACGCCAAACCCTGGCGTAAGCAGTAGAAGTAGAGCGCTTCCTCGCTCTCAGCATAGTGGCGATGACCTTGTCTGAGAAGCCCTTCTTCCTCAGACGCTGCCGCTCAATAGCCAGGCCGTAAGACCAAAGGGGGAGGGATCCTCCATCACCACGGGACCCTGATGTAACAGGCCCTGCTCCACTGGCAGCCGCAGAGGATCGTCGACTGAGAGCCTGATCAAGTCCGCATACCAGGGACGCCTGGGCCAATCCGGACCCACCAGGATTACCCTGCCGGGATGCTTTGCCACCCGGTCTAGCACCCTGCCCAACATGGGCCAGGGCGGGAACACATAGAGAAGCTCTTGTGTCGGCCACTGTTGGGGAAGAGCATCTACTCCCAGGGATCGAGGGTCCCGTCCTCTGCTGAAAAAGCGCGGCACTTGGCAATTGGCCGATGGCGCCATCAGATCTAGGCTCGGCTGGCCCCAGCGCTTCGTGATGTCCAAGAACGCCTGAGCAGATAGCTGCCACTCTCCGGGCTCCAAGGTATGGCGACTGAGAAAGTCCGCCTTGACATTCATGACTCCGGCAATGTGGGCCGCTGAAAGCTGCTCCAGGTTCGCTTCCGCCCACTGGCAAAGATTCATAGCCTCCTTGGCTAGAGGGGCGCTCTTGGTACCTCCCTGGCGGTTGACATAGGCCACAGCCGTGGCATTGTCCGACAGGACCCGTACAGGCTTCAACACCAGTACCGGGATGAACTCCAAAAGCGCCAACCGAATGGCTCTGAGTTCCAGGAGGTTGATAGACCACTTTGCCTCTGCAGGAGACCAGAGCCCCTGCGCTGTCCTTCCCAAGCAGTGGGCTCCCCGGCCCGACAACGAGGCGTCCGTCGTGACGACAATCCACTCTGGGGTCACCAGAGGCATTCCCGCAGACAACTTGTCTGTCTGCATCCACCAGCTCAGCGCCTTGCGCACTGCTGGGTCCAAGGGAAGGCGCACAGCATAATCCTCCGACATCGGAGTCCAGCGCTGCAGCAAAGAGTGTTAAAGTGGTCTCATATGAGCCCTGGCCCAGGGCACAACTTCCATCGTGGCCGTCATAGAGCCCAACAGCTGCACATAGTCCCAAGCCCGAAGGGGAGAGGCTACTAGGAACTGGTCCACCTGAGCCTGAAGTTTGACAATCCGATTGTCTGGCAGGAACACTCTGCCCACTTGGGTGTCGAATCGAACTCCCAGGTACTCCAGGGACTGAGTCGGGCGCAGCTGGCTCTTCTCCCAGTTGATGATCCATCCCAGGGAGCTCAAAAGAGCAACTACCCGGTCCACAGCTTTGCCGCACTCTGCATAAGAGGGGGCTCGGATCAACCAGTCGTCCAGATAAGGATGGACTTGTACCCCTTCCTTTCGTAGGAAGGCCGCGATGACCACCATTACTTTGGAAAAGGTCCGCGGGGCAGTAGCCAACCCGAAAGGGAGGGCTCTGAACTGGAAGTGTCGTCCCAGGACTGCAACACGCAGAAAGCGTTGATGAGGAGGCCAAATGGGAATATGCAGGTACGCTTCCTTGATGTCCAAGGATGCCAGGAACTCTCCTGCCTTCACTGCCGCTATAACAGAGCGGAGAGTCTCCATGCGAAAGTGCCGCACTTTCAAGGCCCGATTGACCCCTTTGAGGTCGAGGATAGGCCGGACAGAACCTCCTTTCTTTGGTACCACAAAGTAAATGGAGTAACGTCCCTTGCCAAGCTGACTTTCTGGCACCGGAACGACCGCGCCCAAGCGGATCAGATTGTCCAAGGTCTGCTGCACTGCCACAGCTTTGACCGGAGACTTGCAGGGAGAGAGTACAAACCCGTCTTTTAAGGGTCGGCAGAACTCTAGTTTGTAGCCGTCTCTGATGACTTCCAGCACCCACGCGTCTGAAGTTATTGTGGTCCACTCGCCCAGAAACGAGGACAGCCGTCCTCCAATCTGCACTGGGGCGTGGACCAAGACCCCGTCATTGGGTACGAGACCCTGGGGGAGGACCGGAGGGAGCACCTCCGGGACGGCGGTCTCTGCGAAAGGAATGCTGCTTGGGGGAGAAATTGAAGGAAGAGGGGGCAGAGGAACCCGACTTGCCCGGGCGGTACCGACGGGCTTCCTGCAACCGTCCTCTGGAGGTACCGGGACGAGTACTAGCCCGAGCCCTGACCTCTGGTAATTTCTTGCCCTTAGACGTGCCGAGATCGGTCACGATTTTGTCCAGCTCGACCCCAAAGAGCAGCTTGCCTTTAAAAGGCAACCTAGCCAGGCGGGATTTAGAGGCGTGGTCAGCAGACCAATGTTTCAGCCAAAGCCACCGCCGCGCAGAGATTGTCTGAGCCATGCCTTTCGCTGAGGCCCTCAAGACATCATACAGGAAGTCTGCCAAATAGGCTAAGCCCGATTCCAGGGCCGGCCAATCAGCCCTCAAGGAATGATCCGAGGGGGAAGCCCGCTGCACCATAGTCAGGCACGCCCTGGCCACATAGGAGCCGCAAACTGAGGCCTGCAAACTTAAAGCAGCCGCCTCAAAGGACGACCTTAAGGCCACCTCCAATCTTCTGTCTTGGGCGTCCTTTAGGGCCGTGCCACCTTCCACCGGCAACGCCGTTTTCTTAGTCACCGCAGTGATTAAAGAATCCACGGTAGGCCACAGATAGGCCTCACGTTCACTCACAGCCAAAGGATAGAGGCGGGACATAGCCCTAGCCACTTTAAGGCTCACTTCTGGGACATCCCATTGAGCCGAAATTAAGGTGTGCATGGCATCATGCACGTGGAAGGTTCTAGGCGGGCGCTTCGTCCCCAGCATAATGGCAGAGCCAACAGGGGCTGAGGGAGAGACGTCCTCCAGAGAGGAAATCTTCAAAGTGTCCATGGCCTGTAACAACAGGTTGGGCAAATCCTCTGGGCTAAAAAGCCGCGCTGCAGAGGGGTCATCCGCTCCATCCGAGCGGGGATCCGTCTCCTCCAAGGAATCCGCAAAGGACCGTTGGGAGACCTCAGACACGCTGCCCTCATCTACATCGGAGGAGACAAATTCCTCCAAGGCCTGGGAATCAACCCGAGGGCGTTTACCTCTGGGAACCTCAACCTCTTTACCAGACGAGGGAGCAGGGGCAGCGTTGTGCATGAGGAAGGCCTGATGCAGCAGCAAAACAAACTCGGGGGAGAAACCCCCCAGACTGTGCACTTCCGCAGCCTGGGCAACAGCCCTAGACGCACCCTCAACCGGCGCTCGCAATAGCGGGGGAGAGACATGCTGCGCATCCAAGATGGCGTCCAGCGCGACACTCCGCGAAGGAGCCGCGCGGGAAGAACGGCTCTTAACTTTAGCCGCTTCTGTGCCGTCGCCCAAATTAAGGGCGTTCATGGCATTAATGTCTCCAACCTCAAGGGCGGCCCAAGAAGAAGCCGTCCGAGCCGCGTGGCCGGCCAAGATGGCGGAGGCGAGGAGCGGGGGATGGGCGTTTATGGCGGGAAAAACCGCCACGCCGGAGGAAGGACCGGGACATTCATCGGTCACGAAACTGTCACCCAACAAGGGCGAATCAGGCTTTAAGACCCCCGCATCCCCTCTAGAAGCGCTCAAGCGACCCGGGGAGCGACCCTTTGCGCCCTCGCCCTCCGACGCCATATGCCACGAGGAGAAGAATCGGGGAACCCCCTGCCCGCTATAAAAAAGGTAAAAATTACCTGCTGTCCGCTCCGAGTTGTAACGACCTGGTGTCCCAGTGAGTAGCTGCAATAGACGCTTAAATAAACGTCGAAATAAACGCCTTTAAGGACGTTCAAAAATTTTTTTTTTTTTTTTTTTTAACGGAGCCAGCGGGAGGGGGGAGAAAAGGAGGGACCTGGCACCACCAGGTTTGCACTTGCTCAAAAGAGCCCTCAACCCCAGGCACTCAACAAAACCTAAAAATTAGGCTTGGAGGCCTAGCCAGAGCTGCTGCTGTGTGTGACCACCACCTGCTGAGATAGAGAACATACTGAGGAGTTTCCGGCAGCACATGACCACATATAGGGAGGCAAAAGTTTGCTCTCTATCTCCACCTGCTGGTAGATGGACACAACCCACCAGTCTATGGATTGATCAGCTTGATGATATGGAAACAGCAATTAATAATTAATGCAATAATTTCAGAGTTAACCGCAATCAACTTACAGCCCTAGTATTGATAATAAAGAAGTTAAATTTCAACTTACAGCCCAAGTATTGATAATAAAGAAGTTAAATTTAAAAAAAAATACATTTTAGATTCCTAAAATGAAATCCTCAGATGATTTAACATAAGGAAAATTTCTGCTGCCAAATTGTAGGAATCCTTAAAAATCTAAAACAAACCACATGACGACCTGCATCAAACTGTTTTTAGCATCAGTTTTCTTCAATTTCCTCCCTGTTTTATTTGGTATTCATACCGTGGAGGGGGAAGGGGAAGGAAAGAGTGGAATGGAAAAAAAACCAAGGATGAGGGATAGTGGAAAGAAAGGGGGAAGGAAAAGAAGAGAAAAGAATAAGAGATAAAATGGAGGTCAAAATGAGAAATGCAAAATGGTCTACTGGGACCATTTTTTAAATGAGAATTTTGTATTTATATAACAACAAAATTGGGCATATCACACTTGAAATGGCCATTTATCTCAGAATCATCATTTATGAAATCGGACAGAACAGAGGGAATAAACTTAACAGTCAGTGTATTATTTTTTAGCTAATCCTGCGCAATGCACATCACTATTTTTCTATACAAAATTAGTTTCCTTTCTATAGCCCATTTCTGGAAGATTATATGAGATACACATCCTATTGGTACACCTGTCCCTACCTTTTTGGTTGGACATTGCAACTGCAAGCATATTCCTTCTTACATTGATTTCTTTATTGTTTACAATTTGCTTATATAATGGTTTTGGTTGTATTTATCTTTTAATACCATAGATATGGTTTTTGACATATGTATCATTTTTTTTATTACTCATATACGCACAACACAAATATAAATGAATCTCTGAATATCCATTATTATACTAACTTTATTATATATGTTCATCACTGACTTTTAATACGTCACAGATGTATATATGTTCATCACTGACTTTTAATACGTCACAGATTTAATTTGTGTGTAATCACTTTATCTTTTAACATTTTCATTTTCTTAAGTGATTTTATATATTTTTTTTGAGTTCACTAGTTTATCACTTCATATATGTATGTATTTATTTTGATTTATATTTATGTTTAAATCTGTTTATTGACTTAAAGAACAGAAAATACACACAGAATGTTGCAACAAAAGAACAATAACAGTGCAACCAACAACTGTCATTGCAGCAAACGTCAATTAGATTTTCATTTTTATCCCCAGTCAGCCCTCCTTCTCCCCCCCACCCTCCTTGAACCCTCTTATATTTCAAAATTTTAATAACGCCAAGGTAGCACAGTGCAAACTGCTTCCTCAGATCCAAAAAAAAAAAAAAAAAAAAGACAGTTGTAGGCTCAGAACCAGCAACAAAATTATTTTTGTTTTTGTTTCCCACCCCTCCTGACTTCTTCCCCCCCCCTACCCTCATCTTATCTATCCCCCAACTAAAATATTTTGATTTATATTTAATAGAACTCCTGACACAGGCACTTGTCAAAGCATGGCCATGCCAGGCTGTATTGTAATAAAGGCTCATCTACACTGCACGGCTCCTGTATAATCTTTCCTTTGTTCCCTGGCTCTCTCTGCTACTTTGGTTGCTGAAACCCAGACCAACACAAAGATCTTACCTCCATGCTCCCAAGTAGGGCTGGTGGGTTCTGCCGACATCCATCAAGGTATCCATCCACAAGGGCCACAAAGTCAGACATCATTTCATCCAGCATGACTAGACGGAGGGGCAGCAGGTACACAACTTTTAATGCTAACACTTTCAGCAACAACGGCGGGACGGGACGCACAAGCCATTCACTGGGATCTTCCTACACCCCCACATAAAGAAAGTACTTCTTAGTTTGCTATAACCACCTTCCTTTACTCTTCTAAGCCACCCCATAAAGTGCTATTCTGGTTTGGATAAGATTCTGCAGTATTTTACAGTACCTGGCAGTTGATGAGTTTATCTTACTTTTATTAGTTACAAAATGAGGCTTATAATATTGTAACATTCTGCAGCACTACTGGTTAGAAAGTCTGTGCTTTAGGCTATGATTTGTCCTACAGAAACAACCCACAAAAAACTAGCCCAGAATGTGCTAAAACTCCAAGAACCAGATCTGTCTCAGAATCCCGTTTCACTTCTGAACAATATCCTGTGGGTAACTGTTACTAGAGTTTCCCCTGTCACTAATTAGTTAAACTAAACTTCAACTTGTGTTATTTGTATAATCCTTTTTCTCCCATTTGTTGTCTGAATTGTATTTTTCATGTTCACTGTTTCTCCTTTTTTATTTACTAAACTTCTTAGTTTGTTAGCTCTGTATCTGTGACTGATCAGTGACCCAAAGAAGTGAGCTTTGGATTCTAGTATGTGTGTGTTTGGTGAATTCTGTTTTGTGGGAATTATATTGTCCCTACACACCGCCATAAGAATCTGTAGAGCAAGATATTTGCCCACACTCAACCAAGGATACAACTGATAGGCTGCAGAAGGGACCTGAACATTGGTGGGTACCACCCACCAAGCAACCAAAGTATTAACCCTGAGTGGGAGCTAGAAGTAAAGCTAATTCATTGAGGGAGTCATTTACTAAAGCTTAGCTTGAGTTATCTGCAGCAGGGCCCATAGGAATAAAATGGGCCCTGCTGCAGACACTTGAGCTAAGCTTTAGTAAAAGACCCCCTATGCGACAAGCCTACCACAGTACATAAGCTTGTAATGTGGGAGTAACTAGTAGGACAAAAACATCCTTAGCCAAGCTAACTACTACAGTCTCTTTCCTATCACTACCCAACTGTAAAAAAAATTACAAAGACCCAAAATCTTCCACATGACTCCTGATTCCAGCCACCCTGGTGAGAACCAGCGCCTTGGTACTTTACTAACCGATCTATACAGAAACAAACTTAAGCTAATCTATCTAATGCTCAGACTTCCTATCCTTGTCTTCGGGTATTCTTGCACCACTGTTTTCTTTCAACAGCATGTTATGTTCAGACTAATTCAGTAAATAAGGGATCTTTGTACTAACCCATTTTAAAAATCAGCAACCTAGTGCACTAACTGCTGGCTTTAACATGAGAAGTATATTAAAGCTCAGCGTACTAAAATGAGATGCCACAGGTCGCAGTTTAAGGCTACAATTAAGAGGGCATAGCCATGTTATACTGTCAAGTCAGGTATCTCAATTTTCCTTAAGTGGCACAACTGAAAAGACCTTTCAGTGTAGGGAATACCTGCTGCATCTCCTATCCACAAGTCAAGCCTTTAACCAGAAGTCAATGTTGGACCTCTGGACTTCTCACCCTACCACCACCACATATTCAACAACTGAAGGAGTCAATGAAGTCTTCAGTGAGAAGAAAATGTTAGTTTATTTTATACTGGCAATGGTACCAAAATCAAAATTATGCCACCACCACCAAATCATGTGCCTCATATAAGCCATGCTGTTCTGAAATACAGAAAATACTGAAGGACTTTTTAGAGAGCTGTTTCATCCATAACTCATGACAAATCTTACAATCATGCAATTATTTCAAAACAGCTCCAAATCTCCCACTTCAATTTCACCACAATCTTTCCTAGGATTATCATATACAGTCTGTTCTTTCAGTTAGTCTTTGGGAACCTCTGCGGTGCTCACTGCTATGGAAACCAGGGGATCTGTGACGTCATTAGTGACGAATAGTTTAAATAACAACAAACAAATGCCGGCACCATCTTTGCGGAGGGGTGATCCCTGAAAGTAGTAGCAGAGCTGGTGCTATATACGGCTAAGGGTAAAGTAACTTGAGTTTAATATGGGGGAACCAGATGGGGCCATTTGAAGTAGGTAAGCCCTAATGGTATCTCTTTAAGGATGTTAATGTTAAATTTTGATTTTCAGGGGAATGTCCTTGAGACAGCCCGAGGGAGGGCGAAACATGCGTGTTGGACGCTTCTAACCCCCCGAGCCAGATACAATCTATAGAAAAAGATGAGCATTACTATTCAAATTTGAATTGAAAAAGTATAAGTATTAAATATAAATAGTTCAAGATGAGGTAATTGGGAGAGCCAATGAAGAGGTGGGTGCTACTAATATTGCTTCTCGCTAATATTAGCAATGAGCACTGCTGAGGTTCCCAAAGACTAACTGAAAGAACAGAACTGTATATGATAATCCTAGGAAAGATTGCGGTGAAATTGAAGTGGGAGATTTGGAGCTGTTTTGAAATAATTGCATATTTATCAGTAGGCTCCTGAAACAATATTATTATTGAAGTGTGGCCAAGGTGATAGGTAAATCCTACAATCAACCATTAGAAAAGGTATTTATATATACACAGGGTATTTACATATACACAATTCCAAACAGTATGGAAAACAGTCATTTTGTTCTGCTGAAAATGTCACTGGCACCTTTGTGAAGTAGGATGAGCCCAGCATGTACTTGTGCGTGTGGGGTGGGAGTGGGGAGATGGGAGAGGTCATCCTCAGACCAATAAGGCTCACATTAATACAGCCAATAGCCAGTTCACTATGCTTCCTACATAGAGAGAGACGTTTTCTAGACACTTATCTAGCAGATAGGTACACCAGGCCACAGCTACTGATGGAAAGCTGTGAACTATCCTTTACCTGGACAGCACACTGCCTGTGCTTCAGAAAGGACACCTTCCCAGGTGACATCTCCAGGTAGCGGATCAAACTCTCCTCCAATGTACTGATGCAATGTGGGAGGAAGCCACCTGTTCCCATGGAGAATAGCAACACATCTGCAATCTAGGGGCGAAAAAAGAATTCCCAAGCTAAACCATAGTAGAAGAACTTTTATGAGGCAAAACACGTTTTATAGAAGGTTTAGAAAAGAGAAGGATAAATCAAGCTGGCAGGGAAAAGAAGTGCCACAGGAAAGCTCAAGAGTGCTAGTGATAGAAGGTGGCAAGTAAATGGAAATAGCAGGAATGGAATGACATGGTTCAGTTTATTCTTGGCTTCTTGTGACAAAACAACAAGCCAAGCCAGTTGTTGGGTTCTACCTTTTCAAAGCTCTCTCAGTTCTACTGCCTGATCACTGTACATCATTAACTCTATGAACAGCATCCCCACATAATACTTGGAGATCCAGTTCTACTGAGGGCTACACAGTGCATGACATTTCTACTGTTTGCTCACAGCTGAACTCATTTTCAAAGTAACTGGCTTTCGTTTCATGTTCTGTTCACACTTGGGAATCAATCCAAGATTATATCAAAATGCTAAAGTTGTACCTAAAACTTCACTAATCCAGCATTAATTATTCTTACAGTAGTTAATCTAGGAATAGAACTGTACCTGGGAAGGATTAATTTTGTCAAGTTGAACACAGAAAGCAAAGTTATTCACTCGTAGCAGATGTTCTCTGAGGATAGCAGGCCAAGTACTCTCATATCTGGGTGACATCATCCAATGGAGCCCAGTGTGGATGCTACCTAGCACATATAGCACGTAGAGAATTCTAGCAGCATCCCACCATGCAAATGCCCTCCCACCCAACACTGAGCACAGGTTCCTCAGTAGAACAATACAGCTGAAAGAATACAACTAGGGGAAGTGTGAGGGTATGTGAACAGTTGGCCTGCTGTCGTTGGAGAACACAGTTGAGTAACTTTGATGGTTCCAAGGACAAGCAGGCCGATAGTACTCTCACATCTGGGAATCCCTAACTACCAGACTCACTGAAGACAACTATGCTAGGACAATAGGGACTCGGAACATTGAGGCCTTGAAATCAATACTATATACAATCTACTTGTGAAAGTGCAACATGGAACAGAACAGAACTGGGCCTAGGAGGATGGAGTTGGATTCTAGACACCAAACAAATTCTGCAGAACTGTCTGACTGAAATGGCTATCAAGTCAGGTATCCTTCTCAAGGTAATAGTGAGATGTGAATGTGTGGACCAAAGACCACATCACAGCTTTGCAAATCTTCTCGATGGAGACTGACCTCAAGTGGGCTACTGACATAGCATGGCTCTGACATTATGAGCCTTGACATGTCAGCCCAGCCTGGACATAAGCGAAGGAGATGAACTCTGTTAGCCAAAAGGAGAAAATGTGTTTGCCGATGGTTACCACGATCCTGTTTGGGTCAAAAGAAACAAAAAGCTGGGTGGACTGTCTATGGGCTTTAGTTAACTCCAAAAAGACGACTAAGGCTTGTTTGCAGAACACTTTCACCAGGATGGGCATGAGAAACGCTTGAGAAAATTAAAAAAATCATAGGATAGGAAGCAACGTCCTTCTGTGGATTAGGAATTAGTTATTAGACAGAAAACAGAGGGTAGGATTAAATGGTCATTTGTTTCAACAGTGGAGGGTGAATAGTGGAGTGCTACAGGGATCTGTACTGGGAAAAATGCTATTTAACATATTTATAAAGTATCAGGAAATGAGAACAACAAGTGAGGTGATTAAATCTGCAGATAACACAAAACTATTCAAAGTTCTCAAAACATATGTGGACTGTGAAAAACTGCAGGAAGACCTTAGGAAATTGGAAGATTGGGCATCCAAATGGCAGATAAAATTTAATGTGGACAAATGCAAAGTGATGCACATTGGGAAGAACAATCCAAATCATAGTTACCTGATATTAGAGTCCATCTTAGGAGTCAGTACCCAAGAAAGAGATCTAGGTGTCATTGTAGACAATACACTGAAATCTTTTGCCCAGCGTACGGAAGCGGCCATAAATGCAAATAGGATTCTAGGAATTATTAGGAAAGGGATGGTAAATAAAGACCAAGAATACTATAATGCCTCTATCGCTCCATGGTGAGACCTCATCTTGAGTATTGTGTTCAATTCTGGTCACTGAATCTCAAAAAAGATAAAACAGCAGAATTAGAAAAGGTTCAAAGAAGTGTGATCAAATGATAACGGGGAAGGAACTGCTCTCATATAAGGAAAGGTTAAAAAGGTTAGGGCTCTTCAGCAGGGCGGGTATGAGAACGGGGAAAGAATGGTGGCAAGACAATTGACACCACCTTTGGCAAGAACTTTGGGTGAGTGCGGAGGACTGTTATGATGAAATTTAGTATAAGGAGCATGGGCTACCAAGACTTGAAGCTCACTGACTCTACGAGTTGAAGTAACAGCCACCAAGAAAATTACCTTCCAGGTCAAATACTTCAGATGGCAGGAATTCAGTGGCTCAAAAGGAGGCTTCATCAGCTGGGTGAGAACAACATTGAGATCCCATGATACTGGCGGAGGTTTGACAGGGGGCTTTGACAAAAGCAAACCTCTCATGAAGCAAACAACTAAAGCCTGTCCAGAGATAGGCTTACCCTCTACACGTTGATGATAAGCACTAATTGCACTAAGATGAACCCTTACAGAGTTGGTCTTTAGATCAGACTCTGATAAATGTAGAAGGTATTCAAGCAGGGTCTGTATAGGACAAGAGTGAGGATCTAGGGCCTCGCTGTCACACCAGACGGCAAACCTCCTCCATTTGCAAGAATAACTCCTCTTAGTGGAATCTTTCCTGGAAGCAAGCAAGACTCGGGAGACACCCTCAGAAAGACCCAAGGTGGCGAACTCTACGCCCTCAACATCCAGGCCGTGAGAGCCAGAGACTGAAGGTTGGGATGCAGAAGCGCCCCCTCGTTCTGAGCAATGAGGGTTGGAAAACACTCCAATCTCCACGGTTCTTCGGAGGACAACTCCAGAAGAAAAGGAAACCAGATTTGACACGGCCAGAAAGGAGCTATCAGAATCATGGTCCCGCAGTCTTGCTTGAGTTTCAGCAAAGTCTTCCCCACCAGAGGTATGGGAGGATATGCATACAGGAGGCCTCTCCCACAATGAAGGAGAAAGGCATCCGAAGCTAGCCTGCCGTGGGCCTGAAGTCTGGAACAGAACTGAGGGACCTTGTGATTGGTCTGAGTGGCAAAAAAATCCACCAAGGGGGTGCCCCACGCTCAGAAGATCTTGTGTACCATGCCCGAGTTGAGCGACCACTCGTGAGGTTGCATTAGCCTGCTCAACCTGTCGGCCAGACTGCTGCTTACGCCTGCCAGATACGGGACTTGGAGAAGCATGCTGTGAGCGCGAGCCCATAGCCACATCTGGACGGCTTCCCGACACAGGGGGTGAGATCCGGTGCCCCCCTGCTTCTTGACGTAATACATGGCAACCTGATTGTCTGTCTGAATTTGAATAATTTGATTGGACAGCCGATCTCTGAAAGCCCTTAGAGCTCGCAACTCCAAGAGATTGATCTGTAGACTTGATTCCTGGAGGGACCAAGCTCCTTGAGTGTGAAGCCCGTCTACATGGGCTCCCCACCCCAATAGAGATGCATCCGTAGTCAGCACTTTTTGCGGCTGAGGAATTTGGAAGGGACGTCCCAAAGTCAAATTGGATCGAATTGTCCACCACTGAAGGGAATTGCGAAATTCGGTGGGTAGCTGGATTGCATCCTCTAGATCCCCCCGCGGCCTTAAGCCACTGGGAAGCTAGGGTCCATTGAGATGATCGCATATGAAGACGGGCCATGGGAGTCACATGGATTGTAGCCTCAACATCTGCCGAGCTGTGATCTGCTGAGACGCTCTGGCCAAGGAAACAAGAGACAGGAGGTTGTCCACTCTCGTCTCTGGAAGATAGGCATGAGCTGTCTGTGAATCCAGCAGAGCTCCTATGAATTCTAGTTTCTGAACTGGAAGAAGATGGGACTTTGGGTAATTTATGACAAACCCTAGTAGCTCCAGGAGTTGAATAGTCATCTGCATGGACTGCAGAGCTCCTGCCTCTGAGATGTTCTTCACCAGCCAATCGTTGAGATAGGGGAACACATGCACTCCCAGTCTGCGTAGCGACGCTGCAACTACCGCCAGGCATTTGGTAAACACCCTGGGTGCAGACGTGAGCCCAAAGGGCAGCACACAATACTGAAAGTGCTGTGTTCCCAGACGGAATCATAGATAGTGCCTGTGAACTAGCAGTATCGGGATGTGCATATAAGCATCCTTTAAGTCGCGAGCATAGCCAAGTCGTTTTTCTGAATCACGGGAAGAAGGGTGCCCAGGGAAAGCATCCTGAACTTTTCTCGGACCAGATATTTGTTCAGGGCCCTTAGGTCTAGGATGGGACGCATCCCCCCTGTTTTCTTTTGCACAAGGAAGTACCTGGAATAGAATCCCAGCCCTTCTTGCCCTGGTGGAATGGGCTCGACCGCACTGGTGCTGAGAAGGGCAGAGAGTTCCTCTGCAAGTACCTGCCTGTGCTGGAAGCTGAAGGATAGAGCTCCCGGTGGGCAATTTGGAGGGATGGAGATCAAATTGAGGGAGTATCCTAGCTGGACTATTTGGAGAACTCTCCGATCGAAGGTTATGAGAGGCCACCTTTGGTGAAAAAATTTTAACCTCCCCCCGACCGGTAGATCGTCCAGCACAGACACTTTGATAGCGGCTGTGCTCAACAGGAGCCAGTCAAAAGCCCGTCCCTTGCTTTTGCTGGGGAGCTGCGGGGGCCTGTCTAGGCGAAAGCTGTTGACAAGAACGAGCGCGCTAGGGTTGAGCCTGAGAATGCTATCGAGAAGGTGGATTGTACCTACGCTTATTGTAAGTATAGGGAGCATTCCGCCTTCCCCGGAAAAAACGTCTACCTGATGAGGTAGATGCTTAAGGCGCCCGGTGGGAGAGATTGTCCATAGCGGTTTCCCGTTAGTTGAGCTGTTCGACCACCTACTCGACTTTCTCGCCAAAAATATTATCCCCCTGGCAAGGAACATCCGCCAGCTGCTGTTGGACCCTATTATCCAGGTCAGAGGCATGCAGCCATGAGAGTTTGCGCATCACTATACCTTATGCAACAGCTCTGGATGCAACATCAAAAGAATCGTAAGCACCCCTGGACAGGAATTTACGACACGCCTTCAGCTGCCTGACTACCTCCTGAAAAGGCCTGGCGTGCTCCAGAGGGAGCTTATCCACCAAGTTCGCCAGTTGCTTGACATTGTTCCGCATGTGGATGCTCGTGTAGAGCTGGTACGACTGAATCTTGGACACGAGCATGGAGGACTGGTAGGCCTTCCTCCCAAAAGACTCCAAAGTTCTAGATTCTCGTCCCGGGGGCGCCGAGGCAAAATCTCTATAACTTCTGGCTCTCTTGAGAGCAGAATCCACAACCATAGAGTCGTGAGGTAACTGCGACTTCATCAACTCAGGCTCCCCATGGATTCGATACTGGGATTCAGCTTTTTGGGGGATGGTGGGATTACTTAGTGGTTTCGTCCAGGTCTTCAGCAATGTCTGCTTAAGGACATTATGCAGAGGAACAGTGGATGACTCCTTAGGTGGTGAAGGATAGTCAAGGACCTCGAACATCTCGGCCCTGGGCTCATCCTCAGAAACCACCGGGAAGGGAATAGCCACAGACATTTCCCGCACAAAGGAGGAGAAAGAAAGGCTCTCCGGGGGAGAAAGTTTCCTTTCAGGCGAAGGAGTGGGATCAGAAGGAAGACCACAAGACTCCTCAGAAAAGAAATACCTGGGATCCTCCTCTTCTCCCCATGAGGCATCCTCCTCGGTGTCGGACAAGAGTTCACGAACTGCAGTCCGAAACCGGGCCCGACTCGATTCGGAGGAACCATGTCCTTGATGACGATGTCGAGAAGTCGACTCCTGTGCCGGCGGCGATGAACCTCCCTCCAGCGATGTCAATGGGGAGTTGATCTGGGTGGCAGCCGAAGCCGCAAGCAGCATCGGCGACAGCACCACAGGCACAGAGCTCGCTGCCGCTTCCATCAATGGTACCGAAGGCGCAAGCACCCCCCAGTACCGGAACAGACTGGCGCAGCAGCCCCTCCAGGAGACCTGGAAGAATGGCTCTGAGGCGCTCGTCAAGAGTGTCTGCCAGGAAAGGCTGTGGGGCCGGTGCAGGAGCCGGAGGCAGAACCTGTGCAGAGGAAGGAGGCGGTACCGGACTGTCCGAAGACCGACGCACCAACACCTCTTGGATGGAGGGTGAGCGGGCCTCCTGGTGTCGACGCTTCTCGGGTGCCGAGTCCCTCGACGCCCTGGAGCTCCTGGTACCGTGTGTAGAAGGAGATCGATGCCGATGTTTCTTAGCCTTCGTTCAATGCACAGCATCGGTACTCCTCGGTACCGACGAGGAGAACGTGGAATTCACACGCATCCTCGGGGTCGGGACCGAAAGTGGTCGGTCCCGATGGGCCTTTGCAGCAGAAGACCCACTCGACGGCGCACTGCTCCCAGCGTGCGGTGGTCTCCGGACAGGTATTACCTGCTCTCCCGATGTCGATGCCATCTCCGGTGCCGATGTCGACGCCGCCGACCTCAGTACTGCTGTCGACGTCAAAGTGCCGGGCAAGGCTCAAAACAGACGTTCCCGCTGAGCCTCTCTCGACGCCTGTGTCCACTTTTTAAGGCTAAGACACAACTTACACACGTCTGGGCGATGGTCGGGCCCAAGGCACTGGATACACCACAAATGGGGATCGGTACCTGAGATTGCCGGTTGCACCAACCGCACTTCTTGAAGCCGCTGGGAATCCTCGATGTCATGGACGGAAAAATAGCGGCGGCGAAATCAAAATTTGCAATGGTGCCAAGAAAAAAGGGGCACAAAAAGAGAAACGCGAACGTGCAGCCCAAAAGGGCCGCGACGGCAGCGAAAGAAAACTTAAGAGGGCCCAACTAAGAAATAAGGGAACTACTAGAAAGATTTTTTTTTAAACATATTAACTGTCTTCAAGAGGAGAACGAAGAAAAGAAAAAAAGCACTAACTCGCGACAAAAAAAACGACGGCTTTTCTCGGGCACAGAGAGAGACGGCTATTAATACACAACCACTCTCTACCGCGGAAAAAGAAAAAACTGACAGGACTCTCGCGCAACGGGCAGGAACCTGATGTCCGCGCATGCACAGTATGCACACCCACGCGCGATCGAAGGCTGTAGCAATCTTTTGTTGCTAGGTAAATTCCGGTCTCGGGGCTGCCGTGGACGTCACCCATCAGTGAGAACAAGCAGCCTGCTTGTCCTCGGAGAATAAGTCCAAGAGGTTTCCAGCTCATCTCCTGTTTTTGATTTTAGGTAGCATTATCCACTGATTTACATATTCTGGTAATTCTCTGAGTAGAATTAGATAAAACATTGTACAGCGTTTGAAAATCCCTCTTGCTTCTACCGGTGTAGAGAGATATATAGTGGGGTAACTGTCAAATTTGGTCTTTGAGAATATTAGTTTTGCTGCTATATTTTGCACCGACTGCAGTCTTTTTCTTACTAATTTGGTGCAGCCTACATTAAATACATTGCAATAATCAATTTAGATGAGGGATTGTACCAGCAGTTTGAAATTTTCGGCACTGAAGCAGTGACATATTTGTCTTAGCTTTCTAAGGACATTGAATGCTTTTTTTGACTACTTTTTGACAGTGATTTTCCAGTCTACCATGATTCCTAATATTCTCAATTCTCTGTCTACTTTTAGGGGGATATCTTGGAGGTTTAACTGTATGTCTGATATATCTACATTCGGTGATGTAACAATTAGGTATTTGGTTTTGTCGCAATTTAATTTTGGGCCTAAGTTCGGATCCCTTTTTTTATTTTACTAAGGTGAGCCCACATCTATCAGCAGATTAACAGCATCCTTATCCTTTTTGAAAAGGAAAGTATAACATGATGTCATCAGCATAAGAGAAGCAGTTTACTCCTTTTTCCATGAAAATATCTAAGGAGGCCATAAGAAGGAAAAATTAGGTTCTTACCATGATAATTTTCTTTCCTTTAGTCATAGCAGATGAAGCCATTACGTATGGGTTGTGTCCATCAACCAGCAGGGGGAGATAGCACTCAACTTTTCTCAGTGCCTCATGGCCAGCTAGCTCCACTGCCTCTTCAGTATTTGAAGCTTCCAAAGCAGTATGGCAAACTGCAATGGGAATAACATGAACTTTCCTCACAGCGAACGATGGCCCCTTAACAAAGGCATGAACTCAAAAAAGGAGGGAATGAACATCCTCCTGGAGGGAATAAACTCGTCCTCCACTTTATATAAACGGAGGGAATACTTGCATCCTCCTGAAGGGAATAAACTCATCCTCCCAAAACATGAACTGGAGGGAATGAACTTATCCTCCTATAATTGTAACAAGAATTCTGAAGACTGTTTTCCGACTCCCCAAGGAAGGAATATAACTTCAGGAAACAAGAACAGCACCTAAAATCAGAATCACTGCAATACAGACAATCATACAGGGAGGGCTCATGGCTTCATCTGCTATGACTAAATGAAAGAAAATTATCATGGTAAGAACCTGATTTTCCCTTCTTTGTCATCAAGCAGATGAAGCCATTACGTATGGGATGTAACAAAGCAATCCCTAAATAGGGTGGGAACAAGCCACACCACGCGCTAGCATCTGTGCTCCAAAACGCGAATCCCTCCTGGCAGCCACATCCAGCCTGTAATGTCGGGCGAGAGAGAGCTTAGAAGTCCATGTTGCAGCACTGCAAATCTCATGAAGAGATAGTGCTCCTGTTTCCGCCCAGGAAGAGGAAATCGCTCTTGTGGAATGTGCCTTAAAGGCTTCAGGTGGAGCCTGGCCAGACAGCAGATATGCTGAAAAGATAGCTTCTTTGAGCCAACGGGCAATAGTGGCTTTAGACGCTGAAGACCCTCTGCGAGGACCTGCAAACAGCACAAAAAGATGATCAGAGGTCCTGAAAGAATTTGTAATTCGCAGATACTGCAACAGAGTCCTGTGCACATCCAAAAGGTGTAACTGCCCAAATGAATCTGGAAACTCCTTCTCAACAAAGGAGGGAAGAAAAAACAGGCTGGTTTAGGTGAAACGCTGAAACCACCTTAGGCATGAAGGAAGGCACGGTCCGAACCGTGACCCCTGACTCTGAGAATTGCAGAAAAGGGTCTCTACAGGTCAGCACCTGGAGCTCTGACACCCGTCTCGCCGAGGTAATGGCCACTAAAAAGACGGCCTTCAGTGTCAAATCTTTCTCTGAAGCACGCCAAAGCGGTTCAAAGGGAGCCCCCTGAAGGGCCTTCAATACTAACCCCAGGTTCCAAGCTGGACAAGGTGCCCGCACGGGAGGACGGAGCTAAAGCACCCCTCTAAGAAACCGTGCCACATCTGGATGAGCAGCTAAGGACACGCCTTCAACCTTGCCACGCAGGGAGGGCAATGCTGCCACTTGCACCCGCAGGGAATTATAGGCCAAGCCTTTGTGTACACCATCCTGCAAAAAGTCCAGAATCGGCGAGACAGGAGCCCGCAACGGAGAAAGCGCTCTTGAAACACACCAGACTTCAAACTGGCGCCAAATCCTGGCATAAGCCACGGAAGTGGAGTGCTTACGGGCCTGCAGGAGAGTGGAAATTACCTTATTTGAGTAGCCTTTATCTCTCAATTGCGCCCTCTCAATCACCATGCCATAAGACCAAAGCGGCAGGCATCCTCCATGGCCACCGGACCCTGTGACAACAGGTGCGGTACCAGAGGCAACGGAAAGGGAGCCTCCAACAGCATCTGTCGGAGGTCCGCATACCAAGGCCTCCTGGGCCAATCCAGGGCGATGAGCACCACTTCTCCTGGATGCAGCCGAATCCGCAGGAGCACTCACCCTATCAAGGGCCACGGAGGGAAGACATACAGCAAGCTCAGGGGCCAGGGTTGAGTCAAGGCATCCAACCCGGCAGAGGAACCCTCCGTCTGCTGAAGAAGTACGTGATTTTGGCATTGGTACTGTTCGCCATAAGATCCATCACTGGCTTGCCCCATTTGGCACATATCTGCAGGAATACATCGTCTGCTAGTTCCCACGCTGGATCAATCTGATGCCTGCTTAGATAGTCTGCTTGCACGTTGCTCTGACCTGCAATGTGAGCTGCTGACAGGGACTGTAGATGCAGCTCGGCCCATGGCAAATTTGTTCAGCCTGCACGGCTAGAGCTCTGTACTCAGTGCCGCCTTGTCGAGTTATGTAGGCCACTGCTGTCGTGTTGTCCAACATCACTCGGACAGCCAATCCTTCCAGGGTCACTTGAAAGGCCAGAAGAGCCAGAAACACCGCTTTCAGCTCCAGGCGGTTGACAGACCACTCCGACTCGTCGGGAGTCCACAGACCCTGGGCATGCTTCCCCTTGCAATGTGCACCCCAGCCCTTCAGGCTGGCATCTGTCACCACTAGGCACCAATCGGGGAGCGCCAGCGGCATTCCCCGCCACAACATGCTGTCCGAGAGCCACCACTCCATACTGAGGCGGGCCGCAGGGAGCCAAGAAAGTCTGCACTGATAATCCTGAGATACTGGAGACCATCGTTGAAGTAGAGAATACTGTAGAGGTCTCAGGTGTGCTCTCGCCAATGGCACCACTTCCAAGGTGGCCGTCATCGATCCCAACTGCTGGACAATGTCCCAAGCTCGCGGGCGGGGCATCCTCAGGAGCAGACGGACCTGATTCTGAAGCTTGCACCGCCTTTGTTCAGGAAGAAACACTTAGCCCGAGGCTGTGTCGAACCTGGCCCCCAAATAGAGATTGCGATGGGGTCAGGTAACTTTTGGCCATATTGACGACCCAGCCCAGAGATTGAAGGACTGAAACCACTCTGGCTGTAGCCAGGTGACTCTCTTTTTCTGAGTCTGCTCTGATGAGCCAGTCGTCTAGGTACGGGTGAACCCGGATACCCTCTCGCCTGTGAAAGGCAGCTACTACCACCATTACCTTGGAGAAGGTTCGGGGAGCTGTGGCGAGGCCAAAAGGCAAGGCCCAAAACTGGAAATGTTTTCCCAACACCGCAAACCGCAGAAACCTCTGGTGCGGGGGCCAAATTGGTATGTGCAAGTAAGCTTCTTTCAGGTCCAGAGACATGAGAAACTCTCCTGGCTGTACCGCCGCAATGACGGAGCACAGGGTTTCCATGTGAAAATGTCGCACTCTTAAGGACTTGTTTAGCTCTTTTAAGTCCAGGATCGGGCGAAAAGACCCGCCTTTTCGTGGCACCACAAAGTAAATGGAGTAGCGGCCTAGACCTTGTTTGGTGGGAGGCACCAGGGTCACAGCCCCTATCTGGCACAGACTGTGCAAACCACTCCACAAACACGTCTCTCACCGGGGCATCGAATTCTATTCAGTATCCGTCTCTGATCAGGTCCAAGACCCACTGATCTGCGGAGATTTTGGCCCACTCCTCAAAAAATAGGGAAAGTCTTCCTCCGATGACAGGAAACGAGGAGGGGGCTGGCGCACCATCATTGAGAGGGTTGCCCCTGAACTCCAGGCCTTGAACCGGCAGCTGCGGAACGTTTGTCCGAGCAAAAGGAGTTTCTCTGCTGAAAGCGGGCACGCGAAGTTAACCCAGCAGCAAGCCCCGGGCGGTACCTTCTAGCTTCACGGAAGCAAGGTCTGTAAGAGGAGCGGACTGCCTGACCCTTAGAGGAAGGCTTCGGCCTATCTTCGGGCAAGCACTGAGGTATGGAATCCCCCAGGCCTTTAACAATGCTTTCCAGCTCCTCACCAAACAGGAGAAGGCCTTGAAAGGGCAACTTCACCAACCTTTGCTTAGAGGCCATGTCCGCCGCCCAATGTCGTAGCCAAAGAGTGCGGCGAGCCGCCACCGCTATAGCCATTTGTTTAGCCGAAGCTCTGACCATATCATAAAGGGCGTCAGCCAAAAAGGACAAGGCCGACTCCATCCGCGGAGCCACTTCAGATAAGGTCTCCGCTCCATCACCGGTTCCACTGCCTGCTGTAACCAAGCCAGGCAGGCTCTAGCAGCATAACAACTGCATGCAGACACCCGAACAGTGAGACCTGCCAAATCAAAGGACCGCTTCAGAGCTGAATCAAGCCTGCGGTCTTGAATATCCTTCAGGGCAACACCTCCTTCAACAGGGAGGGTAGTTCTCTTTGTCACAGCCGTGACCAGGGCATCCACTTTAGGCACTGCAAAGCGAGCCAAATGTTCCTCACTCAGAGGGTATAATTGCCCCATAGCCCTGGCAACCTTCAAAGGTCCCTTGGGGTCAGCCCATTGAGCCGAAATAAGCTCTTGGATGGAGTCATGCAAAGGAAAGGCTCGAGCAGGCTTTCTGGTACTAGCCATCCTTGGATTAACCGAGGAGGCTGTGGCACTCCCAGGATCTTCAATCAAGAGGGCTTGTAAGACATCTGAAATAAGCGCTGGCAGCTCCTCGCGGTGGAAAATCCTCACCGCAGACGGATCATCAAGCTCCTGTGGCAATTCTGCACCCGACTCTGGCTCCTCAGCCCAAGAAGTTCTGCCAGACCCCTCAGAATCCTCATAGCCCGACCAAGGGAGGGGGGGGGAAGGGGGGTGCGCCACACTCAGAAGGGGAATTAGCACTGGAGGATAAGAAACAGGCAAAGCCAACTCCAAAAGGCCAGGATCCACCGGCGGGGGGGGGGGGAGGGGGGGGGCAGGCAGAGGGTCTGAAGATCCCTGTGGAACAGCTCTTTTAAGCATGTATGCCCTATGCAGCATTAAAACAAAATCAGGGGAGAAAACCGCTCCCTGACCGCCCGGATCCTGCCCAGGGCTATCAGCTCTATTATTAGCCTCACTCAGAGGACCCCCCCCCCCGGATTCAGGGCTCTCCGTCGCAACGGAGGCCGCGCCATGTGGAAAATCCAAAATGGCATCCACTGCCAGCTCAGAGCGCAAAAGATCGCCGCTCGCCATACTCGGACCGGCTCTACCGTCTGTACAGCACGAATTACAGAGCCCCGCTGCTGATTTGCGCTTGCCACATTTAGAACAGAGCTTTACAGTCATCGCTGAAAACGGCGGTAAAATTCAAAAATGGCGGTTCGCGCCAAAAATGTCCTGATCGCGGGCCCACCCCGGAGGAGTCAGAAAACACTCTTACCTCACTAGACCGAGTATCACAGCTCCGGTCCTGGAGAAGAATCTCAAGAAAAAAACCTCTTTTCCAAGATCGCTTTTTTTTTTTTTTTTTTTTAACGCTGTGAGGAAAGCAGAGGCAAAAGAGGTAAATAAAAACACTCCGGAGGCTCAGATAAGTGGGAAAGTCAGGGAAAGGCGAACCAATGTGCCTGCATCCACTGAGTGGGAAAGGACAGGGAAAAGCAAGCTAATATGTCCACATCCACGGGGGCATGGGTAAGGCAGGGAAAGGGCTGACCTATGTGCCTTCAAAGTGAAGCTGCTATAGCCTCTAACACCCCGGCTAAAACTGGCAAGCCAGGAGCCACCCCCAGGCAGATTTTTGATGGAGCTCGAAGAAGCTGCTGCCACCCTGCTTGGGGAGATAGAGAATACTGAAGAGGCAGTGGAGCTAGCTGGCCATGAGGCACTGAGAAAAGTTGAGTGCTCTCTATCTCCCCCTGCTGGTTGATGGACACAACCCATACGTAATGGCTTCATCTGCTTGATGACAAGGAACATTGAATAATACTGGAGATGGGGGGGGGGATCCCTGTGGCACTCTGATGCTCACCTTCCATTTGTCTAAAATAAGGTCATTCATCTTCGCACTGTAAGTTCTGTGTCCAAGGAATCCTCTTATCCAATCAAGGTCTTGGCCTCCTATACCAAAAGCAGTCTAAGATTTATAACAGTATTTATTGATTCACTATGTCAAATGCACTGGAGAGGTCAAACTGCAAAATCACTATTTGTTGACCGTAACTCATAAACTTACTTAGTTCGCTAAACAGTGTGCCTAGCAGTGTCTCTGTGCTGTAGCTTTTCCTGAATCCTGACCAATTTTGATGCAATAAGTTAAACTGCTCTAAATATTTAGTAATTTATTTTTTGTTACATTTGTACCCCGCGCTTTCACACTCTTGGCAGACTCAATGCTGCTTACATGGGGCAATGGAGGGTTAAGTGACTTGCCCAGAGTCACAAGGAGCTGCCTGTGCCTGAAGTGGGAATTGAACTCAGTTTCTCAGTTCCCCAGGACCAGAGTCCACCACCCTAACCACTACTACTACTACTACTACTACTACTACTACTTAACATTTCTACAGCGCTACTAGGGTTACGCAGCGCTGTACAAATTAACAATTAAGGACGATCCCTGCTCGGAAGAGCTTACAATCTAAAGGATGAAATGTCAAGTTGGGGTAGTTAAGATTTTCTGAGAAGAGGTGTAGTGATTAGGTGCCGAAGGCGACATTGAAGAGGTGGGCTTTGAGCATTGATTTGAAGATGGGTAGGGAGGGGGCACGGCGTATGGGCTCAGGGAGTTTGTTCCAGGCATGGGGTGAGGCGAGACAGAAGGGGCGGAGCCTGGAGTTGGAGGTGGTGGAGAAGGGTACTGAAAGGAGGGATTTGTCTTGAGAGCGGAGGTTACAGGTAGGGACGTAAGGGGAGATGAGGGTAGAGAGGTAAAGAGGGGCCGCAGATCGAGTGCATTTGTAGGTGAGTAAGAGAAGCTTGAACTGTATGCGGTATCTGATTGGGAGCCAGTGGAGTGACTTGAGGAGAGGGGTGATATGAGTATATCGGTTAAGGCGGAAGATAAGACGTGTGGCAGAGTTCTGGATGGACTGAAGGGGGGATAGATGGCTACGTGGGAGGCCGGTCAGGAGTAGGTTGCAGTAGTCAAGGCGAGAGGTAATGAGAGAGTGGATGAGACTAGGCCACTCCACTCAGCAACTATGCTTTCTAGGATCTTGACATGTAGAGGTATCGAGGCCACTGGTCTGTAATTGGTTACATCTCCTAGGTCACCCTTCTGATTTTTCGGGATTGGGTGAGAATGATCTTTCCTAGTTGTTTAGGAAAGGCGCTATTGTATAAGGAATCTGTTATCCATCATTTCCCAAGTTTCAGATAGCTCTCTGATGGTTGTCTTATTAATAAGAAAGCTGGGCGTCTATCCAATACGCATTGGGACTTTGAGTATTTTAGTACTGCCATTTAAAATTCTTCTTCTGATACTGGAAGAAATCCCGTCCAGTATCTCTCTGCTGTGTGTTCCATTTTCTTCTTTTTTTACCATCTCCCCACTTGATAGAATATCTGTGAAGGCTGTTTGATCAACAGGTTTTCCTTCTATTATTAAACTTATATCTGTGACTTTCTTTTCAAAGTAACATGTTAAGGACTCCGTGGAGGGGATAGAGGTCATACAGTTTATTAGATCCTCGAGTTTCGCTAGATAATCTAGTATCTGATATAATTTCCTCAAATTTGGTTTACCTTTCCCTATCCTCTCTGAAAAGTAGCTTTGCCTAGCTAATTTGATTTGAAATTTATAGGCATTAACTAATTTTCTTCATGCTTCTCTATCTGCTGTACTCTTCTGAGTTTTTCTCCAGATTCTTTCTCGTTTCCTGCATGACTTCTTTAGGATTAGTAGTGTGTCAGTAAACCAGGGGACTTTCCTTTGTTTTCTGATCTTTTTTTCCTTCCTTGGGGCTGTTTCATCTAAGACTGCCTCAGTTAAGTCATTCCATTGTTCCAGTAGTCTAATTTTTACAGTTTGTCTTCAACTTTTAGCCAGAAGGTTTCCTGGTCTATTCTGCTACAAACTATATGTGAGTGTAAGTTGTTATGTTTCTTATTTCCAATTATATTTTCTTGTCTGGATTAGAAAATGTGATAACAAATGGTCCAACCATATTAGGGGAGGAGGGGGCCTATCCTATATCTTCTTCCGATTCTCATTGTCTGCACCCCAAGCCATGAGATCTAACTGGTGACCTATCTGGTGAGTACTCCGAAGGGATGTAATTCCTACCTCTATACTATCTAGGAACAGGGCTGCGGAGGGGCGGGGGGAGGCAAAATTCCTTGGGCCCAGGCCTCCAAGGGGGGACTGGCGCTGGACTCTCTCTCTCTTGCTCCTGTCGAGACCTGGGTGATCGCATCCCGACAGGAGCAGGAGAGAGAAAACTCCAGCGCTGGACTCCCCCCTTGAAGGCTGGGGAGGACCCGAAAGAACAGCCACTGCAGATCTTCCTCCAGCGCTGCACTTCACTCTGCCCATTGCTTGCCATTGCCAAGCGGCTGCTTTTTCTCTCAGGCTGCACATGCTTGGGGACAGAAATCTAACCCTCCCCCCTGCAAGTAATCTCCTCCATCCCAGCCCCCAGCCCCTGCTGCACTCAACAAATAGTTAAGCTGTGGAGCTCTTTGCCGGAGGATGTAGTAAAAGCAGTTGGCGTATCTGGGTTTAAAAAGAGGCTGGAGGTAAGTTCATAGTCTGCTATTGAGAAAGACATGGGGAAGCTACTGCTTGCCTGGGATTGGTAACATGGAATATTGCCACTATTTGGGTTTCTGTCAGGTACTTGTGACCTGGTTTGGTCAGTGCTGGAAACAGGATACTGGCCTAGATGGACCATTGTGGCTGTTCTTATGTTTACTGTAGGAAACAGGATACTGGGCTTGATGGACCTTCACATAGTATTGGTTACTGATACTCGTTTTCTGGTGTTGGCAAACTCCAGCATACATGCCCCACACTTGGATTCAGCACCCCTCTTCTTCACAGCACATAGTCTGACCTACAATGCAAGCACTGCAATCAGTTGAAAAGTTCATAAGCTAGCCAGGCCTATCTTTTGCACTTTGTATAATCAAATTGATCTCAGACCAAAGATATCCTAAACACTCAACCTGTTAGATGAAACTTTAGAACCAGATAGGAAAGCTGCTCTATTGTTAATGTTACCTAGCCCAGAACTGTAGGGTTACCTGTGTGTCAAAGACATTGCTGAGAACAATCCCATACTGGTGAGACAGACAGTCAGAAAGCCAGCGGCAGTCATGGATGACCTAAAAGGTAAAGAAGATGAAAACTTTGTTAGAAACCCTTACCTTTCATTCTGTTTTTCAGAGGGCCTCCTTTTGTAGCCTAAATATGCTCACACAGCTCACCTTTAAAATATTCTTGTCCTCTAATAATGTCTGAAGCCCATTCCTAAAGGCTCGGGCCCCTAAGACCAAAATGTCAAACAGATATACATGCTTCCTTGTGGCAATCTACAAATTTAAAAAAAAATCATCCATTTAGAAGAAGCCTGTTTGGTTCATGCTACAAACATTTTTGCTATGAGATATTGCAATGTCTGGGAAAAGAAGACATATAGACACCATCAGGTCAATAATCAGTTACTGTGATCAGCAAGATTGAGATTCGTGCAGTATGTTGAAATCAGTGAGGTACTGTTAGTTGTTTGGCGACTATGCCTTCTGTCAATTTAGTTGTTAGGGGCATGGATGCTAATCAGTCTGTAGTTCGAGGTGTCTTCTGATTTTTTTTTTTGTGTCTGTTGGGATGGGAGTTAGTAGGATATTTCCTCTGTCCTGAAGGGATAGGCCTTTTTTTTAATAGATAATTAAGGTGGTGAGTTCTGTGACGTATTGATTGGGGGGGGGGGGTCATTATATAGTTGGGGCAGGTATCTAGTTGGCAGTGGGCGGAGGAGAATTTTCTGAATGCGTGAGCTATTATTTCAGTGCTTAGATGAGTGAAGGTATTCCAAATACGGTCTGCCAGGTACTCCCTTGGGATCGGATCTAGTTAGTTTATAAAGGTTTCTGGATTAATATTTCCCTAATGCAGATTCTTGTGTAGATTGGTAATTTTTTCTTCAAAGTATTTGGCAAGATTGTCTGCATGTGGGAAGTTTGCATTCGGTGTAGTTACCGTTTTGGTGTTAAGTAAGTTGTTTATTAGTTTGTATAATTTCTTTGTGTCTTTGTAATCTGTGCCTATTTGCTCCCTGTAGAAGTTTCTTTTGGGTTGTCTTATTTTATATTTGTATTTTGTTTGACTTTCTTTCCAGGCCTTTAGTGATCGTTCGCTTTTTTATTTTTTTCCAGTTTCATTCTAATTTTCTAGTGTGTGTTTTTAGAATTTTTAGTTCTTCGTTAAACCAGAGTATTTTATTGCGTTTTTGTGCTGATTTTATACGTATGGGTGCTATTTTGTTGAGGATTTCGTTGCATCGTTCGTCCCAAACAGTGAAGTCAGTTAAATTGTTTTTTAGTGCCCAATTGTTATCGTATATTTCTTGCCAAAATGTTTTGGGGTCTATTTTACCTCTTGTTTTATATAAGGCCCATTGATGCGTTTGGGGAAGACCTTTCTTCTTCCAGCATAAGGTCATAGTTAATTTTGAAGTGCAGACCAAGGTACGCTTTTCCATTGCTGTTCCATTACCGAAAAGGTTCGGTCACTGGATAGTTTGTATGTTAATAGATCCAGTGCATGGCCTTTTATGTGTGTGGGATTGACTTGTGGCCAGTGTGTTAAACTGTTCATGAGCCCTTGTGCCTAGGCACTAAGCAATATCACGGCCACAAAACCCCGCACACTCAGGATAATCAACTAGCATCAAGAAAAGGGAGATAGACCACTCAGCCTCACTGCCGAATGGGAACCCACTCGTACAGAGTCCAAGCGTACGTGCCTCACGGTCGAACTAGAACCGAGTCATACACTAGGGAAGGGAAAAGAACAACGAGGGGTCCGAAAAGGGACTGGAGCACATGCAACGCACACAGCGCTAGCTAGTGACACAGGGGAAGGGTGACAAACAAAAGGCTGGCAGGTACAGGCTACAACCAGAGAAACAGAATGCAAAGGCTACACAGAAACACAGGTAGCAGAGGCAGAGCTCACAGGGAAAAAGGGAAAGCCGAGGACAGAATGGGACATAGACTCTACACAAGAGCGAAGCTCCACAGGAACACTCTAGGCTGTACCATACACTCAAGGGAAAAGGGAAGCCATTCATAGGAACACTCTAGGCTGTACCATACAGCACTCAAGGGTAAAGGGAAGCCACCTATAGGAATACACAAAGCTGTGCTACACAGCACTCAAGGATAAAGGGAAACCACTTATAGGAATACACAAAGCTGTGCTACACAGCACTCAAGGATAAAGGGAAACCACTTATAGGAATACACAAGACTGTGCCACTCAGCACTCAAGGGTCAAGGGAATCCACTCACAAGAATACACAAGGCTGTGCCACAGAGTCAAACAACAGACACTAGAGACAAAGGGAAAAGCAAGCAAACAGGGAAAGCTGCCTTTACATACACCAATCAGATAATGAGCAAAGCTCACAAGAAACAGGAGACAAACACAGCAGACAAAGAGTTAAAGCATGCTAAAGGGAAGAGCTGCTTTTAACACACAAGTCCGGAAGAAGCATGCAGACAAAGGTTTAAAGCTTAAAGCTAACAAAGGGGAAAAACAAACAATGTTCCTACCAGGACAGCAGCACACAGACAGAGCAAACAGAGCACCCACAGCTGCACGGAAGCAAGGTAATCAAGGAAAGCAGCTAGGCCAGGGAAACAATCAAGCATTCGCTGGAAACAACCAGCACACAGAGAAGCTACAAGCAACAGGCAGAGTAAGCAAACCCCAACAGAAGCACAGTATGCTACTAGCACTACAGGGGCGTAGCCAGACAACAGATTTTGGGTAGGCACCAAGTGTTCCCCCGCCACCACCAAAAACATATCTCAGCTGGCAGGAAAACACTTCTTTCCACCTTGGCAGTCTGCAGCAGGCATGCGCAGGTGCCGGTATCATGGAGAGTAGTGTTTTCGTTACCCTCAGCTTCAACTGGTGGAGCTTGGGATACCCACCAGCTACCACTAAACGTATGGTACTGTTGGGTGGACCTTAGCCCTAAATACCCAGGCCCACCTGTGGCTATGCCACTGCTAGCACAGACAGAGAAAGGGAAAGAGGCTCAAGCTAACAGGAATCAACGCTAAAGCATGGGCTGTAGGGAGAGGTAGGTTTAAATAGAACTGACTTCTGACGTCTGCTGCCTCAGACGTCAGCTTAATCCCTAACAGGCCGAGCAGAAGCGAGTCCCAGTCATTCCCCTGCCTGTCTTAGCAGAATCATAACACAGTGGAAGTCCCACATTTAAAATCTTATAATTTTGGACACTTTCTTACACTTCATGCTTTGGGTATTGCAAGGATCTTTTCTGACTGATAATTAAATTTGACATGGGTGATTGCTTTTGAAAATGTCTATGAGCTGATGCCATAGTTTTCTAGCAAATGTGTAATTATGGTGGCTCTCAGTTTAATCGCTCCAAATGGGCTTGTTTTGCTATAACAGGAGTTTAGTTCTCTCAAATTAATTGTTTTACTGTGTGTAACTTATTATGAGAACAATTACATCATATCCTCTTTGAAGAGATGACCTAACTGCATATGTATGTTCCTATACAAACTATGTCACAGAGTGGAACTTCTGTAACCAAGTGTGCAAATAAGGTGTGAACTCCCAACCAGCCACCAGAGAGCACAAGGAGATAGCTATTTATGGGAATGTAAATTATGGTTAATGACCCCTAATCCAAAATCTCCAGGAGACAGCAGGAACCATGAACTACCAAAACCACTAAGCTTCCCCCCCCCCCAAAAAAAAAACCCAAGTAATTAAACATAACACCCTTTGCATGTTTACCTGAAGCCATAAAAGCTTTCCATTTCGACAGAGATTCAAGCCCTCTGCAGCTATGCCAATCACATTCTGGCACTTAATGTGGTGAATCTGGAGAAAGATGTAAACAAGTGTGAACTCATTCCCAACTACTACCCAAGGGGAGAAACGGCAATTAAAGGCTGCTTTTCAAAAACATACTACTACTATCATTTCTATAGCACTATCCCTTCCAAAGTGGGAAGCCAACCAAGGGAGCAGCTGCATATTTAACACACTAAGTTTCTAAAGCTTACATGAAAGATACATCTAAAATGTGCACTCAGGCCAATAAGAAGTCAGTTGCTTGAAAGTAAACATTTAAACTCCCACTCAATCTGGCTATGGGTTGGAAAATCTCAGATGTCTATGGAGTTGGTACAGTGCAGTTTTCCACAGAATGACCAGGGCCACAAAATTCAAAATGATTTAAGACAACACTACGCTGAACACTACGCATGGAGCGCCTACCTGTCTTGGGTACAGTCAAAAGAAGATTACTCAATTTATTCATATATGGACTCTATTTTGGGGCTCTTATGCCCTGGCTGTTTAGTGTTTTGCTCAATGCCTTGCAATGTTGATCACTTGAGCGTGGGTACCACTTTCTATGTGGCTTCATAATATGATTCCAGTTTGCTGGAAACCATGGTTGGATCTAGGCACCGATATGCGGCACTACCACTGCTGTTGCTTGTCAAGGAAGTATCTGTATATTTGTCTTGGAGAAAAGTGTTGCCCACCAAACCCACCCTTGGTACTGTCCATAGGATTGTTGCTGTATCCATGAAAAATATTAAACACAATGAAAAACCATACGTACGACTGGGCCAAAATTATGCTGGAAGCCATCAATTACAATGTATTGCACATCTTCTGCCTCTATTAACAGAAAAAAAGCCACAGTGAAGTAACTGGCACACATCCTCTACAATCAGAGCAAATCCTGAATGCACGGACACTGAAGAACTTCACTATAGTCCTAATACATATTCTGCAGCTGTTCACATAGAAAGCAGATTTCTGCACATTAAACTTAAAATAAACATACCCACTTCTTGAGCAGTGGCACAACTAAAGATCTACTTTAGTTTCTGCTGCCCGTCTCGTCTTCCGCCAGGGTCGCTTTACTCATACTACCCCTCTCCTCAAGACCCTTCACTGGCTCCCTATCCGTTTTCACATCCTGTTCAAACTTCTTCTACTAACCTATAAATGTACTCACTCTGCTGCTCCCCAGTATCTCTCCACACTCGTCCTTCCCTACACCCCTTCCCGTGCACGCCGCTCCATGGATAAATCCTTCCTATCTGTTCCCTTCTCCACTACTGCCAACTCCAGACTTCGCGCCTTCTGTCTCGCTGCACCCTACGCCTGGAATAAACTTCCTGAGCCCCTACGTCTTGCCCCATCCTTGGCCACCTTTAAACCTAGACTGAAAGCCCACCTCTTTAACAATGCTTTTGACTCGTAACCACTTGTAACCACTCGCCTCCACCTACCCTCCTCTCTTCCTTCCCGTTCACATTAATTGATTTGATTACTTTATTTATTTTTTGTCTATTAGATTGTAAGCTCTTTGAGCAGGGACTGTCTTTCTTCTATGTTTGTGCAGCGCTGCATACGCCTTGTAGCGCTATAGAAATACTAAATAGTAGTAGTAGTAGTTTCTAAAGTACCAAAGACTGTGTTTTGTTTTTTTTAATTAATGCTCATCTTACAGGCTAAAAGTACTGTACACTACTACTACTATTTAACATTTCTAAAGCGCTACCAGGGTTACGCAGCGCTGTACAATCTAACAAAGAAGGACAGTCCCTGCTCAAAGGAGCTTACAATCTAAAGGACAAAAAGTGCAGTCAATCAAATTGGGGGCAGTCTAGATTTCCTGGATAGAGGTACAATGGTTAGGTGCCGAAAGCGACATTGAAAAGGTGGGCTTTGAGCAAGGATTTGAAGATGGACAGGGAGGGGGCTTGGTGTATGGGCTCAAGGAGTTTATTCCAAGCATAGGGTGAGGCGAGGCAAAAAAGGCGGAGCCTGGAGTTGGCGGTGGTGGAGAAGGGTACTGAGAGGAGGGATTTGTCCTGTGAGCGGAGGTTACGGGTAAGAGCGTAAGGGGAGATGAGAGGAGAGAGGTAATGAGGGGCTGCAGATTGAGTGCATTTGTAGGTTAGTAGGAGAAGCTTGAACTGTATGCGGTACCTGATCGGAAGCCAGTGAAGTGACTTGAGGAGAGGGGTGATATGAGCATATCAGTCTAGGCGGAAGATAAGACGTGCAGCAGAGTTCTGAACGGATTGAAGGGAGGATAGATGGTTAAGTGGGAGGTCAGTGAGAAGTAGGTTGCAGTAGTCAAGGCGAGAGGTGATGAGAGAGTGGATGAGAGTTCGGGTGGTGTGCTCGGAGAGGAAGGGGCGAATTTTGCTGATTTTATAGAGAAAGAAGCGACAGGTCTTGGTTGTCTGCTGGATATGGGCAGAGAAGGAGAGGGAGATGGGCAGATGAGACGGGGAGGATGAGGGTGTTGTCGACTGAAATAGAGAGTGGAGGGAGAGGAGAAGTGGGTTTGGGTGGAAAGAAAATGAGCTTGGTCTTGGCCATGTTCAGTTTCAGGTGGCGGTTGGACATCCAGGCAGCAATGTCGGATAAGCAGGCTGATACTTTGGCCTGGGTTTCCGCAGTGATTTCTGGTGTGGAGAGGTAAAGCTGGGTGTTGTCAGCATAAAGATGGTATTGGAAACCATGAGATGAGATCAGCGAGCCCAGGGAAGAGGTGTAGATTGAAAAAAGAAGGGGTCCAAGGACAGATCCCTGAGGAACTCCAACAGAGAGCGGGATGGGGGTGGAGGAAGATCCATGAGAATGTACTCTGAAGGTACGGTGGGAGAGATAAGAGGAGAACCAGGAGTGGACAGAGCCCTGGAACCCAAATGAGGATAGTGCAAAAAGAAGTAAATTATAACTGACTTATTTCACTCAATTACCTTCCAGGTCTCGCTTGAAGGCACTTGTTGGGCAGGTCCACGTCTTCTGTGAACTAGATGCAGGCTCTTCCACACTGCATCCGACAATGTTACTTCCATCCATTTCCAATTTCTCTGCAGATAGATCTTTACTGCAAAACGTGAAACACTAAACCTATCATCTACAAGGGAACTGGGAGCACACAGCCTGTTTTGCAACATAATCCTTAAAAACATATATACATAACAAGATTATAAATTTCTTCTTCCAAACCAGTTAAAACTACACACTGAGGGAAAACGTATAAAGCTGCATATCATTTGGTTGTCAGGCTCTCTAAACCACTGCATCTTTAATCACATCTGAAATTTAGACATCAACTATTCTTTTATTACACAAATTATATTTGATTTCTAAAGAGAGGACAGATAAACACAGAAAGTGGACCATTTTTGTCATCATCTAATCAAACAAAAGTAACGGCAGCTCTGGTATCTCAGTGTTTAAAAGAATAGACGCCATAATTCTTGACTGACTGTACATTTGTCCTTTAGATTGTAAGCTCTTTGAGCAGGGACTGTCCTTCTATGTTAAATTGTACAGCGCTGCGTAACCCTAGTAGCGCTTTAGAAATGTTAAATAGTAGTAGCCAAGACCAGCCCTATGAGAGGTGGCTATAAAGAACCATGGTCTCATTCTACAAAGCTTCCACCAATGCAAAAATTTTAATATCTGCCTGCAGAATTTTTTCCTCACACTACAAAAAGATGAAAAAGTGCATCTTGGAGAATATTTGTTTCTGGCCAGCAGAGATTTACTCTTGTGCCCATTTTTTTTTCACATAATGTAAGTTTCACAAAGATTGAAAAGGATATATGGCACAGGCACAATAGCTGCTGGCGTGGATGTGGAGACCAGGGGACATTCTTGCATATATGGTGGAACTGTCCTAAAGCACGAGTGTTATGAGAAGTTATATGTTTAATAAATAGGGTATTGGGCATCCACACTTAGCCTCTGGGCAAAAAGCGGAATACAACTTCCCGTTTTGTATTTGTATATGCTATTGAATGTGGGAGTCCCAGGTATTCGAGGCAATAAGGTAAAATTATGTATCATACCTGATAATTTTCTTTCCATTAATCATAGCTGATCAATCCATAGACTGGTGGGTTGTGTCCATCTACCAGCAGGTGGAGATAGAGAGCAAACTTTGCCTCCCTATATGTGGTCATGTGCTGCCGGAAACTCCTCAGTATGTCGATATCAAAGCTCCATCCGCAGGACTCAGCACTTAGAGAATTACACCCACAAAGGGACACTCTGCCCAGCTCACCACCGCCGAAACGGGGGAGGGGAATTAACCCAGCTCATCCCCACACAAGTGGGGGAGGGGAATCCGTCCAGCTCATCCCCGCGGAGCGGGGGAGGGACACCACACCCGCCGATGCGGGGGGATCTGGCTTATCCTGCAACCGCAACCGCGGGAGGAGCTGACTGACCCTAACACCGCCGAAGCGGGAGGGGTACAAAGCTGCCCTACAGCCGCACGAAGCGGGAGGGAGTGCCGGCAGAATTAAAGTCTCAATCCAGCCCCGTAAAACGGAGGGGAGAGGAATGCAGCAGCTCACTGTAACACAAACTCGTCTCAACTCTTGAAGAATCCAAGTGAAAAAACTTGAACACGAAGTCCTCCTGAAGGAACTGAAGACTAAACTTGAACCTAAAATTCAACCAGAATATAAACAGTACAGATATCTGGGAGGGGCTATGGATTGATCAGCTATGATTAATGGAAAGAAAATTATCAGGTATGATACATAATTTTACCTTCCATATCATCATGCTGATCAATCCATAGACTGGTGGGATGTACCGAAGCAGTACTCACCCAGGGCGGGACATTGAAATCCCTGACCTCAACACTGAAGCTCCAAACCGGGCCTCCGCCCGAGCAGCCACAGTCAAGCGGTAATGCTTGGAGAATGTATGGGCCGATGCTCAAGTTGCCGCCTGCATATCTCTGCCAAGGAGACGGACCCGGCCTCTGCCATCGAGGCCGCCTGAGCTCTAGTGGAGTGAGCCTTCAGCTGGATAGGCGGCACCTTCCCCGCGGCCACATAAGCCGCTGCAATGGCTTCCTTGACCCATCTTGCCACTGTAGGCTTAGCAGCCTGCAGACCCCTACGAGGACCTGCAAACAGGACAAACAGATGATCCGATTTCCGGAAATCATTGGTCACTTCCAAGTATCTGATGATGACCTGTCTCACATCCAGATATTTGAGAGCAGAATACTCTTCTGGGTAGTCCTCCCTACGAAAGGAAGGGAGACAGAGCTGCTGACTCACATGGAAGCGAGAAACAATCTTGGGTAGGAAGGAAGGCACTGTGCGAATAGTCACTCCTGCCTCCGTGAACTGCAGAAAAGGCTCTCGACAAGAGAGTGCCTGGAGCTCGGAAACTCTTCTGGCTGAAGTGATAGCCACCAAAAAGACTGCTTTCAACGTCAGGTCTTTCAGAGATGCCCTCGACAAGGGTTCAAAAGGCGGCTTTTGCAAGGCTCTTAGCATCAGGTTGAGATTCCACGCAGGCACCACTGAGTGCAGAGGAGGGCGCAGGTGATTAACTCCCTTGAGGAAACGCACCACATCTGGCTGCGAAGCCAGGGAAGCACCCTTCAGGCGGCCCCTGAAGCAAGCCAGGGCCGCTACCTGGACTTTCAGGGAACTGAGCGACAGGCCTTTCTCCAGACCTTCTTGCAGGAACGCCAGCACTGAGGAAATTGGAGCAGTAAATGGAGAAATTGAACCTGCTTCACACCACGCTGCAAAGGTACGCCAAACCCTGGCGTAAGCAGTAGAAGTAGAGGGCTACCTCGCTCTCAGCAGAATGGCGATGACCTTGTCTGAGAAGCCCTTCTTCCTCAGACTCTGCCGCTCAATAGCCAGGCCGTAAGACCAAAGGGGGAGGGATCCTCCATCACCACGGGACCCTGATGTAACAGGCCCTGCTCCACTGGCAGTCGCAGAGGTTCGTCCACTGAGAGCCTGATCAAGTCTGCATACCAGGGACGTCTGGGCCAATCCGGACCCAACAGGATTATCCGGCCCGGATGCTTTGCCACCCGGTCTAGCACCCTGCCCAACATGGGCCAGGGCGGGAACACATAGAGAATCTCTTGTGTCGGCCACTGTTGGAGAAGAGCATCTCTCCCAGGGAGCGAGGGTCCCGTCCTCTGCTGAAAAAGCGCGGCAGTTGGCAATTGGCCGATGACGCCATCAGATCTAGGCTCGGCTGGCCCCAGCGCTTCGTGATGTCCAAGAACGCCTGAGCAGATAGCTGCCACTCTCCGGGCTCCAAGGTATGGCGACTGAGAAAGTCCGCCTTGACATTCATGACTCCGGCAATGTGGGCCGCTGACAGCTGTTCCAGGTTCGCTTCCGCCCACAGGCATAGATTCATGGCCTCCTTGGCTAGAGGGGCGCTCTTGGTACCTCCCTGGCGGTTGACATAGACCACAGCCGTGGCATTGTCCGACAGGACCCGTACAGGCTTCAACGCCAGTACCGGGATGAACTCCAAAAGCGCCAACCGAATGGCTCTGAGTTCCAGGAGGTTGATAGACCACTTGCCTCTGCAGGAGACCAGAGCCCCTGCGCTGTCCTTCCCAAGCAGTGGGCTCCCCAGCCCGACAAAGAGGCGTCCGTCGTGACGACAATCCACTCCGGGGTCACCAGAGGCATTCCTGCAGACAACTTGTCTGTCTGCGTCCACCAGCTCAGCGCCTTGCGCACTGCTGGGTCCAAGGGAAGGCGCACAGCATAATCCTCCAACATCGGAGTCCAGCGCTGCAGCAGAGAGTGTTGTAGTGGTCTCATATGAGCCCTGGCCCAGGGCACTACTTCCATCGTGGCCGTCATAGCCCAACAGCTGCACATAGTCCCAAGCCCGAAGAGGAGAGGCAACTAGGAACTGGTCCATCTGAGCCTGAAGCTTGACAATCCGATTGTCTGGCAGGAACACTCTGCCCACTTGGGTGTCGAATCGAACTCCCAGATACTCCAGGGACTGAGTTGGGTGCAGCTGGCTTTTCTCCCAGTTGATGATCCACCCCAGGGAGCTCAAAAGAGCAACCACCCGGTTCACAGCTTTGCCGCACTCTGCATAAGAGGGGGCTCGGATCAACCAGTCGTCCAGATAAGGATGGACTTGTACTCCTTCCTTCCTCAGGAAGGCCGCGATGACCACCATTACTTTGGAGAAAGTCCGCGGAGCAGTAGCCAACCCGAACGGGAGGGCTCTGAACTGGAAGTGTCGGCCCAGTACTGCAAAACGCAGAAAGCGTTGATGAGGAGGCCAGATGGGAATATGCAAGTCCGCTTCCTTGATGTCCAAGGATGCCAGGAACTCTCCTGCCTTCACAGCCGCTATAACAGAGCGGAGGGTCTCCATGCGAAAGTGCCTGATTGACCCCTTTGAGGTCGAGGATAGGCCGTACAGAACCTCCTTTCTTTGGTACCACAAAGTAAATGGAGTAACGTCCCTTGCCAAGCTGATTTTCTGGCACCGGAACGACCGCACCCAGGCGGATCAGATTGTCCAAGGTCTGCTGCACTGACACAGCTTTGACCGGAGACTTGCAGGGAGAGAGTACAAACCCGTCTCTTAAGGGTCGGCAGAACTCTAGCTTGTAGCCGTCTCTGATGACTTCCAGCACCCAAGCGTCTGAAGTTATTGTGGTCCACTCGTCCAGAACCGAGGACAGCCGTCCTCCAATCTGCACTGGGGCGTGGACCAAGGCCCCGTCATTGGGTACAAGACCCTAGGGGAGGACCGGAGGGAGCACCTCCGGGACGGCGGTCTCTGGGAAAGGAATGCTGCTTGGGGGAGAAGTTCCTCTTGAAGGAAGAGGGGGCAGAGGAGCCCGACCTGCCCGGGCGGTACCGACGGGCTTCCTGAAACCGTCCTCTGGAGGTACCGGGGCGAGCACTAGCCCGAGCCCCGACCTCTGGTAACTTCTTGCCCTTAGACGTGCCGAAATCGGTCACGATTTTGTCCAGCTCGACCCCAAAGAGCAGCTTGCCTTTAAAAGGCAATCTAGCCAGGCGGGATTTAGAGGCGTGGTCAGCAGACCTATGCTTCAGCCAAAGCCACCGCCGCGCAGAGATTGTCTGAGCCATGCCTTTAGCTGAGGCCCTCAAGACATCATACAGCAAGTCTGCCAAATAGGCTAAGCCCGATTCCAGGGCCGGCCAATCAGCCCTCAAGGAATGATCCGAGGGGGAAGCCCGCTGCACCATAGACAGGCACGTCCTGCCACATAGGAGCCGCAAACTGAGGCCTGCAAACTTAAAGCAGCCGCCTCAAAGGACGACCTTAAGGCCGCCTCCAATCTTCTGTCTTGGGCGTCCTTTAGGGCCGTGCCACCTTCCACCGGCAACGCCGTTTTCTTAGTCACCGCAGTGATTAAAGAAACCACGGTAGGCCACAGATAGGCCTCACGTTCACTTTCAGGCAAAGGATAGAGGCGGGACATAGCCCTAGCCACTTTAAGGCTCGCTTCTGGGACATCCCATTGAGCCGAAATTAAGGTGTGCATGACCTCATGCACGTGGAAGGTTCTATGCGGGCGCTTTGTCTCCAGCATAATGGCAGAGCCAACAGAGGCTGAGGGAGAGACTGTTGGATTATTTGTAGTAAATAATTAGCAGATTTTAGTACACACAGCTTCAGCTTTAGAAATGTTAATTTCTTTCTTCATCTCTCTCTCATTCACCCCTGAATAATTCACTGCTGAGTCACTTTAAAGTTGAAGTAACAAAACATCTGTTTACTCACAGTTTGTAGTTAGATTATAATCAGACAGGCATATATATACATATTACTATACATTTGTATTATCAGCTCCTTCCATGTGCTTAGATGGTAATGGATGCTCACACCACCATAGATCCTCTCAGGTTAGGAGAGATCATGAGCTCCATGTGCTCCATGTGCTGCATGTGCTGCATCTAACCCCCACAGGAAGTTGCATAGCTGTGTGACCTCTCTAAGTAATTCACATCAGAGGTCACAGAGTAATCACAGAGAAATAATAGGTGACAGGCAATGCATGTAAAATACAAATTACATTCCAACAAACCCCTTCTCATGCATAACTGTCATGCAATTATTTATTCATACAAAGTCCAAGCTTTATACGCAGATTCACAAAATGTTCTCTGGGTAACGGTTTGGTCATGATGTCAGCTGTCATCTCACTGGTGTGACAATAGTGTAGACTGATGACCCCTTCTTTCGCCAACTCTCGCACGTTGTGGTATTTCGTTGCGATGTGCTTGGTGCGTGACTGAACCTTGTCATTCTGTGACAGTCGGATGCAGCTCTGATTATCTTCCATTATCTGGATTGGTCTCTGTTCAGCTATTCCGAAATCCAGCAAAAGTTTTTCAATCCACATCAGTTCTCTGCACGCTTCCGATACGGCCACATATTCAGCTTCTGTAGAAGACAGACTCACAATACTTTGTTTATGACTGGCCCATGAAATTTGTACATTTCCATACATAAACACATATCCACTTGT
Source organism: Microcaecilia unicolor (assembly GCF_901765095.1). NCBI lineage: Eukaryota > Metazoa > Chordata > Amphibia > Gymnophiona > Siphonopidae > Microcaecilia > Microcaecilia unicolor. The sequence goes on along the minus strand of NC_044039.1, from coordinate 145,883,265 downwards.
GGATTTATAATTAGAATGATCCCCTGCCCAATCTGAATCACAGTAACATATTAGTTTTGGATTACTATTGGCTGAAACCTTTAATTTACAATCAATGGTACCCTTTAAATACCTTACCATCCTTTTAACTGCAGTCCAATCTGATTTGGTAGGTGAGCTGACCCTTCTGCTCAAAATTCCTACTGCATTTGCTATATCAGCCCTGTATGTGGTAGCTAGATATAAAAGCTTACCTATGGCTGATCTATATTGGATGTTATCTGGTAAAGGTTCTCTTACTGTTTCATCCTTCAGAAAATCAGTGATCATGGGAGTGCTTACAACTTGGGCATCTTGCATACCTAAACTTTCAATAAGCTCATTTATTTTCTGCTTCTGGCTTAGAAGATAAGAACCATCATTTTGTTTCTCAATTTCTATACCAAGATAGTATGACACATTACCAAGTTCTTTTATCTCAACATTGTGGTTTAAACACTTTACAATGTCCTTGTACTCTTGCTCACTTTTGCTTGCAATGAGCAGATCATCAACAAAAGCTAAAATGTATGCATATTGTCCATTTGTGCACCTAGTGTACAAGCATTTATCTGCTTCACCTTGCTTAAATCCTAAATTTGTCAATATTTCATGCAATTTTTCATTCCAACATTCTGCACTTTGCTTTAATCCATAAAGACCTTTGTTTAATTTACACACTAGCTGTCTTTGTTTTGTATTTATGAAACCTGTTGGCTGTTCCATATACAAGTCTTCAGTTATATCTCCGTGAAGAAACGCTGTTTTCACATCAATGTGGTTGACTTGCATGCCTTTTGAGACTGCAATGCTCAGAAGTGTTCTGATTGTCGTGTGTTTCACTACAGGTGCAAACACTTCATCAAAATCTTCTCCATATTTTTGAAGATATCCCTTTGCGACTAATCTGGCTTTATACCTTTCCACTTTTCCTTGTGCATTCCTTTTTAACTTGAATACCCATTTGCATCCTATAGCTTTCTTGCCAGGAGGTAATTTTGTAAGAATCCAAGTATTATTTTTATCCAATGCATCAATTTCTTCTTGTGCAGCTTTACGCCATTCAGCAGCTTCTTCTGCTGGCATTTTCTCAATCTCATCCCATGTTAAGGGCTCTTGAGCTTCTGCTGACTTTGTTAGGTAAGACAGTCTTGGGGGTGGAACACCTTTGTTTTCCCTGGATGAGCGTCTGACAACAGGTTGGTCTGACCTTTCCGCATCCTCTAAATCTGAGAGTCCTTCTCCAATTGATTCCCCTTCTCCAACTGTACTGTCTTCTTCAATGATCCTTTCTGTGTCTGTTTCCTCTGCCTGTTCCTCGTTAGATACAGGTGAGTTGCTTTCAGACATCTGCCTTGGTATGGCATTTATATACACTGGCATGTCTATTATGGTTCTAGTTTCATATTCTGGATGATAAGGCTCATCTGGGATAATCCAGCCTTTATCAACCCTTTTGTTTTCATCAAAATATGTAACATGTCTTATTCCAACAATGCCAGTTTTCAGATTCAAAATTCTATATCCTTTGTGTCCTGGAGCATAGCCAACTAAAATGCCCCTTTCTGTTGTGGAATCCAGCTTATGCCTTCTTTGCTTTGGTATATGAGCATATGCTGTACTTCCAAATGTTCTTATGTGTGACAGGTTTGGCTTCCTACCATGCCATGTCTCATGTGGTGTGCGCTCAGCGCCTTTAGTTGGCATTCTGTTTTGTAGGTACACTGCTGTGAGAATAGCTTCCCCCCATAGTCTTTTAGGGAGATTGCTATCTGACAGCATACATCTGGTCATTTCCACAAGTGACCTAAATTTTCTCTCTGCAACAGAATTTTGCTCTGGTGTATAAGCTACTGTTGTGATATGCTGAATGCCTTCTTGTTCTAGAAATGTGCGCATGCTTTGTGAAGTGAACTCACCACCATTGTCGGTCTGAAGAACCTTTGGTTTTCTTTCAAATTTATTGCTCACCATGGTTACGTATTTCTTCAGCATGTCTGTGACTTGACTTTTTTTTTTCAGCAAATAGGCCACACAATATCTAGAGAAATCATCCAAGAATATTAGCACAAATCTGTTATTTCCCAATGATGGGATATTAAACGGTCCACATAAGTCACTGTGTATTAAGTCCAGCACTTTATTACTCCTATTTCCTGTGTATGCAGGAAATGAGGGTCTTACACCTTTTTGAGTAACACAGTCTATGCATTTCTCCATTTTACCAGTATCTGCACTTATCTGAATGCCGGTGGCCAGTTGCTTACTGTAAAGATCCTGGATCACCTTAGAATCACGATGTCCCAGGCGGCGATGCCAGATTTCCAGACTACATTTACCATCATTCTTCCTTACTTGCGCCATATGTGAGGCTTCACCTGAAATGTTCAGCTTATAAACATCATTATGCATAAAAGCTTCAGCATACACTTCATCATTTTTAGAGATTGTGCACTTACTGTTTTCAAAATGAATCGCAAATCCCTTCTTATCTAATGTAGATACACTAAGCATATTGCAAACTGCTTGGGGAATATACAAGACATCACTTACAGGAATTTCTTTAACTTCATTAGACACTTTGCATTTTAAGAATCCAATACCTTTTGCTTGGATCTTAGCAGTCCCTGCGTTTGCAGTTTTAAGAATACCTTCCTCTGGACACATTTCCTGAAAGAAATCTTTACAATTGGTTAAATGGCATGTGCTCCCTGAATCCAAAATCCAAGTACTTTCATTTGAATTATTATTTACCATAGTCAAAGATTTTTCTGCCATTAGAAAGCCCTTGTGTTTATCTTTGTCCTTCATACATTTCCTGGTTTGAAAATTCTTTAGTTCCATTGGCTTAGGTGAGCTAGAGGGAGTGTTTTGTGTTTCCTTACACCATTTAGATACATGTCCCTCCTTTCCACATGAGTAGCAAATCAGCTTGCCCTTGGGTGGAGTTTTCCCATAGCTCCGCCTTCCTCTGTTCTTTGCCAAGAAATTTGTTTCATTTCTCTCTGACTTGCTTTGAGAACACATCTCCTCAGAATCATTTATTATGCATTCCTGCCTTAGTTTTGATGTTGCCTGTTCAAAAGATTGCCCTTCAATGGCCTCATTTACAGACCTAAAAACATCAAACTTCTTTGATAGTGAGGTAAAAAGAAATGCTCTTTTCAATGCATCACACATGGGAATTCCTGAAAGTTCTAACTTTTGAAATGAAGACATAAGATGCATAATGTGATCATTACACTTACTTTTATCCCTTAATTTGGTTTCATTCAACTCTGCCAGCCAAATTGGTTGCTGCTTTGCATATGTAGTTGCATACATAGTTCTCAGTTTACATAAAATGTCCTTTGGTGTATCTTTTCCCTCCACTAATATGGCTTGTTTCTCTGAGAGAGCTTCCAAAAGCATGCACTTCACATAATAGTTTGCATTGTCCCATTCAGCCATATTTTCAGCTGTTCTGTCTTGGTCTAAGCATATATTTAATCTTTTTGCTCGAAGGAGACATATGAATCTTAGTTCCCACTTCTGATAATTAAACTCAGTTAATTTAGGCACCTTGAGAGAATAGAAAAATGGTGAATTTCTTCCCTCAGCCATTTTCTTAGCCTTCTGTCTGCTGTGTGGGGGGAGAGAGAGACAGACTGAATCTTTCCTTTAAAACTTAAGAGAAAAATGTGGCCTTTTTTTCTGCCTGGTAATATTTCTCTTCTTTTTCAATTCCTGGACCCTGGGCCCATAACCCTTTTGTTGGATTATTTGTAGTAAATAATTAGCAGATTTTAGTACACACAGCTTCAGCTTTAGAAATGTTAATTTCTTTCTTCATCTCTCTCTCATTCACCCCTGAATAATTCACTGCTGAGTCACTTTAAAGTTGAAGTAACAAAACATCTGTTTACTCACAGTTTGTAGTTAGATTATAATCAGACAGGCATATATATACATATTACTATACATTTGTATTATCAGCTCCTTCCATGTGCTTAGATGGTAATGGATGCTCACACCACCATAGATCCTCTCAGGTTAGGAGAGATCATGAGCTCCATGTGCTCCATGTGCTGCATGTGCTGCATCTAACCCCCACAGGAAGTTGCATAGCTGTGTGACCTCTCTAAGTAATTCACATCAGAGGTCACAGAGTAATCACAGAGAAATAATAGGTGACAGGCAATGCATGTAAAATACAAATTACATTCCAACAGAGACGTCCTCCGGAGAGGAAATCTTCAAAATGCCCATGGCCTGCATTAACAGGTTGGGCAAATCCTCTGAGCTAAAGAGCCGCGCTGCAGAGGGGTCATCCGCTCCATCCGAGCGGGGATCCGTCTCCTCCAAGGAATCCGCAAAGGACCGTTGGGAGAACTCAGATACGCTGCCCTCATCTACATCGGAGAAGACAAAGTCCTCCAAGGCCTGGGAATCAACCCGAGGGCGTTTACCTCCGGGGGCCTCAACCTCTTTACCAGACGAGGGAGCAGGGGCAGCATTTTGCATAAGGGAGGCCTGATGCAGCAGCAAAACAAACTCGGGGGAGAAACCCCCCAGACTGTGCACTTCCGCAGCCTGGGCTACAGCCCTAGACGCACCCTCAACCGGCGCTTGCAAGAGCGGGGGAGAGACATGCTGCGCATCCAAGATGGCGTCCGGCGCGACACTCCGCGAAGGAGCCGCGCGGGAAAAACGGCGCTTAACTTTAGCCGCTTTTGTGCCGTCGCCCAAATTAAGGGCGTTCATGGCATCAATGTCTCCCACCTCAAGGGCGGCCCAAGAAGAAGCCGTCCGAGCCGCGTGGCCGGCCAATATGGCGGAGGCGAGCCGCGGGGGATGGGCGTTTATGGCGGGAAAAACCGCCACACCGGAGGAAGGACCGGGACACTCATCGGTCACGAAACTGTCACCCAACAAGGGCGATCAGACTTTAAGACCCCCGCATCCCCTCTAGAAGCGCACACGCGATCCGGGGAGCGACTCTTTGCGCCCTCGCCCTCCGACGCCATAGGCCACGTGGAGACCAATCGGGGAACCCCCTGCCCGCTATAAAAGGTAAAAATTACCTGCTTTCCGCTCCGAGCTGTAACGACCTGGTGTCCCAGTGAGTAGCTGCAATAAACGTTTAAATAAACGTCGAAATAAACGCCTTTAAGGACGTTCAAAAATTTTTTTATTTTTTTCAACGGAGCCAGCGGGAGGGGGGAGAAAAGGAGGGACCTGGCGCCACCAGGTTTGCACTTGCTCAAGAAGAGCCCTCAACCCCAGGCACTCAACAAAACCTAAAAATTAGGCTTGGAGGCCTAGCCAGAGCTGCTGCTGTGTGTGACCACCACCTGCTGAGATAGAGAACATACTGAGGAGTTTCCGGCAGCACATGACCACATATAGGGAGGCAAAGTTTGCTCTCTATCTCCACCTGCTGGTAGATGGACACAACCCACCAGTCTATGGATTGATCAGCATGATGATATGGAAATATTATTAGTAGCTGCTATAGCTACTGCAGCCAGAATATCGTTAGTGTATTGGAAGCAGATAGATGGGTCTCCCATATCAATGGTCATCTGCATGATGACAACACCGACAGCCTTGCGTTACAACAGGGTAGCTGCCTTTCCCAAAGTATGGGAGCCTTATGATACCTGGAGAGGCTTTAATATTCACTAGCCTTAGGTTAAATAAGTCACAATGTGATATGGGATGCTACTCAACATCAGTGAAGGAGTGTTTGGGATCTCTGTTTTCTTTTTTTTTTTTTTTGGGGGGGGGGGGAGGGAGGGTCAAGAAAAAATGGGATGGACGAAAGAAAGGAAGGAAAGGAGAGAAGATTGTGAGCCCTCCTGGGACAGAGAAATATCCAGTGTACTTGAGTGTAACTCACCTTGAGCTACTACTGAAAAAGGTGTGAGCAAAATCTAAATAATAAATAAATAAATAAATAAATAGGATGGAGGAGAGGAAGGGAGAAAGAAGGGGGAAATATGACATATGCAAAACTTGTACTAATCTGCACATTCCTTTTTTTTTCATGTTATGGTATATTTCTAAGCTTATTGAAACCTAATATGGCAGGGATCTTGGTGTTTAGAATATTCAAATAATCAATGAAAGCAAGAATAATAGATTGTACTTGTTGTTCAATCAAATTATTTTAAGCCCATTAATTTCAGGAGTTCCAAGTCCACTAATTTAGGAGGAAAAGACCTCAGATGCTCGGCTTGTTGTCTATATTGCTACAACCCTGACAGCAGTGTGAATGTCCTCCTAGGTCAGAAAAACCTCTAATTATTTTTGAAAAAACTTTTTAGATAATTGTTTTTTTTTTTTAGATAATTTTAATTAATTCTTTATAAATCTATGTTTGGGAGCCAATCCGTCAGCTTTGTTTTTTAAAGCCCTGAAAGGGTGCCTTCAAGTACTTCCCCAGGTGGGGAAGTACTTGAAGGCACTCTGTCAGGGCTTTAAGAAAACAAAGCTGATGGTTTGGCTCCCGAAGAAGCATATCGTGAAACGGAGGCACTCTGTTGAGCAAACCAAACAAACAAAAGACAGACTTCTTCAGTACAGAAGTGTTCTTCAAGTCCTAAGATTTGTATGGAAAAATACCAATTTGACGTTACAAGTTATCAATGTCATTGATTAATAAAGAATTAAAATTATCTAAAGAAACATTTTTCAAAAGTAATTAGAGGAGGTGTTTCTGACCTATTAGGACGTTCACACAGCTGTCAGGGTTATAACAATGCAGACAAGCTGAGCATCTGAGGTCTTTTCCTCCTTCCAAATTAAAGGACTTGGAAATCCTAAATTAATGGACTTTGCTAAGCTGTTTACTGCTATAAAATTAGGAAAAAAATGGAAAATGGAGGTTACTCTGTCTGACGTACCTGGTGGGTGCTGATGCAGTCTCTTCCATAGCACTTTGTTCTGCTTCATCCATGAGTTCCACTGAAACATGAAACAGCAGCTTTTTCAACAGCTCTGTCCACTGACAACACTAACATAACAGCCTTCATAGAGAATCCACGGCACACAATTCCAGGTGAATTCTTGTCACCAACACTGCTAATACAAAGACGGCACAGCATCTCATTCATGCCCCACTGTTGGCAGCACCTGAAGGTTTGATGATTCCAGATATTTAGCATTCAATTACAAAAAAAGGGTTGTTCAACATTTTAAGAGACAAAGGAGAAAGCAAAGTTACTCACTGGTAGCAGGTGTTCTCCAAGGACAGCAGGACATTACCTTCTCACATGTGAGAATCCCTAGCTACCAGGCTCACCAAAAACAGTCAATAGGGACTTGCAACAGCAAGGTCAGTATTTATTTATTTCATTTGTATCCCACATTTCCCACCTATTTGCAGGCTCAATGTGGCTTACAGAGTTTTGTTTGGGAAGAAAAAAGGAAAAAGTGTTAGGTGAACAAATAATACTAACAGGACTGTTGTGAAGGTTCAGCACTGAACAGAAAAGAACGGTCTAGGAGGATGGAGTTGTATTCTAGCTGTCAAATAAATTCTGTAGAACTGTCTGATCAAACCATCTATCATGTGGGGTGTTTGCTCAAGACAGTAGTGAGATGTGAATGCGTGGACTGAAGACAAAAGGATTGAACTGACAACAATTACTTGTGATCTATCCACTCGTTGGAGGAAAAGACCTTAGAGGTCTGTGACACAGCATTAAGTCCTCTACTTCTTTTGAGGTATCAGCCACCAAAACCAAGCTAATTCAATCACTGGTCAAAAACCTCCACCACTAAATGCTGATTTACCTGCAAAATAAAATCCCATTATCTAGAATCTCACCAAATACAACTATGATCACATAAATCCCTTTCTCCCAGGCTTACTTTCTTTCATTCTGCTCTCAACATGGAAGCTGCTAACATTTCAGCAGGAGAAAATGGCACTCTTATACCTCTGAAACGCCACCTACCTCCGACCAATCACAAACTCCTATGTAACATAATGCCAACATCCATTCATAAAATGACATCAATATGGTTGTTCAATCCCACTGGCATCAGAGATTTCAAATGAAAAATCCAATGCTGCTTTTTGTAAAAGCTTGTCAAGTCCTCGCCTCTTCAGTCACGGAACACCCAATCAGTCACAAAAAAACTAAATTGAGAAAAGCTGTGCTGCATCAATAAGCAATGAGCTATTAATGGGGCTCCCTCCTTCATGTCTGAAACACTGATGGTCCGCTGGTTTGAAATGAAATGACAGGGACCTGGGGAAAGGAAGAAGCGATATGGATCACCTTAAAAAGAGATGATAGAACCTCTGTCCACATGGATGTTGTCTACAGACCTCCCACATAAGATATTCAAAAGTTGGGAGAGAAGAGAGAGGTGCTGTTGCTGGGAGATTTCAATCTGCCGGATGTAGATTGGAAGGTTCCATCTGCAGAATCGGAAAGAAGTAGAGAGATCGTGGATGCTTTTCAAAGTGCTCTGCTCAGACAAATGGTGACGGAACCCACGAGGGAGGGAGCCACGCTAGATCTGGTGTTCCCAAATGGGGATAGTGTGTCAAATGTCTGAGTGGGTGCCCACCTGGGCAGCAGTGACCATCAAACAGTTTGGTTTGATATGGCAACTGAAGTGGAGGGCGGCCACTCAAAACTCAAATCCTGGATTTCAAGCATGCTGACTTCAGTAAAATGGGGGAATACCTGAAGAAGGAGCTGATGGGCTGGGAGGACGTACAAGAAGTGGAAGGACAGTGGTCCAGGCTGAAAGAAGCTATAAATATGGCCACAAACCTTTATGTAAGGAGAGTAAATAAAAGCAAGAGAAAAAGGAAACCAATATGGTTCTCCAAGCAAGTGGCTGAGAAAATAAAGGCTAAAGAGTTGGCGTTCCTGAAATACAGAAAAACTCAAGAAGAGGAACACGGAGAGGAATACCGGATGAAACTGAAAGAAGCCAAGAGAGAGATACGTCTGGCGAAAGCGCAAGTGGAAGAACAAATGGCTAGAAGAAGGGGTGACAAAAATTTCTTCATGTATATTAGTGAAAGGAGGAAGACTAAAAAGGGAATTGTGAGACTGAAAGATGCTGCGAACCGCTATGTAGATGATGAAGAAAAGGCAAATTTGCTAAATAGATACTTTTGCTCTGTTTTCACAGAAAAAAATCCTGGAGAAGGACAGCGATTGACTGGCAAAAGTACATATGAGAATGGAGTGGATATAGCACCATTCACGGAAGAGAGTGTGTACGAACAACTTGAAAATCTAAAGGTGGACAAAACCATGGGACCGGACAGGATCCACCCCAGGATATTGCGGGAGCTCAGAAAGGTTCTAGCGGATCCTCTTAAAGATTTGTTTAATAAATCTTTGGAGACGGGAGAGGTTCCGTGGGATTGGAGAACAGTGGATGTGGTCCCTCTTCACAAAAGTGGTGATAGGGAAGAAGCTGGAAACTACAGGCCGGTAAGCCTCACTTCGGTTATTGGAAAACTAATGGAAGTGATGCGGAAGGAAAGATTGTGAATTTCCTGGAAGCCAATAAGTTGCAAGATCTGAGGCAACATGGTTTTACCAAAGGTAAATCGTGCCAAACGAATCTCATTGAATTCTTTGACTGGGTGACCGGAGAATTGAATCATGGACATGCTATAGACGTAATCTACTTAGATTTCAGCAAAGCTTTTGACATGGTTCCCCACAGGAGGCTCTTGAATAAACTTGACAGGCTGAAGATAGGACCCGACGTGGTGAACTGGATTAGGAACTGGTTGACGGACAGAGGCCAGAGGGTGGTGGTTAATGGAATTCGCTCGGAGAAGGGAAAGGTGAGTAGTGGAGTGCCTCAGGGATCGGTGCTGGGGCCGATTCTGTTCAATATATTTGTGAGTGACATTGCTGAAGGGTTAGAAGGTAAAGTTTGCCTTTTTGCGGATGATACTAAGATTTGTAATAGAGTGGACACTCAGGAGGGAGTGGAAAACATGAAAACGAATCTGCAGAAGCTAGAAGAATGGTCTATGGTTTGGCAATTAAAATTCAATGCGAAGAAATGCAAAGTGATGCACTTAGGGAGTAGAAATCCACGGGAGACGTATGTGTTAGGCCTTGAGAGTCTGATATGTACAGACAGGGAGAGGAATCTTGGGGTGATAGTATCTGAGAATCTGAAGGCGACGAAACAATGTGACAAGGCGGTGGCCGTAGCTAGAAGGTTGCTAGGCTGTATAGAGAGAGGTGTGACCAGCAGAAGAAAGGAGATGTTGATGCCCCTGTATAAGTCGTTGGTGAGGCCCCACCTGGAGTATTGTGTTCAGTTTTGGAGGCCGTATCTTGCTAAGGATGTAAAAAGAATTGAAGTGGTGCAAAGAAAAGCTACAAGAATGGTATGGGATTTGCGTTACAAGATGTATGAGGAGAGACTTGCTGACCTGAACATGCATACCCTGGAGGAAAGGAGAAACAGGGGTGATATGATACAGACGTTCAAATATTTGAAAGGTATTAATCCGCAAACAAACCTTTTCCGTAGATGGGGAGGCGGTAGAACTAGAGGACATGAAATGAGATTGAAGGGGGGAAGACTCAAGAAAAATGTCAGGAAGTATTTTTTCACGGAGAGAGTGGTGGATACTTGGAATGCCCTCCCGCGAGAGGTGGTGGTGAAGAACACGGTAACAGAATTCAAAAATGTGTGGGATAAACATAAAGGAATCCTGTTCAGAAGGAATGGATCCTCAGAAGCTTAGTGGAGATTGGGTGGCAGAGCCGGTGGAGGGAGGCGGGGCTAGTGCTGGGTAGACTTCTACTTTCTGTGCCCTGAAAATGGCAGATACAAATCAAGGTCAGGTATACACATAAAATAGCACATAAGAGTTTATCTTGTTGGGCAGACTGGATGGACCGTACAGGTCTTTCTCTGCCATCATCTACTATGTTACTTACAGGCTTATTTTCGAAAGGGATTGGCGGCGATCTTCCGACATAAATCGGGAGATGGCCGGCGATCTCCTGATTCCGGCCAAATCGGTATTATCAAAAGCCGATTTTGGCCGGCTTCAACTACTGTTTCGTCACGGCGCCAGCCAACCTTCAAGGGGGCGTGTTGGGAGGGTAGTGAAGGCAGGACGGTGGGGGGGGGGGGGGGGGGGGGGGGGGTACGAGATGGCCGGCTTCACCTTATAATGGAAAAAAGAGGCCGGCTCGAACAAGCATTTCGCCGGCCGGACTTGGTCCATGTATTTTTAGGACCAAGTCCCAAAAAAGAGCCCCAACTGACCAGATGACCACCGGAGGGAAGCGGGGATCACCTCCCCTTACTCCCCCAGTGGTCACCAACCCCCTCCCACTAAAAAAAAAAACAAACAATTAAAACATTTTTTGCCAGCCTGTATGCCAGCCTCAAATGTCATACCCAGCTCCCTGACAGCGGTATGCAGGTCCCTGGAGCAGTTTTTAGTGGGTGCACTGCACTTCAGGCAGGTGGACCCAGGCTCATCCCCTCCCCCCCCCCCCCCCACCTGTTCCACTTGTGGTGGTTAATGTTGAGCCCTCCAAAAAAAACCCAAATCCACTGTACCTACATGTAGGTGCCCCCCTTCACCCCTTAGGGCTATGGTAATGGTGTAGACTTGTGGGTAGTGGGTTTTTTTTTGGGGGGGGGGGGGTTTGGGGGGCTCAGCACACAAGGGAAGGGTGCTATGCACCTAGAAGCTAATTTCTTTTTTTTTTAGATTTTTTAAGTGCCCCCTAGGGTGCCCTGGCATGTCAGGGGGGGCCAGTGCACTACAAATGCTGGCGCCTCCCATGGCCAAATGCCTTGCATTTCGCCGGGTTTTAGATGGCCGGGTCCAGTTTCCATTATGGCTGAAAATCGGAGCCGGCCATCTCATCTAAACTCGGCGATCCTGTTCCAAACCCGGCGAGCGATTTGGCCAGTGCCAAGCATATTTTGAAAATACGCTTGGCTCCGCCCACTCGCGGAGCCGGCCCCGAAGATGGCCGGCGCCGTTTGATTATGCCCCTCTATGTTACTATCCTACTTATTTTCAAAAGAGAAGGGCGGCCGTCTTCCGACACAAATCGGGAGATGGCCGGCCTTCTCCTAAACCCGGCCAAATCGGTATAATAGAAAGCCGATTTTGGCCGGCTTCAACTGCTTTCCGTCGCAGGGCCCACCAAAGTTCAAGGGAGCGTGTCAGCAGTGTACTGAAGGCAAGACAGGGGCGTGGTTAAGAGATGGCAGGCCTCGGCCGATAATGGAAAAAAGGCTGGCTGTAATGAGCATTTGGCCAATTTTACTTGGTCCTTTTTTGTTCACGACAAAGACTTGAAAAGGTGCCCGAACTGACCAGATGACCACTGGCGGGAATCGGGGATCACCTCTCCTTACTCCCCCAGTGGTCACCAACCCCCTCCCACCCTAAAAAAAAAAAAAAAAAAATTTTTAACGTTTTTTTGCCAGCCTCAAATGTCATACCCAACTCCATCACAGCAGTATGCAGGTCCCTGGAGCAGTTTTAGTGGGTACTGCAGTGCACTTCAGGCAGGCGGACCCAGGCCCACCCACCCCCACCTGTTACACTTGTGGTGGTAAATGTGAGCCCTCCAAAACCCACCCGAAACCCACTGTACCCACATCTAGGTGCCCCCCTTCATCCCTAAGGGCTATGGTAGTGGTGTACAGTTGTGGTGAGTGGGTGTTGGGGGGCGTTTGGGGGGCTCAGCACCCAAGGTAAGGGAGCTATGCACCTGGGATCAATTTGTGAAGTCCACTGCAGTGCCCCCTAGGGTGCCCGGTTGGTGTCCTGGATGTGAGGGGGACCAGTGCACTACAAATGCTGGCTCCTCCATGACCAAATGGCTTGGATTTGGCTGGGTTTGAGATGGCCGCTATTAGTTTCCATTATCGGCAACAACCCATGGTGGCGATCTCTAACGCCGGCAATCTCTAAGGCCGGCCCAAATGTTGAGATTTGGCCAGCCCCGACCGTATTATCGAAACGAAAGATGGCCGGCCATCTTGTTTCGATAATACGGTCGGGCATGCCGCTTTACGGGGCCGTCATTAGAGTTGGCCACCCCCGTTCGATTATGCCCCTCCACGTTACCTACATAACTCTTATCACAATTACATTATTAATATAATCTTTTTATTAAACAAGAAAAAAAAAAAAAACAAGAGAAATTTTCAGTAACATGGCATAATATATTTATGAACATTAGATCCCCCCATACACAACCTCCCACCAGGCCATAAAGCATCTAAAGAGAGAGAAAAACACAAAACAGCTTGAGGTCTTGACTCTAATGACCTCAGCCATGAAAGGCCAACTTGCCCACCCCAACTCCCCCTCCACCCCCCATCGCTATGCAGGTACCAGTCCTGTCTCAAAATTTAATAACTTGGCTATGAGCAGTGGTCATAAATGAAGCTAGATAAGGGTCCCAAACAAGCAGAAAGGCCTTCTGGCACTTTGGGCAAGTACTAGCCTCATAGGATTCCCAAATCAAAGCATGAAATTTGTTCCTCCCATCAAAATGTTGGAGGGGAATCTTGCAGCCAATAACTTAAGATAGATTTCTTACCCACAATGTATGCTTTACCTATTAATTTACATTTATTTCAAGAGCCCAATAAAGAGGTTGAAAGAAAAAAATACCCTCCAATGCAGACAGGTATTAAGGGCTATCCAGAAGGCCCTAATTTTCCTACAGGCCCAGATGCCATGGAAAAATGTATTATCCTGTTCCCTACATTTCACACAGCAAGGGGTGTCCATATATGCTGCATGAAAGGCATGATATTGAGAAAAGTAAGCATGATGCAGTACTATAGATACTGACATTCCTGCAGTTTGGCCTGATGAACCAATTCTGGGATTTGTGTAAACATAACACTTGTCAACGTGCCCCTCAGTGGGTGACCCACCTCCCTATTTCAAGCATCCCATACAGATACATAAGTGCATTTTGCCGTTGGGTTAATAAATTTATGAAACCAAAAGATGGAAAACTGACCCAACACATCACCTTTGAGAAATTCTCTCCAACGAGCACCGAAAGAAAGGATCATAGTCCCAGCCAGTTGAGCCCAAAAGTAAATACAAATTGCAAATAAGCAAAACAATCCACTTGTGGGAGGGAAACTTTCTGTTGCAAGGCTGCAAAACCCTTCTTCACTTAAGTGTTCAACGTACTCCAAGCCTGCAATCGCCAGCGCCAAAAGAAAACATGATCCAGACCAGATCGAAAACCCACATTCCTTATCAATGGTAACCACACCGTACTACATGGAGCTTGCCCCCACCCAGAAAGCAAGTCCCTCAACAAATACCAAAGCAGACGAAGTAAAGGACTACATTTAAGCTGTGGAGGAAGCGTAGAAAACCATGCATGCAAAAGAATTATGGAATGCCACGGACTAAAATAGGCTGTCTCCAAGGAAACATCCGTATACCTATCTGTATTCAGAAACCAATCACACAGATGACATAAAAGACAAGCCTGACTGTACAATCAATCAGATATCAGGGATACCCAAGCCACCTTGCTGCCAGTTACCAATCATACAATGCCAGTGCAGTTTGGATTTCCTATCAGACCGTCTTCACTTAATAAGTGTTTGATGCATTCCAAGCCTGCAATCGCCAGGGCCAAAAACCCACATTCCCTATCAATGGTAACACCACCGTACTGCATGGATCTTGCCCCCACCCAGAAAGCAAGTCCCTCCACAAGTAGCAAAGCAGACAAAGTAAAGGACTACATTTAAGCTGTGGAGAAAGCGTAGAAAACCGTGAATGCAAAAGAGTGATGGGATGCCGCGGACTAAAATAGGCTGTCTCCAAGGAAACATCTGTATACCTATCTGTATTCAGAAACCAATCACACAGATGACAAAAAAAGACAAGCCTGATTGTACAATCAATCAGATATCAGGGATACCCAAGCTATCTTGCTGCCAGTTACCAATCATATAATGCCAGTGCAGTTTGGGTTTCCTACCAGACCAACAAAAGGCACTTACTATACAATGCAGTGCCTTAATGTCTTTGCGCAGTAAACAGAGAGGAAGGGTCTGAAGGACATATAACCAATGTGGGAAAATGACCATACAATATAACTGGATGTGTCCCATCAATGAAAGCAACAAGTGAGCCCAAAGTTCCAACTGCGTTCATGTATCTTATAAAAGTTTATCGATAAAGTTGGGAGAGGTCCAATCGATAACTGCACCTCTAAATATCTAACAGAGCCTCGTGCCCACTAAAGCGGAAATGAAGTTCATCTCCTCCTCATAGCCTCCATCCCTGCCAATGTCTCTGATTTATCTAAATTTAAATGGAAACCCGCAAAATCCCCATATTCACAAATTTTTTCCAACAGGTGACTGATGGGGGCTCGTAAGAAAAACCACATCATCCGCAAAAGACGTGATCATAAACTGACTCATCCCTACTTGCATTCCAGGATCTTGGGGTTAGTTTGTATCTCTTGAATGAGAGGATCAAGGGTGAGAACAAGCAACAATGGGGACAATGGGCAACCTTGTCTTGTACCGCCTTGATCAAATTGGTCAGAGAGGCTCCCGTTAACCTAAATTCTAGCTTGAGGGTGGGTATAAAGTGCCCTAATTGCCTACACAAAAAAAAACCCTGCATCCCATAAGCTGAAAGTGGTCCATGGAGAAATATCCACACCACTCTATCAAATGCTTTTTCTGCATCAAAGCTGATGAGCAACGAAGGGGTCCTCTCAGTGCCTGCCCACTCCAAAGCTGCTCTTATTTTCCCAAGGTTCTTCAAAACCACTTGGTCTCTCACAAACCCCAACTCTCAAACTTATAGTGCAACTAAGTAGCAGATTATGGAGGGGAAGGTCTGGAGCATTCAGACCTCTGCCCTCACCATACCATACCCAAATCGGAAGTACAACTACATTTTAATATATAGATGACGTGATCAATCCTGCAATATGTGAAGAATTTTAGTTTATATTGACTCCCATCGACAGGATTCACAAACACGGTCAGATCTTCAGCTATAGCACAAGATTTGCACCAACATCACTTCCAACGCCCTACTCGATTTGTAGTGCCAATTTGGTTACAGCTAAGAGAATCCACCTTAAAATTTGGCCAGTACTTCTTCACCTCCCCAGGGGTGAAGGAATAAAGTTAATCAAAAGGCCTAAGCCCCATCCGTGGCCTCCCACTCCACCAGCATCATGCGGGCAAGTGCTTTTGAACCATAAAGTGGTTTGGGGCCCCACAAGGTCTCCAAGAGAATTCCCTTTCAACGCGTCCACAGCAGGCAACTTGAGCATCCCAAGAGTCTCTGTAATCTCAACGAGGTAAGAGAGTTCCTCATGACAGAAGAGCCAATCACATGGGACCGCTCCGCCTCTCCTTCCCTTGAAGGAACACTGTCTAAATCTGAATTGGAGAGAATGAGGGTCAGAAAGGACCTCCAGGTCTTCCCCAATGCCCTGGAGCTGGCTGGGACATACACGGCCCACTGACATCCCATGCAGGACTTGGCCACCACTAGCCCAAGGGCCAACTTCCTCCTGCAGGGCTTGTTTGACCATCTGAGTCAAGATCTGGAGGCAAAAAAATCTTGGTGACCCCCCTGCAGGCAGACCCAAGGTGAGTGTGAAGATGAGCCCCCCCCCCAGTCCTGATGGGGGTTGTGAGGAATCCTGCCGATGAGAAATAGCAGGAGGAGAAATCACAAGCTGGGACAAAAAAACCACCATTCCTGCCAAGATCATCAGGAATGCGGGTTCCAATGCCTTGGAGCACAGAGAAGAGGCGGTAGATCCAACAGCCACCACCCACCCTGACCCATTTCCAAAGTTGGAAATGGCCCATCACAGGATCTGCCAGCTCTTACAGACACTGCAGCGTCTGCTTGCAAGCATGCCTGACCACATGACTGGCAAGTGCAGGCCTGCCTAGCTGCTCGAGCTGACTTGGGCATAGGGCTCTGGCATCTCTGCCAATCCTCCTACTCTCTCAAATGTTTTTTCTTTTTCAGCAAAAATCTTTATACCCTGCACCCAAGAATAAAGTCAGGCAAACCAATTAGGATTTTGATTTTTTTTTTTTTTAATGCCTGGTAGCTACAGGGGAGCCCAGGGAAAGGACACCCAAAAAGAGTGGGCAGGCAAGCGGAACCTGCACCCCTTGAGCAGGTTCCAGGACTAAGCCACAAGCCCTCACCCAGTGGACGCTAAGAAGTGCGACAGGGCAGCAGAGCCAAGCTTGACTCGACCAGGTCCAGTCCAGGGACTGGATAACCTGGGAGCAGCCTTTAGGCTCACCCCAGCTGTGCGGCTATGGCCGCAGCCAGCACAGCAGGGAATTAGGCCAGGGACAAGAGCACAAGATAGTATGACCTACCATCTGCTGAGGTACAGAAAATACTAGATCTTTCCAGGGAGCAGCAACAGCTAATACCACTATACGGCCAGCAGATAAAAAAGAGAACTAGGGCAGGAACAGGAGCAACAGACAGCACGACCTACCATCTACTTGGGTAAAGAAAATACTAGATCTTTCCAGGGAGCACCACCAGCTAATACCGGTGAGGTCACTGGTAAAACTCAGTTTTCTCTACCTCCATCTCTGGTCGGAGGGGATAACACCCACAGTGGAGCTTGACACTAAGGAAACTTAAATACTGAAAACAAAATCAAAAGAAGATCAAATTATGACCAGTGTGTTTTAACAGTGAGCTGGAAAAAGCAGTTGAAAACCTAAAAGGCTTCTTCCAAAAAAATAAAAAACAGACTCTAATGAAGAAAATAAGAATGAGAACTGGCAGATATAAAACATTAATAAGGCAGCCTAAGCGGGACTTTGAAAAGAAGCTTGCTATAGAGAATAGAACTAAGTACATCTGGTTAAAAAAATAAACACAATTTTAGTGTGGTATGGCTGAAATTGAGACTATTATTAAATATTTCTGTTCACAATATTTCTGTTAAACAATGCTGTATAGACAGCAAAGCAAAAAAGAAAAGCACAACTGGGCCTTCAAGACCACGAGCCATGTTTCGCCGTAAGCAATGCCTGCCTCAAGGGTCCAAGTTCAATAACAAAGTACACAAGTAGGGAGTACACTAAAAACAAGTTCCTAGGTTAGTATACAACTCCCCGCATGAGAAAAGAAAGACTCCTGTGAAACATCGTCGGTCAGTGTTGGGTCTGATCTAAATAAAGGACTCCTGTTGTCTCAGTCTTGAAGGCCCACTTGTGCTTTTCTTCTTTGCTTTGCTATTTGTGTATACTGTTTTTCCCTCTCTGGTTACTTTGTATAGACAGGGAATTTCAGGAGATTTATTATAGTAAATATGGTAAAAATTGATGATTGATCAGGAAGAATGGAGGATCAGTGTTATGTACTGAGTATGCTCTTAAATGTAGTGTTGTGTATTGAGTCTATTTCAGAGACAAACCAGAGACTGCTAGTTACCAAGAATAAACTCCAATCCTTAATCCCATTCTTTATTCAATCCAGTTGATGACAAGATTAAACAAATCATTTACAGTTGTATTGCAACAGATTAGGGATTCTGTACACAATGAGTCCATGTCTGTGATTAGCCTCTCTTCCAGATAGGAGGAACTGTCAGCGCCTGGTAATTTGACTACTGAAACACAGGACTAACAGAAATTACAGCAGCAGCACTGGTAACTGCACAGCTAAAAAAAAAATCACTATGCCTTACTACCCAGAGAGGAAAAAACAACAAGCAGTAGTTTACTGTCACAACATGGAGAATTCAAGCCCTCTACACATTGATCTATGATCTAGGTACAGCTATCATCTCGCTCAAATTCCTCAGAGAGAGCAAATGGAGGGAGGGAGTAATTCTACTCCTCCTAGCATTCCCAGAGGTAAGCAGTAACAAAGCTCCAAAAGATGCTGAGAGCAAAACACAGTTGTTCATAAGGGCTAATCACAGAGGACTGCAGAAATACAGGGATCAGGTTCATATATATAGCTTAAATAAATATACAGCCATATAATCTGTCACAAGTAAACAGTACAAGCTGCCCCATGAAATTACAGCAGAACAGAGATTTTGAACCGATTTTACTAAATGGTCTGCGAGGTTAGTTTCAAGAACTCAAGATCCAACCATTTGAGCTGCTTTTCATTGTTTAATTTTTTTTTTTATTAAGACTATAGTGCAGACAATATAAACTGTTTATATTATATATTCAAAGTAGTTCTAACACAACTCTCATTCTCTGCACCACATAACATGTAAGTTTCTGATCTCATTTACCTTTTCCAAACTATTAGCCCTTAAACAGAATATCCAATATACCCCCTTTCTCTTGTGACTCTTATAATCATTTTAATCTGCTTTTTCTCCTACTCAATTTTAATAGTAAATTGTAATTTTAAATAACACTTGATGATGACACAAACAAGAGAAGAAATAAGCCATCATGTTCTGCCCTACCACTGGCAGGTAATACTTAATACCTTTTTTATAGTGGTACTGGACACACAGAGCATGGTACAGTGGATTAAGTATTCATGTACAATATGACCCTACCCAAAAGAGCTTAAATTGAAATTGGACGCTTATTATCGTACCATAATGTTTGGGGCCCATATGTGAAGTGGTCTGCCTGCCCAGACTCTTCCATTCTTGTCCTATAGACACAGCAGAGTATGGGGGGGGGGGGGGGGGAGTAGGTTGGGGAGGGGGGTTAAAGAATATCTGTACAGCTTTCTAGTAGGGAGATATCTGTTGAAATATTTTTTTACTGTGTTTGTGGTTGATGTTGTGCCCAAACTGATTATTTACTGTTGTGATTTGCTGCACTCTTTAATAAAAGCTATTAAAAAAAACATTTAAATTGGAACCCAAAGCAGTAGGAGATAAAATACTTGCCCAGTGTTACAAGGAATATCAGTGGCAGAAGTAGGTTTTGAACCCTGATTTCTCTGGTTCTCAGCTCACTGCTTTAACCATTAAACCACATCCTCTCCTCAGTCTCTAATTAAAGATTTTATCTGGTGCACCTGACATGAGAAAACTGACTTCCTGCTGTAGGCAACTCACGTGCTACTGTCATTAACGCACATAATTAGTAACTAGTCTCTACTGCATAAAACAGGACTTATAACATCACTGTGCAATATTTACCACAACACCTTTTATTAAATCTAGCCCTACGTGTGCAAGCATTTTCTCAAATGAAACCTCACTTGTGACTGTTCTCTGGTTTGGCACTACCCAAGATCTAATGCTATATTCTAAACAGACAGCAGAAATTCTTACCATTCACTATATCATGACCAAAAAACAGTTTCACTCCTGGAAGATTCCTGCTGGTTTCCAAGTCCTTAACTGAAGCAAAAATATAGTTAATATCAGAAAAATCCCTGACAGTTTAAAGTAAGGAGATTTCAGTTTCAAGTTACAAGAAACCTGGAAGGCTATTCTATAAAATATGTTCAGCAACAGTAATAACAATCTCTCTCGTTTGAGTCTTATGCATTGCTTTTAAAGTACAATATTAAATGAACTACTCCATGAAAAGCAAAGGAAACAGCTAACAGCATAAAACTAGAGCTAGTTTGCAGATGCCATGCAAGGCTTTGTTAGTTCAAATGTTTTTATTCATTTTTACACATTACAATAACCTCGTACAATGAACAGAAGTCCTCTCTAAGATCTCAAATGAATATGAAGTCCACAGACCATGAAGTACAAAAAGATACCCCCCCACAAACTCAATAAATCTGAAAAACATACAAACAATGCCAAAGCATCATATATATCTTTAGAAAAGAAGCCAGAAAGCTGAACTTAATTAGGAACAACTCAATATTTTATTACAAAGGGGAAAGGATTGGGTCTTATAGCTTCCTCCCTATAAATACCCAAGCCCTCTAGCCATATCATCATAACTCTTCCATACTATCTCTCCCCACTCCCACCCAGGATTCCCATCTCAAAGAAACATACACCCGTACCAATAAGACTTTGTTAAAACAATTTCATTGATGACTATTGAAAAAATACAATAATGCAAGAGCAATAACAGAATAGACAG
Organism: Microcaecilia unicolor; assembly: GCF_901765095.1. Classification (NCBI taxonomy): domain Eukaryota; kingdom Metazoa; phylum Chordata; class Amphibia; order Gymnophiona; family Siphonopidae; genus Microcaecilia; species Microcaecilia unicolor. The sequence continues at coordinate 145,862,178 of NC_044039.1, read as the reverse complement.
CAGTCAATCACCAGTTTGTTATACAACTCAAACAGATCCCCACTCCCCCCCAAAAAATAAAGACAGCTCCACAGTCCTTCCCTCATGTGTACTGCAATATATCATGTACGCAAAGCTGCCATCAAAATCCATAATCAAAAAACATGCGATGTATCCCCTCCCCATTCCACTCGCAAACCCAACTTCTTGACTTAACTATCTAAGGGTATTGGTTCTTATGACCCGCAGAGTCTATATATCAAGAATACCCCAACTCCCTTCCCTCCTACCCCATAAATTTTCAACTCCTGGTAGGCCCACACATCTCATCCCACTCAAAATTGAAACATCACAAGCGACTGAACAATAAACTTCACCCTTTCAAACTTAAGGTATGCAAGTAAGCTTCCCACACTAACAGAAAACGTTTTTTTCCATGTTGGGGAACCTCTAGCATCTCTCGCTTCCCAGCTTGCGAGATGTAGTTGATTCCTCCAATGCCAATAAGCTGGAAGATCAGATGTTCAATACTGTTATACACACTTCAGTGCCACCAGACATGTTTTATGAATTAAACGCGCTCTCCCCTGGTCTTTTCCCCTAAAGGAACCCGGCTTATCCAAAAGCAATTGTTCTACTGAGCATAAGACTCCATGTCCCAAAGTCAAGATCATATATCTAACCAAACTAGCCCAAAATTACTATCATTGGCCAAAATAAGTGACAATCCTGCACATTTTCAAAGCACTTAGCCTTCCAAAGTTCCATAGAAACCTATGGAACTTTGGAAGGCTAAGAGCTTTGAAAATATGCCTCAAAGTGTTGTCCTCCCTATTGCATTTAAGACAAATAGGGGACTGTAACCTACCCAATATAACTGAGTAAAATAAGTCCTATGAAACATACAAAAATAACATTCCTAAAGTCATATCCCTGTTATGAGTACTGGTATACCTTTAATATTTGCCAACACATCCCAATCATCTAATGTAATGTTGCGATCTCTAGCCCATTTTGCCATACCACTCCTAAATCCTTTCCCATCTCCAATTTCATCAAGGCCTTATGAATTCCAGAAATCTCATGCTCTGAAATACCATTAAAGAATTCCCTTATCTGTGCTCCCATTCCCTGCTGAACTGATTCCTTGGCCAGAGAGGCAATACAGTGTTGAACCTGGCATTAAGCAAACCTATTCCCCCACCTAGCGTCTATAGGTTGCTGAAGGTCCTCAAAAGATATAAGGTTATCATCCTCAATTAAAAGGTGCTCCAGTCAAGTGATACTCTTCCTTTCCCATTCCACAAAGGCAATATTGTCCATCCCCGGTTCAAAAGCCGTATTCCCTCTCAATGAAAGTCAGTCAGTAACCAGTGTGTCCCGTCCCCACCACCACCATAGACCTGAGACCACTCCACACAACCCATATTGGACTCAAGATTATACTCTTAAAACATTGGGGAAATTGGGCACCCGGAGTGTGAAGGAAAGAGTAAAAATTATAGGGAGCATAAGAGGTCCTTTCCATATCAATAGGAGTAAACTGACTCTTCATAAGCAGCCAATCTCTAATGCAGGCGTAGTCCTCAGGGCACACCCAACCAGTCGGGGTTTTCAGGTTGAAAATCTCTGCTCTAATGTGTCTCACCAAGCAAGCTTGACTGTACATCTTAAAGTTCAGCATATACAGCCCCCACCCCAGTGGTGTGCTGGTAAATTTTTAACAACAGGCTCTCTCCCCGGTCCACCTCTGCGCCCCCCCCCCCCCAAAATTGCAGAGCTGGCTATAGCCAGGGGGGGCAATGCATTACTCTCTCCAGGAAAAAAAATTAAATGATCCCAGGTTCCAATCTAATTCATGTTTAATGTGGGATAAAATGCCATAAATAAGTAAATAAATATAAACTTTTAATGTTGAGCACCTGATTCTCAAAGTGAACATATTCCAAACACTACAATGAAAATAAAATGTTTTTTTTTTCTACCTTTGTTGTCTGGTGACTGTTTTTCTGATCATGCTGGCCCAGTATCCGATTCTGCTGCTATCTGTCCTCTTAACTCCGTTTCCAGGGCTTCCTTTCCATTTATTTCTTTCCTCCTTTCTTCTTCATTTCTGGTCCTCAGCTTCTGCCTATTTTCTTCATCCATGTGCAGTTTTTCTCCTCTCTTCCTTTTCCCTCATCTCATCTCCTTCCTCACTCTTCTCTCCCCTCCATCCATGTCCAGCATTTCTTCTCTCTCCCCTCCTCTCCCCTGCCCTGCATGCACCCATACCCAGCGACCCTCCTCTGCCATGCCTTGCATGCACCCTGATGTCCAGCAGTGACCCTCCTCTCCCCTCCATGTACCCATGTCCAGCAGTGACCCTCCTTTCCCCTGCCCTGCATGCACCCAGATGTCCAGCAGTGACCCTCCTCTCCCCTGCATGCACCCATGTCCAGCAGTGACCCTCCTTTCCCCTGCCCTGCATGCACCCATGTCCAGCAGTGTACCCTCCTCTCCCCTGCATGCACCCATGTCCAGCAGTGACCCTCCTCTCCCCTGCCCTGCATGCACCCATGCCCAGCGACCCTCCTCTGCCCTGCATGCACCCAGATGTCCAGCAGTGACCCTCCTCTCCCCTGCATGTACCCATGTCCAGCAGTGACCCTCCTTTCCCCTGCCCTGCATGCATCCATGTCCAGCAGTGACCCTCCTTTCCCCTGCCCTGCATGCACCCATGTCCAGCAGTGTACCCTCCTCTCCCCTGCCCTGCATGCACCTATACCCAGCGACCCTCCTCTGCCCTGCATGCACCCAGATGTCCAGCAGTGACCCTCCTCTCCCCTGCATGTACCCATGTCCAGCAGTGACCCTCCTTTCCCCTGCCCTCCATGCACCCAGATGTCCAGCAGTGACCCTCCTCTCCCCTGCATGCACCCATGTCCAGCAGTGACCCTCCTTTCCCCTGCCCTGCATGCACCCATGTCCAGCAGTGTACTCTCCTCTCCCCTGCCCTGCATGCATCCATACCCAGCAACCCTCCTCTGCCCTGCATGCACCCAGATGTCCAGCAGTGACCCTCCTCTCCCCTGCATGCACCCATGTCCAGTAGTGACCCTCCTTTCCCCTGCCCTGCATGCACCCATGTCCAGCAGTGTACCCTCCTCTCCCCTGCCCTGCATGCACCCATGTCCAGCAGTGACCCTCCTCTCCCCTGCCCTGCATGCACCCATACCCAGCGACCCCCGCCATCCACCCATGCCCAGCTGCAACTCCCCTTTCCCCCCTGCCACCCCCTCCCAAGTTGTTTCGCAAATTCTTCTCCTTCCTCCCTCCCGATCAAGTCCCTCACCGCCTGCTTGTTTTTTGAATTCTTCGGGGCAGGCAGTCTTGCCTGCCCGCTTCCAGCGCCGACTGTCCTCCCTTGCTGATTCGCGCTTCAAAATGGCCGCCAAGACTTCAGCCGAAGTCTCACGAAACCGCCTCTAGAAGTCTCAGTGGCCATTTTTAAAGCGCGAATCGGCAAGGGAGGACAGTCAACGCTGGAAGCGGGCAGGCAAGACTGCCTGCCCCGAAGAATTCAAAAAACAAGCGGGCGATGAGGCGGATCCGGAGGGAGGGAAGAGAGCCAGAGCCGGCTTGCTATTTTTAACAACCGGCTCGCAAGCCGGAAGAAAATTTAACAACCGGCTCTTGCGAGCCGGCTCCAGCACACCACTGGCCCACCCCCTTGCCTCCAACTACCCAACATAAAATGGAACCTCAGTTTGGGTTTCCTGCCTGCCCAACAAAACTTGTTAAACAGCTGATAGACTTCTCAGATCTTTCTGCAATAGCCTAAGAGGAAGCATCTATATTAAAGACAATCATATGGGAAATATTACCACACTTAGTCTGATTCTCCTCAGCAATGAGAGCAGCAAATCCCTCCATCCATCCATACATCTGCTTCCTTGTAGCTTCCAATATCAAAGGAACATTGGCGGAGTAGTGAAAAGATATCAATTATTAGTTGAATAACCAGATATTTAAAGTAATTCTCAGTCCGTTTCAATTGAAACCGGTCTCCCCACATATTCTTCACCTGATCTGATGGAAGGCAAAGCCTCTAACTTATTTAGGTTCAAGCAGGAACCTGTAGAATCCCATACTCCTGGAAAAGCTCTAACAGCAACAGCAAAGACCCCTGAGGATTTGTTAAATGTACTAAAACATCATCTGCAAAAAGCTGCTACTTTGAAACTAAGGGCACCCAAGATATCTGGGTTCTCACGAATCTCTCTCAGAAAAGGGTCTCGTGTTAATATAAAAAGCAGAGGACATAATAGACAACCCTGCTTCATGCCCCGAGAGAAAACTTTCTGATTCAGTACCACTGACCAAACGTTTTGCCCTAGGGGAAGAATAGAGAGCCCTGCTCATGGATACAAATCAACCAGTAAACCCATACTTATCTAAGGTGGCATAAAGGAACTACGTGGACCCGGTGAAACACTTTCTCCATGTCAAAGTCAATTAAGATGGAAGGGAATCTACTTTGTACCCTTTGCTCCAGGGAAGATCATCATCAAATGTTTGGTTATTGAACAACCCTGAACAAACCCCGCTTGTGAATCATGTACGAGTGAAGATAGCACCCTCATTAACCAACTAGCCATAATTTCAGCTAATAGTTTAACTTCATAATTCAGTAATGATACTGGTCGATAGGATTCAGGAATAATAAAATCCTTCCCAGGCTTCGGCAACACTACAATCTGAGCCAAATTAAGTGGTAGAGGCAATGCCTCTGCATTCACCTTCACATTAAACATATTCGCTAGGGGTGTTACTATCTTCTTACCTAGAAGCTTACAGAACTCAGCTCTAAAACCATCCTCCCCTGGAGCCTTCATCAACGAACTTTAATTGCCCAATACATTTTGTCACATTGAATTGGTAAATTCAAATAGGCTAAATCCAACAGATGTAATCTCGGTAAATTCAAAACCATCTAGGTATATTTGACTTGGTAGCCCCTGCTCAGGTGGTTCAGCATACAGCTGTTTATAATAGGCGACAAAGATAGTACATTATCTCCTCATCCTTTGTGACCCATCCTCCCTCTGTTTTTAAGAACCAAGATCCACTTCGGGCCTTCCCTAGTCAATATTAACCGAGCCATAAGTCTACTGCACTTAGTCCCATGTTTGTACAGCTGGAATTTGTAGTAATTCAGGGATTTCACTGCTCTGTGCTAAAACAACTAATTTAAAGCAGTGTGGACATCTAAGAGCTTTTGCCTATGACTGGCCTAATGTGTACATCCAAAACACTGATGTTCTATTCTCAACTGTCTCTCTAATCTAAATATTTCCCAATCCCTAGTTTTTGGGGGGTTTTAATGACTTGAATTAATAATCTCCAGGACAGCTTTTGCCACTGTCACGATTGTGGTCGTGACTCACCTTATTTCCGGCGGTCAGCTTCTGAGCTGGCTTCTGTCTGTTCTTCCTGAGTTAGTTCTGTCTCTGTGTGCTGGCTGCTTCCAGCATGGCTCTGATTACTCCACTATACTGCACCTGTGTGTGTTAAGCCTCTCTGTGCTTCAGTATGCTTTCTGCCTGTGTCTTGGTTTGTGTTCCTCTTGCCCTCTGGTGGCCAGAACCGGTGGCTGACAAACTTTAAAGACGTTCTTTCTGGTTCGGTCCAGATATTCCAGTCCTCCAGACTTGGTTTGAAGTTTGGCAACTAGCCTCACCCGTAGCTGCCTCATGATTGCTGCATCTGTTTCAGCTGCTGATGGGTTTATTACCACCTGGAAACCTTCTGATTTTGCCTTTGCATCGTCTAAGGTCCCTGGTTTGTTAGTGCTTTGTTGCACTTCTGCCTAGTCTGGTTTCTTGTTTAGTTCCTTGTCTGTTTCTAGTTATCTGTGTGTAGTTTAGCTTAGGTTTATTTGCTTACTTCCCTAGTCTTGTTTCTGGTCTGTATTCTTTGTCTAGTTTCTGTTTGTCTGTGTCTCTTGCTTAGTGGTTGCTCTGCAGCTTTCAGTCCTGTCTCTTGTCTGTCAGTATTTGAACCCTGCTTCAGTGGCTGCATGGCAGCTTTCAGTTCCTATCCTTTAGCTTGTCCATTCCCTGCTTTGTGTAGTATTGTCTGTCTGCGAGTCCTAGCCCAGTTTTCTGCCTTGCTGCCCATGTATATTCCTTTCCCCTCTGACCCTCAGTTCCTGTTCAGCCTAGTTGGTATCCAGTGCCTGCCCTGTCCAGTAAGTCCTGCCGGCCGCCTGCACCCAGGGGCTCAACTCCTGGGGAAGGGCGGTCAAGGGCAGGTGAAGTCTAGCTGTTTCTGTCAGAGTTCTGCCTTGTCTCTGGTGTGGGGTGGTTTTGCCTGCCACTGCTGCTCCACAGCAGTGGCCCCAAGGGCTCACAAACCTAGTTTCTGCCTTGAAAACGTGACAGCCACTTACTACTACTATTTAGCATTTCTATAGCGCTGCAAGGCGTACGCAGCGCTGCACAAACATAGAAGAAAGACAGTCCCTGCTCAAAGAGCTTACAATCTAATAGACAAAAAATAAAGCAAATCAAATCAATTAATGTGTACAGGAAGGAGGAGAGTAGGTGGAGGCGAGTGGTTACAAGTGGTTACGAGTCAAAAGCAATGTTAAAGAGGTGGGCTTTCAGTCTAGATTTAAAGGTGGCCAAGGATAGGGCAAGACGTAGGGGCTCAGGAAGTTTATTCCAGGCGTAGGGTGCAGCGAGACAGAAGGCGCGAAGTCTGGAGTTGGCAGTAGTGGAGAAAAGTAGCCACCAGAACTTATCTGGGTACCAGCGATATTCAGACTGGTACCAGATAAGTGCCCAGACTATGCTGGACTGCCTTGCTGCTGACCTAACTTTATCTGGGCACCTGTCTGATTAACGTACTAAAATATTTCTGCTGGCCAGGTAAATCCTGGTGTGTTCTGACTCTGCTGCAGCAGCCACACTAGATTTTTCAGTAGCACTCTGAGGTTAAAAGCCACTGAAAATCTGGGGATGGGCAGCTCACTGTGATTTAAATGGGCAGGAGCCTCTCCTGGTAATACAATATTAATTGACTCAGCATAATGGCTCAGCATAAGTGCTCAGTGCATAAACAGCTTTACCTACCTCAGAGCCCACTGACTGTTTTGTTTGTTACTGAAACCCCCATGGTGACTGAATCTAAGCATTGAATAAAATGGACTTTGTGGCAGATAATGCGCGATAACACCATTATCGTGTGCTAAGTATTAGTAAATAATGGCCAATATGTGGACAAAGTTTGAAACCTCTATGGCATTATACACTGTTCCTGGAGAAGCCATATAGTTGTAAGCTCATAAAATGACTCATTTATAAAGTTGTGATTCCATCATCGTGATGATGACATTTCTGCATTAACAGAACCCAACACAAACGCTCTACCTAAAAAGTGAAGCAAGTATGAAACAGAAGATAGTGATGAGTCATATTTACTCAACTGCCTGGTCTCATTTGTAGAAAGTGGCTTCCTATCCAAGTAGGAAAGATGGAATTCTGTACACGCTTGGTGCAACAAAACGTTTTTGAGTTTAGCAACAAGGCAGGAAGCATGTTGGTGCGCTTTCTTCGCCAGCGTCAGGCTAAATGTACTATAACTAAAATAAAAGTGGCTGGGGATGTCCTCCTCCATCAAGACAGGGAAATCAGAGAACAATTTGTGCAATTCTATACCACTTTATACTCCAGGGGTGAAGGAGCCTCGAAACCGGAGATACAAAAGTATTTGACTGAGCTGGGACTAAAGAGACTTTCTGATAAGCAAAATGAAGAGTTAGAATCCCCCTTATCCTTGGATGAAGTGTTAAGAGTGATAAAAGGTCTCAGGGAGGGGAGGGGGGAAGGCCCCTGGGATGGATGGGTATACTGCCAAATTTTACAAAATATATGTTTCAGTTAGCCCCTCTCTTGAGGAGGGAGGGAAACGATTGCTTTTCGGGACACTCTCCCTCCTAGCATGCACAAGGCGGGGATATCGGTTCTTTTAAAGCCAGGACGAGACCCGACTTTTTGTGATTCTTACAGGCTGATATCCCTACTAAATATAGATGTAAAAATTTTAGCTAAGATAATGGCGGATTGCCTAGGTAGAGTGCTGCCACAGCCACAGATGCCGAAAAGGCCTTCGACAGGGTAGAATGGTCCTACCTGTGGGAAGTCCTGCAGTCAATGGGTTTTGGGACCAAATTTGTGGGATGGCTTCAATGTTTGTATGAATCCCCGGTAGCTAGAAGTAAATGGAGGATATTCTGCCCAATTCAATATCCAAAGGGGCACCCGTCAGGGATGCCCTCTCTCTTCCCTGCTATTTGCTCTTTCTATTGAGCCCCTGGCACAAAGGGTTAGCGAATGATACATACCTGTAGCAGGTGTTCTCCGAGGACAGCAGGCTGATTGTTCCCACGACTGGGGTTGACGCCCACGGCAGCCCCCACCAACCGGAACAAAAACATCGCGGGCGGCCCCACACGCAGGGCACGCCCACCGCACATGCGCGGCCGTCCCCCCGCCCGCTTCCCAACAAACTAACAGGTCAATCTCATGAGCAGAGTTGTATACCTTATAGTCACTCCAACAATGAAGTAGCCGCTCCTGAAACTTAGAATCTTTATAAAAGGGCCAAGGGAAAAGTCCATCTAAAATTTCTGCCCTCCACCCCGCGAGGACCCCAATCCATCCACACCCAAGCATGATCAGAGACAGCATATAGCTCCATCTTCACCTTATTTATGAAGGAAATAAAGTACAAGATGCTACAAGATAATCTATGCAGGATTGTGTGTAGTGTGCTTGAGAAAGGTGAGTGTAATTTCTGTCCCAGAGGTGCAGTACTTGCCAAACATCAACCAGGTCTAATAGACTACACGTTTGGTAAGCCTCTAGCTGTGCTAAGCCACTCCGATCTGGGGTTGTGCGATTTATCAAAGTTTGGGTCCCATGCCATGTTAGAATCCCCTCCTAATATTAAAGGGTGAAACTGATGTTGTACAACAAGCTAGGTCACTCTTATAAAAACTGATTAGGGGCATAAATGATCCATAGAAATAACACCTGCTGCACTATCGTCACCTGACAAAGCAGATACCCACCTCCTGGATCAGCTGCAATTACCAGGACCTGGTCTGCCAAAATGGCTACCCGTCCCTTCTTCCTCTGTGCCACTGCAGCTACACATTCACAAACCCACCATCACCTGAGTTTAGCATGCTCAGTATCATTATGGTGAGTTTCCTTAAGAATTACAACATCAAACTTCTGAAGTAGCTGTTGTAAAACGTTTTAACATTTTATACATGAATTAACAGCCCCCACATTTCTTTTTTTTTTTTTTCAAAAATTAAAAATTTATTGCACTCTGGAATTAAAAAAAGGCAGAATATGAATGCACATTAATTTATAGAGTTTAACATTGCAAGAAATATATATATTTTTAATACAGTATATCAGTTCTTGTGGGGAGGGGCTCCCATTTAAAATTTGCAATAAACAGCAACACACCAAGCAGAATCCTACCTCCCAACTCCCCCAACCCCCCAAAATAAAACTCACTCAGTAACCAAATCCACAGTCAGGCATAAATCCTATTCTGTATAAAAATTAAGTCCTCCCATTACCTGCCTCAGTGGCTCTCAAATCTGGTCCTGTGGGCACCCCATCCACTCAGAGTTTCAACATATTCACAATGAATATTCATGAGATAGATTTGCATGCAAATCGCTCTCATGAATATGCAGTGGATATCCTGAAAACTTGACTGGCTGGGGTGCCTCCAGGATCAGGTTTGGGAACCACTGGTCTACCTAAAAACCCATACACAGAAGAACTAATGCTTCATCCACAAAGTGACAATTAGATCACAACAGTGTAGAGTAACTATAAAGAGCTCAGATTACTAGCATCAGCCACACCAGGTATTTGATCACACTCATACCAAAGGAGGAAGGTTTTCCATATTTTTTTCAAACTGAGCTGTGTGTCCCCGTTTTTGCATTGTGAGTACGCCAAGGTAGTACGATTGCCAAAAGTTTGGCCTCAAGGTCGCCACCGAAAGGACCCCACTCGTACTCTACTGCCTGGTCAGTGACAACCTGCACTTTAAACGACATCCAAGATCTGGACAATCCACCTCAATATATTATATCCATCCCTGGTAAAGAACTGTCTCAGTCCCCTGCCTCCCCCACCTCCATGTTGTGGTATCTGAGTATAGCCTCGGTGAGGACTCTCACCCTGGATTCTAAGTGGTCTCAGAAACATATCAAGGATAAATCATGGTGTTTTACATATATTGTACTCTTAGACCACACCAGGAGTCATCCATATGACCGTTGCAACCTTCCCCCCCCCCCCCCCCAAAACCCTTGCTATTCCAATCCATCCTCATTTCCTGCTAAAACCCCTCCCACCTCTAAAATCCCATACCCCCTTCTCATTAGTCCTCAAAACAGGAACATCACGTAAAATAGCTACCCCTTCAAAAGACTCCCATATGTAGATCCCACTCCCTCGCTATAACAATTCCTCCCCTCCCAACCCATAACCTAACATGCAATCCCCCACAAACAGTGAATATATTTCCAATTAGTCCAACTAATCAAACACAACTCACTGAAAATTGTAACAAAACAGGGGGAATTATAATACCCCCACATATAAACCATGGATGGAGTCCCCCTCAGATAGTCATGAGCCATACAGTTGCAAGATCATCACTGGAAACAAAATAAGTGCAGAATGCCAGAGTATCGATATCTTGACCAAAATGTCAGTTGACCTCTGTGCAGCAAGGTGGATGGAAAAAATAATAAAAATATTAAAGGGAGATTAAACCTAAAACGTTGTACATCGTAAGATCCCCTCTGTAAACACTAGAGCTCAAGAAAAGTTAGTCATAACTCAGGTTTTGTTGAACAAAAAGTACTCCATTAAAATGGGAGATAATGTACCCTGAAGTAGTCCATGCACTCTCTGATCTTCTTGCTCTAGATCTTCAAATATGGGGAAGAAAAGAGATGGACATGAAAAGATGCTGTACATTCACCCTCCCCCAATCACAAAGTGTACCAATGTTAAGCCACTCTGCTCAATGAAGCTGTAGTAGAGCCCACATAGCCTCAAGGGAATATGCAAACCAAATTGCTGTCGCACTCCTTAGGGTCCAGGCCCAAACATTAATCAAAGAGATTGTGTTAACTGTCCACAATATGTAAAATCTTTAAAAACAAGAAGAACCTTCCACAAATCACAACAGGAAAACAAAAAGGTGGAAATGAACACAGAAAATATGTTCCAGGACAATATAAATCCAAAATTTATTGTCATGCACACGGTCTCAAACTGGAGTACAATCTCAAATAGAAGTACATGTGCTGTTAGATGGACCCAACATGGGCTGTGTTTCGGTTCACATGCCTTCATCAGGAGTCCTGCTATATAATGAACAAAGCATACCCAAAAATGAAACAGAATATTATACCACAAAGGAGAAAAATTGCCAAATGCTGTGACTTCTGATCACTCCAACGGGGTCTTCTATATCCAAACCAAACCGCACTCAGACGACATACTTGAGTAGTCAAATATCCACCATTCACATAGACAGTCATTCTATCTGCATTGACAGCTCCCAAATGAATCCATCTCACGGTCCCGGGCCAGAAAGGTATCCTATGCTGTTACCACTCATGCTCCCGCTACCCAACTGTTTAAGAATTTCACAGGCTGCCTTTACTATTTCAAAATTAGTTTAGCCTTGATGAACCCAGTCCACTTGCATGTGTCTCAAAAATGCAAACCTGATCTCTCAGTCAAAAAGCTGGGAGCACACTGGCACAAAACTGCGCTGCTTGGAGGACATCCCTGCGGAATAGTTTTATGAAAATAAGAACATTTTATGTTTTCATGACAAAGCCTTGAATGCCTACAGAACTTCCATAGTTTAAAATCTTAAGGATCACTACTTGTGGCCTTGTACTGATTGATTGCCAAGATCCCACTCTGTGGGCTCTTTTCAACCCAGAATGGGCCAAGGTGGTCTGAAAGGTATAATTCCAGAGGAAACCAGGCCTCCAAATACCCAAGCAGTTCTTTTTGAAGAATGGACTCAGGCAGCCACACTAACCAGAGGTTGCTCCTTCTGGAGTGGTTTTCCAGGTCCTCCAGTTTTCTTGGCAAGTCACCAGTGCTTTTTGCATTTTAGCCTGTGAATCCTCTGGTATTGTTACACTGTCATCTAATTTACCGATCCATTGCTTGAATAGTATGAAATCTCAGCCTAGCTCTTCACGTTTGCACTAAACCTGTCCCAACTTCTTGTTGACTGGCAAGAGCTGTTTATCTAGCATAGCCTCCCATCAGGGTAGTTACCTCTGTTCCAACCTCCACAACCCATGCAGAGCTGATCGTCAGGCCTAAGGGGCTCTGGGGTGCCACCATCTTGTCCTCCAGGACCAATTTTTGTCTTTCCTTGGCAGTTTCGATGCCATTTCAGGAAGGTGCAATCGTAGCAAAGTAATAGTGGTAAGAAACGTACGCCCTCCAAACCTTGGTGTGTAAGGGGCTTAAGTTCAGTTGCAAAATCAGGTTTTAGAAGAGGCGGCAGAAGTCGTGATTAGCATTCTCCCTCGCATAGCGTCATGTGATCCCATGTGAGGTTTTAAAAAGTAACACGAGTCTTATGAGTCGATCACAGTGGTTTATGTGGTGATCAGTGTCACAGCTAGACTACTGTAATGCCCTCAACATTGGTCAAATCAAAGTTTGCACCAGTTCCAACTAATTCAGAATGCTGCAGCACAATGGATAGAGAGTTACAAGCAGTATGACATCACACCCTTCCTGCACAAATCCTACAATAGCTACCAGTACCCTACTGGGACAAATTTAGACTCTCTGATTTTCAAGGCCCTGCGACAAAGTAGGCCAGAGTACCTAAAAAGCAAGTTAGTATCTGCCTCTGGGGGGGGTTTCAACCCAGTCCTTGGGATATACTTAGCCAGTCAGGTTTTCAGGAAGACCACAATGAATATGCATAAGACAGATTTGCATACAATGGAGGCAGAGTAAGACACGTTGTCAACACTGTGAAGGCTGAACAGCAGGCTTTTGGCGTCCTTAGCCAGTGCCTCACCTGGCTCTTGCCTTGAAAGGATGTATTATTATTGCTGCTCAAGCAGGGCAGGCTCATCTGGAGGCTCTATCCTTTACCCTCATCTAATAATAGACAGTAATAAATTAAGTAAAACAATTACATGTTATTTTCCCTGGCCTTCTTCAAAATGTGGCTGGCAAAGGGATTATGGGAAAGAGAAGGTTTGACCATATCATTCTCTTTAAATTACACTAAATTAGGTTTACGTTACTGCTAATCATATTTAAAGGCACTACATGGAATATCGTCTATTTAAAACCAATGCTGAAAGTATACTTAGCCAATCAGCCTTTGCAGGTTTATCTCCAGAATTCTCTTGTGGCTCCTTTAAATAAAAGGGTTAGGAAATGCACTATACCGTCTAGATATTTTCCATTGTTGGTCCAAGTCTTTGGGATTCACTCTCCAATGACATTAGGTTGGTCACTGATTGTATTAGCTTTCACAAGAAAACTAAACACAGCCTTGTTTTCTCAAGCATTTCATTTCTAAATTTAATGTTTAATTTCTAACTTGTTTTGTAATAAATAGAAATAAATCAAAACAGAGAAAAGAACATTACATTTTTTATTGGACTAACTTAATATATTTTTCAGTTAGCTTTTGAAAGTAACCCTTCTTCATATCAAAAACAAGCAAATGTTGACAAATATAAAAATATATAAGTGAAACACAAAAGAATTCCAATGACAATTTCACAGGAAGAGCATGGGGTGTATTAGGTGAGAAACAGGGAGAGCTAGGTGGGTGAAAGACAGAAGAGCATGGGGTGTATTAGGTAAGAAACAGGGAGAGCTAGGTGGGTGAAAGACAGAGAGAGATGGATAGCTGATAAGACAGTGACAAAGCAGTATAATTTAATGGTTTATATTGGGACAGAAAGCCCAGATCTCTGTTAAGTCCAGTCTGGTAAGTGTCAAAATATTTCATCATTTTGACTTCAAAGGTCTTATGTTCCTGGATTGTCTTAAAATTTCCTTTTAGTATTCTCATCATAAGATCATTGATGCAGTGTTCTGGTTTTGTAAAGTGCTGTCCCATATAGGTGACATCCTGGTTGGCATTGGGATATTCAATATTATGTCTTTGTAAATTGAGTCTCATCTTTAGCATCTGGCTTTGTTCTCCAATATAGCACCCTTTATCACACTTTTTAAATTTAATGATATATACCACATTTGAAGATGAGCATGTGAAGGATCCCCTTATGCTAAATGCTTTTCCCATGTGAATGACTGTGGGATCCTGCGAGATGTGTTGGCACAGTTTGTAAGTACATAAGTAATGCCACACTGGGAAAAGACCAAGGGTCCATCGAGCCCAGCATCCTGTCCACGACAGCGGCCAATCCAGGCCAAGGGCACCTGGCAAGCTTCCCAAACGTACAAACATTCTATACATGTTATTCCCGGAATTGTGGATTTTTCCAAGTCCATTTAGTAGCGGTTTATGGACTTGTCCTTTAGGAAACCGTCTAACCCCCTTTTAAACTCTGCCAAGCTAACCGCCTTCACCACGTTCTCCGGCAACGAATTCCGGAGTTTAATTACATGTTGGGTGAAGAAACATTTTCTCCGATTTGTTTTAAATTTACTACACTGTAGTTTCATCGCATGCCCCCTAGTCCTAGTATTTTTGGAAAGTGTGAACAGACGCTTCACATCCACCTGTTCCACTCCACTCATTTTATATACCTCTATCATGTCTCCCCTCAGCTGTCTCTTCTCCAAGCTGAAAAGCCCTAGCCTCCTTAGTCTTTCATAGGGAAGTCGTCCCATCCCCACTATCATTTTCGTCGCCCTTCGCTGCACCTTTTCCAATTCCACTATATCTTTCTTGAGATGCGGCGACCAGAATTGAACACAATACTCAAGGTGCGGTCGCACCATGGAGTGATATAATGGCATTATAACATCCTCACACCTGTTTTCCATACCTTTCCTAATACCCAACATTCTATTCGCTTTCCGAGCCGCAGCAGCACACTGAGCAGAAGGTTTCAGTGTATTATCGACGACAACACTCAGATCCCTTTCTTGGTCCGTAACTCTAACGTGGAACCTTGCATGACGTAGCTATAATTCGGGTTCTTTTTTCCCACATGCATCACCTTGCACTTGCTCACATAGATATATTGCAGGGATGTGTGCCATTCTATTCTTTTTTTTTTTTAATTGAAAGAGTCTTTATTGAGAAAAAAAACTGGAGAAAAGCGACAATACAAACATTGCAGTCTCAAAGGCAACTAAACAACTCGCCAATATAATAGAATTATCTTTCATAGAACATACATATCACCCATGATAACATCAATCACCAATGCAATTGTAACTCAAGATACTTCAATATTTATGGATTTTCATACCACGTTTCCTAGATACCCCATCTCAACCCATCCCATCCTAGTGGAGAAAAAAAACCCTCACCCCATCTACTATATTGTCACCTATTTATATTCCATGACAAGAACAATTGTCCAAAAAAGGGTGCCAGATTGCTTCCCACTTAGATAATGTTTTATTGAATTTAGCCCATAGCCTCTCCATTTCACACACATACCAAAGCTTATTTAGCCACTTGATAATTGAAGGCACCTGTGGAGACTTCCATGAAGCTGCCAAAGTAACCCTGGCAGCCAACATAGCATGTCTTACCAACAGAGATTGAGAAGTGGACAGGCCAGGAGGTTTCTTCGGAAAAAGGAAAAAACTCTGGGGACCACTTTATTGGCTTGGAGAGCCACCTCTGGAGCCTGTACTGCACAGACTTCCAGAAGGCTCAAACTTTAACACAGGTCCACCAGAGATGCCCCATGGTGCCCTCTTGCCCACATCCTCTCCAACACAATGAAGATACCTGCGAGAACATATGATGAAGACGAACAGGCGTCAGGTGCCATCAGTACAAAAGTTTTAATGCATTTTCCTTAAATGGGATAGAAATAGAAATCCTAGACAAAGCGCGTTCCATAAAATTCCAGTCATCGTCAGTCAACGTCACCCCCAGCTCCCGATAGTCACCAGAGGTCCAAATCCGCCAACGCTGAAATGAATACAAACAAGTGATCAATCCCTTCGTCCCCTTGGAGTCCTCACACAGGTCCTCCAAAAAAGAATCTTCTCACAAAACTTATGCCTTTATTTCTCCAGCAGAAAGAAAATGTTTCACCTGCATATAAGCAAAAAAAGTCTTTAGTTGAGATAGCATAATTTTCAGTCAAACTTTGGAACAGAATGAAAGCACCTTCATCAAAAAATTGACCCCATGATTCTAGGCCAGCTGCAGACCAATTTGAAAAAGTTCAATACCAGACCCAGGGGGGAAAAAGTGGATTATTAATAATGGGAGTTAACGGACTTCCGGTGGAGCCGCGATCCAAGATGGCCGCCGAGGAGTGAGCTCCGCGAGAACCCTGACGAGGCCCCCGGGTTCGAGGTCGCTGGACCCCCCCCCAAACAAAAATACAGCTTAGGGCGAAGTAGGGGAACGACGGGGGAGAGGCGCGACAGTGGCGAGCAACATCGGGAGACACGGGGAACCCTCCTAAAGAGCAGCTGAAGCCGGACAAGATGGCGGCTGGAGCGGGAGAGCGGCGGAGACGGAGGTAAAAGTGCAGCAGAGCCGGATTGCGCTCTCCCTCCCTACTTTAGCAGATAACCTACAGCAGAGGCACTAGAGAGAGAGTGCTGGAGTGGGGATTGGCGGGACCGGACTAAATTGAGGCTTGTGCTGCATCCCTTCTTCCCCTCCCCCCCCTGACTCGTGGTGTGACTGCAGGGAGAGCTATGTGCAATTGAAGAAGTGGGGGGAGCGAGGACAGTAGAGAGGAGAAGGGGAGTGCTCCAGTGAGAGGAGAAGAACCCCGGGACCAGCAGAGACAAGGAGGCAGTAGCTTCAGGAGTGACTGGCCAGATAGCAGCCTGAGCAGCCCAGCAGTCATAACGTCAGAGTGGCCCCGCAGCAGGGAGTGGCACGGCCTTGGAGACACAGCATTGTGCTCAGACTGGGTTCAGGGCAGACGAGTGCACAGCAAACAGTCGTAGCCCAAAGAAGACGGAACGGAGGAGGAGGGGGAACAAAGAGAGCAGCGCCCCAAGATGCCACCGAGAAAGAGCCTTGAAAAATTTAGATTCACGGCGGATCCTGCTGGTAAGGGGAAACCAGAGACAGCAGCTAATAGCCAAGGAGTGGAAAAGCTGAGCGATATCCCATCGGACTCGGAAGAGGAGAGTCACAGAGATGAGGGGGAAAATGCTGAAGAGATTTCGAAAGCAAAGGTGGTGGGCTGGTTTAAAGAACTGAAGTTGGAGCTGGCGGGCTACCGAACAGATGTCCAGAACACGCTCCGGGAGATGCGGGCGGAGATCCGAGACTTGGGAACACGAGTAGAGGTGGTGGAGGAACAACTTGAACGTGTGCAGGCGGAAGTAAAGGACAAAAAGATGGAGACGCCTGTCGACACGGCGGAGATCCAACAACTAAAAGACCAGGTGGAAGATCTGGAAAACAGATCCCGCTGCAAAAACCTGCGGTTTAAAGGAATTCCAGAGCTGGACATTTTTATGAACTCGGAGACCGTGATAAAGGAACTGTGTCAGTTTATTCTGAATCCAGAAGAGGAGGGTGGGCAGCAGGAGATCCGCCTACAAAGAGCACATTGAAGCACGGGGCCACAGAGAGATCTGGCACCCAGAGATATTATCGCATGCTTTTTAGACTTTCCCACTAAAGAACGGATTTTGGCTAAAGCCAGGCAGCAGAAAGTAATAACATGGAAAACATACAAGATAGGAGTATATCAAGATCTGGCTGGCGTAACCCTGCAAAAAAGAAGGACAATGCGAGAAGTGACAGGGTTCATGCGAAACAAAGGAATCCGGTACCGATGGTTGTACCCTTTTGCTGTCTGGCTTACGGTGAAGAGAAAATCAAAGAAAGTGAAAACACTGGAAGAAGCTTGGGCGGCGCTTAGAGCACTGGGGTGCGAGGACGTCCCAGCCCAAGAGCCCCAGCCAAAAAGGGCAGGGGATCCACGACCGGACTCGGCATGGCAGGTGGCAGTGAGGAGAGGAAAGAAGGGCGATAGAACTGCTTCCTGAAGCCTAAGAGAGACAGTACTTGGATGAGTATGAAAGACATGTCTAGGAACTTGACTGCCTGGGGAGGGGATGTTAGGATGCTGTTTGACATGGGAAGCGGGGCCATAAGAGGAGTAAAATAGCGGGGAGGGGGCCCAATGTCAAACTTGCTTAATGATGCCCGCAAAGAGTACGTGGGACGAAGGGGAGGGAAGGATAATAAAGGGAGGTATGAGTGGGGGGGGGAACGCGGAGCCTCCTTATTGCCTGACTGCGGTAGGCATGTCGGGTAGGGGAGGGAAGGGGGGGATCAGGGGGAGGGGGGGATTTGAAGGTGGGTTCCTGGAATGTGAATGGCCTTAATAACCCAGGAAAGAGAGCAAGGGTAATGAAAGAGATTAATAGGCTGCGATGTGATGTTTTGTTCTTGCAAGAGACACATTTGAGACCCAGATATGGGCATTTGCTATGTTCTAGAATGTACAATGAGGTGATCGTTCACCAGGAGACAGGAGGGAGGAAGGTAGGGGGCGTGGCTATAATGCTAAGACAGACCTGTGGACTGACTAACATGAAGGAATTCAAAGACACAACGGGGAGGTGTGTGGCCATTCTGGGGCTGCTACAAGGGAAGGAGGTGACGTTGGTCAACATGTATGCCCCAAATACAGGACAAGGGGACTTTTTTCGCACACTGTGGGAGGAGATTCAAGGGTTTATAGGAGGGCAGGTAATAGTGGGAGGAGATTTTAACATTGCCCCGGATGCGCGATTAGACCACTCGGGAGGAGGGGGGTACCAGTCAGGACTGGGGAGAAAGGCATTACGAAAATTCTTGGCTAATATGGAGTTCGTAGACAGCTGGAGAATAGTACGGGGCACACAAAGAGGGTACACATTCTACTCTCATGCAGCTAACACCTATACTAGGATAGATGGGCTGTGGGTACACCGCAACTGGGCGCCAATGATAGTGGAGACTGAAATAGAACCAATTCACATCTCGGATCATGCTATGATATGGATTAGACTACAGGGATGGGGTCCCAGGAGGCAGAACACCAGGTGGAAACTTAACGAGTTACTCCTGGGAGAGGAACAAGTGAGGGAGGAAGTTGAAGACCGGTTTACAGGAGTACTGGAGAACAAATGACACAGGGGAAGTGGGGGATGGGGTACTGTGGGACGCAATGAAGGCGGTGGTGAGGGGTATACTGATTAAATGGGGAGCAAGGAAAAAGAGGGAGCGGGGACAAAAGATGATGGAGTTGCGACAAAGATTATGCAAACTAGAACGAACGCACCAGAGAAACCCGTCCCCCCGGGTGTGGGAGGAGCTAGTGCAGGGGCAGATGGAGGAGGTGGAATACATGAGGACAAGACTCCGGCAGCAGTTCTTCGAGTTTGCTAACAAATTGGGAGCCATGCTGGCCAGATGTTTGAGAGCGAAACGGGTAAAATCTAAGATACAAAAAATTAAAGATGTTACGGGAGGGTAGCTGTATACGGACCCCGACACAGAGAAGGGATTCCTCAGCTATTATAAAGGCCTGTATAGAGCTCCAGAGGGAAAGTCCCCGGAGACGGTTGCTGGATATCTAGACTCGCTTCCTCTCCAGAGCTTGAATGAGGAGGGACGCCAAAGGATGGAGGAACCAATGCGTCAGGGGGAGATCACGGGGGTCATTCTAAAACTACCCAATGGTAAGGCTCCCGGACTAGATGGATTTACAGCAAGATTTTATAAACAATTCCAGAGTCTGGTAAGCCTGTTGTTGTTGAGGGTGGGTAATGGGGTACTGGAGGGTGGGGAGCTCCCGAGATCAATGATGGAGGCGGAAGTGACGGTCATACCTAAACCGGGGAAAGACCCGATGGAGTGTGGGTCCTATAGACCCATCTCCTTGCTCAATGTGGATGCTAAAATCATAGCTAAGGTATTGGCCAACAGATTGGGCAGACTGTTACCTACATTAATAGAGTCGGACCAAGCAGGTTTTATACCGGGGAGGCAAAGTAGGAGATAATATCAGAAGAACACTACACCTGATGTGGGAGGCACAGCACACAAGAACAGGGGTAGCTATACTGTCGATAGATGCCTAAAAGGCCTTCGACAGGCTGAATTGGAGCTTCTTGAGGGTAGTGCTTCAGAGAATGGGCCTGGGAGGGAATTTTAGTCTCTGGGTGGAGGCACTGTATAAGAACCCAAAGGCGTGCCTGAATATCAATGGGGGTTACTCACCCTTTTTCTCGATTGGTAGAGGCACCCGGCAGGGGTGCCCGCTGTCCCCACTGCTTTTTGCCCTTTATGTGGAACCATTGGCCTTGGCGATCAGAGACCACCCAGGGATAAGAGGGATGAGGATTGGAGACCGGGAACACCGCATAGCGATGTTTGCCGATGACATGCTACTATATATAAAGGACCCGGGAGACACTCTGCCGATTATCTTGGGGATATTTGAGGAGTATGAGAAATATGCAGGGCTCAAAATAAATAGGGACAAAAGTGAGATTTTGGGAGTCTCCTTAAGGGAGGAGGAGGAGGCAGAGCTAAAAGCCCGGTTTGAGTTTAAGTAGGCGAGACACAGAATTAGGTACCTAGGGATCCAATTGCCGGGGGACCTAGAGAGGTTATTTGCGCTTAACTATGGACGCTTGCAAGAGCAGATACAAAATGACATGTTGAGATGGAAAAACTAAATGGCTATCATGGTGCGGGAGGATGGCTGTGATTAAAATGAATGTGCTACCACGCATATTGTTTCTCTTCCAGACACTGGCAATTGCGGTGCCGAAATCATTTCTTAAAAGGCTACAGAGTACCATATTGAATGGGGAAACAAGAGACCGCGGCTGGCACAAAGGGTCTTGTGGGGGGGAAAGGAGAGGGGAGGGAGAGCGGTCCCCAATTTGGAGTGGTACTATTGGGGTTCTCAATTGAAGATGATTTTGGATTGGGAACGGGGTAGGGAGAAGCCTGCTATTCAGGTGGAACAAGCCTACTGGCCACAGAGGACGTTGAGATCATTATTGTGGACTTCCGAGAGATTGGGGAGAGGGCAAAGAGGGAGGGGCAACCCTTTTCTAGGTCACCTATTGGAAGTATGGGGAATGTTGAGGAGAAGAAGGAGGCGCCCAGCGGCAGTGTCATCACTGGCTCACCTTAGGTGGGAGCCTAAATTCATAGCGGGTAGGGAGAATGCTACGTTTGCTAGATGGGAGCGGAGGGGAGTGGAGAGATTTAGAGATGGGATGCATGGGAGTGGCTTGTGGACCTCTGAGGAGATGAGAGATAGGTATGGGATCCCTGAGGGAGACAGATTTGCGCATACACAATTAAATACATTTCATGGGGAAGCAGGGATGGGGAACACCACGGGAGGGGGAATGGTTGGAAAACTTGTGGAGCTTGTTGCGAAAAGTCCCAAGGTCCATCTCAGTGGTGTACCGCTACCTCCAGGGGGAGGAAGAGAGGGCATATTCATTCCAGGGAGCGTGAGAGTGGGACTTACATTGTCACGTCACAGAGGAGGAATGGGAACACATATGTGGGGAAGTTCAGAAGGCCTCAGTTTGTGTATTGATACAAGAGAATGCCTATAAAGTCCTCACGCGGTGGTACTACACACCAGAAAGGTTGAAAAAAATGTACCCCGGGACCTTGGCAGAGTGTTGGAGATGCAGGTCACAGATAGTCACATTTCTCCATGTATGGTGGACCTGCCCGGGGGTGGTGCCATTCTGGCAAGCAGTGATGAAAGTGCTGGTCAAAACTATGGGAGTATCCCTGGTGTGTAACCCAAAGGCCTGCTTACTGGGAATGCACAATGAACGAGCGGTGTGGGAAGAGAGTAAAATGATGCGCTGGGGATTGGCAGCAGCAAAATGTCTCATTGCACGTGGCTGGAAGTCAGTGGACACCCCCGATATAGGGGAATGGAAAGTCCAAGTAAGGCAATTGTGGTACATGGAGAGATTAACGGTCTATAGAAGGGAGGGTGAACTTAAACGCAGGAAGGGATGGGAAAGGGTACAACACATGATAGAGCATCTTTAAAGAGGCCAATAGGCATTCCAGGGAAAGGGGAGGGGGGAAATTAAATATATATGCATAATTAATGGGGGATTACATGGGGGGCATTAATGGAGGGAGGAAGGTACAAGGAGCAGGGGGGGGGATTATAGAGTTGAACACGGGAAGACATATCGTAGCTAAGAGATAGTCTGCCTGCTGCAACAAAGTTAAGCCTCCAAGATCTGGGGAGGGAAGTAAGTTATGGGTTGTTGACTGTACATGCAACGGACGGGAAAAGAAGCAACCCAACATAGCTGATCAGAGTGTGTATAGAGGCACAGTGGAGAGACAGCTATCACAATTGATGTTTACTCAAAGTTATATGGTTATGTTGGTATATGGATGATTAAATGTAATACGGTATGCAACTGATTAAGGAGAATATTGAGGCACACATGTGAGATAGTTATAATAATTGATGTTTATTCAAGGTTATATGGTGATGTATGTACATTTATGACAAAATGCAATAAAAAAATTTTCAAAGTTAGAAAAAAAATAAAATAATAATGGGAGTTAACTTAGAAAGCATCAAATCCTGCTTAGCGAACAAGCTGTCCCAATAATGGAAAGTTGTCGAAATTGAATGAAAAATCCCCTTGTCCAAGTTTCGATACTTCCGCGGAAGCCAAATCAGATGGCGCAACAAACACGCTCCAACCGAGTCTTGTTCGAGGCCTATCCACCTCTTATGGGGGCTGGCATGGTACCACTCAATAGCTACAAGCACCTGAGCAGCTTTATAATACCAGTATACATTTGGAACACCCAGGCCTCCCATTTGTTGGTCCTTGTATAACACTCGAGAAAGACGCGGCGGCCTTTTGTTGGACCAGATAAAATGAAGAAGGCGATTCTGAATGCCTAAGAGGAAGGATCGAGACAAATGCAGAGGAAGGACCTGAAAAAGGTACAACAAGCGTGGCAGCACATTCATTTTCACTGTAGCAATCCTACCAAACCACGATAATTTGATAGATCCCCAAGCCTCCAAATCTTTATATAAATCATTTAAAAGAGGAGGGTAATTAACTGCGAATAAATCAGAGAATTTGCTAGTAAGAATAACCCCTAGGTATTTAATGCCTGGAACAATCTTCCTCAACCCCTACGCCAAGCCCCCTCCCTACCCATCTTCAAATCTCTGCTTAAAACTCACCTCTTCAAAGCTGCCTTTGGCACCTAACCTCTCGAGAAATATAGTATGCCCTATCAGATTGACTCTACACTTATCTTTTAGATTGTACACTTGTCTTTAGATTGTACACCTGTCTTTTAGATTGTAAGCTCCTTGAGCAGGGACTGTCCTTCCATGTTAAATTGTACAGCGCTGCGTAACCCTAGTAGCGCTTTAGAAATGTTAAGTAGTAGTAGTAGTCACCAAGTGAAACGGAAAGGCTTCTTGTAAGGACGCCAAAACTGGGCCAGGAATACCCACCACCATTGCCTCAGATTTAGACATATTAAGCTTAAATCCAGAGACGGAAGAGTATACCTCTAAAAGCTGAGTTAGATTAGGCAATGAAATTAGGGGTTTAGTTAAAGAGAGCAATATATCGTCAGCGAAAAGTGCCAACTTATATTCCTGACCCGCAACCTGAAGCCCCGGAATATCAGGATTAGCATGGATAGCAATGTCAAGAGGTTCCATGACCAGTGCAAATAGCATAGGCGAAAGGGGGCAACCCTGTCTAGGCCCTCTAGATAAAGGAAACATCTGAGAATTACCACCACTGATATGCACACAGGCTTTGGGAGAATGATAAAGAGCTCGAGTCAAACTTCTAAAGCCCTGGCCTATCCCTAACCTCTCCATCACACTGAGCATAAAGGGCCAATGAACTCAGTCAAAAGCCTTTTCGGCATCCAGACCCAAAAGACACAGGGAAGTCTTTGACTTATTAGCTACATGCAGCACATTAATCATGCGACGCACATTATCTTTAGCCTGCCTATGAGGAATGAAACCGACTTGATCAGGATGAACTGCAGCTAGACGATTTGCTAAAACCTTGGCTATAATTTTAATATCAGAGTTGAGAATGGATATAGGGCGATAAGAGGCACATTCAACCCTATCTTTACCCTGCTTTGGAATTACTGCTATCCATGCTTCCATCATTGAAGATGGAAGCACCTTTCCCTCATGAACACCATTACAAATTTTAGCTAAAAGAGGAGCCAATTCACCCCTAAATACCCTATAACAATCGTTCGGCAGCCCATCCAGACCAGGGGCCTTTCCTGTCGGCAAGTCTTTAATTATAGAAACAATTTCATCCACCTTAATAGCGTCACGCTGCGCATCAGACAAAGAGGGAAGAGACTGTGATGAAAGAAAGGCCTCGATTGCATCATGATGGATATGGGAATCTGCAGAGTATAGAGACCTGTAAAAGGACTGGAAGCGTTGACGGATCAAGGAAGATTGAGTCAATACCTTATTCTTACCATCTCCAATGCGCAAGATTGTCCGATCAAACTGCCACTGTCTCAACCGAAGAGCTAAAGAGCGACCAGGTTTATTCTGATTGAAGTAATGATGCAACTGTTGTTGGCCTCTGACAAACTGTAATTGTTCGGAATATATATGATCCAATCTACGACGAAGGGCCTGAATCTCCTGCAAAAGAGACACAGATTGCGAGGCCTTGTGCCACTCCTTCAAACTAGATAACTGGGACATACAAACTGCGATCTCTTGTCTCCTGGCCTTAGCCTGAATACTAGCATGCTTTAAGAAAAAAACCCTTGTTACAGCCTTCAAAGCGTCCCAAACAATCCCCATAGAAGGACCTGAGTCCAAGTTGATATCAAGGTATTCCTTCAAGTGAGTGTGGTATACAGCTAATAACTTCTCATCCCGTAACAACGAAACATTTAGGGTCCACCTAGTGTCCTTATCCACCTCAGAAAAAGATGAAAGATGTAGCCAAGTAGGGGAGTGATCAGAAATAGTAATAGCTCCTATACCAGAGGTACTTCCACCTTGAGACAGAGATATATCAAGGAGTGTATGGTCTATGCGAGAATAAGAATCATGAGAGTGGGAATAAAAAGAGTAATTCCTTTCCCTAGGGTGATGCAAGTGCCACACATCACAAACTGCTAAAGTGTGGGCTAGAGCCGCCAAAGCCTTGGAGTTTTTAAGATCAGACCGAGAAATTACTCCAGTCTTGTCAATATGCAGACTGAACGTTGCGTTAAAATCACACCCCAACACCAACTTACCAAACGGGTCAGCCTGCACCACCTTGCTAAGCTGAACATAAAATTCTCCCTGAGATTCGTTAGGTGCATAGACAGCAACTAGAGAGAAGGCAGAGTTATTAAGAAGCACATGCAAAAGTAACAACCCCCTGGATCACACTTAACTTTCTGCACCTGGACCTGCAAAGAAGAATGAAGCAAAATCACAACCCCCCGCTTTCTCGAGGTGCTGGCATCGGAAGCACAGAAGACATTCTGGTACTGACGATGAGTGAGAAATTTTTCATGGTCCCTCTGAAAGTGGGTCTCCTGCAAAAATACCACATGGGGAGTATGTAACAGTAATTCCCTAAATAACTTATGATGCTTTTGAGGAGAGTTGAGACCCTTAACATTGTAAGTCAAGAATTTAAGATCCACAATCATTTATACCACAGAACGCCTGAAGAAAGGACCTGGCAAGGCACCAACTTTGGAATGGCAAGAAAATAGAATGAGTGAGAAAAGAGAAAAAAAAAAAAAAAAGGAAGAACCCCCCCCCCTCTTCCAACCCTTCCCCCCTCCGAAAGCACAACAATACTCCCCAATTCCCAAACCTCCCTCTCCTCCCCCCTACCACTTGTCATGAAATACTAGACAGAGACCAACAAGGCCCCTTTACTAGGCTAACCAAAGAAAGTGAACCACTAACCCGAATTACCACCCAATACCCAACTCTCCAACACATCCCCGCTACCTCAGACACAGCCCCCTCCCCCCCCAAAAAAAACAGCACACACAGAAGTCAACAAGAACTCCCCTTCTTCTCCACACCCCTTTCTTACTCATCACTAGCAACATTAGAACAAACTCTATCTAGAGTGGCCTAGTGGTTAGGGTGGTGGACTTTGGTCCTGGGGAACTGAGGAACTAAGTTCGATTCCCGGCACAGGCAGCTCCTTGTGACTGGGCAAGTCACTTAACCCTTCATTGCCTGCCGCATTGAGCCTGCCATGAGTGGGAAAGCGCGGGGTACAAATGTAACAAAAAAAAAAAAAGAATAAACATTAGAGTACAGAGATAGGCCCCATCAATAAGCATAATGTCATATAAACCATATCAGGAAAGCTCCTCAGGTAGCCTTCAATAGGCTCTTGGATTTGTTAGAAACACGCTTCCACTGCTGGAGTTTAGCCCGAGCCACAGGGGCAGTATCCACCGGCGGTGTTCAGCAGCCTTCAACCCTTCCTCGTGTAGTATCTTCCAAACTTCAGGTAAAAGTCAAAGACAGTGCATCCTTCCCCCCCACTGTGAAGCAAAGTCCAAAGGGAAAAGTCCATCGGTACGGGATTTTATTTACAAGTAAGATATCCAGGGCAGGTTTCATTGTGCGTCGCTTAGCCAAAGTCAGCTGAGACAGGTCTTGGAACACCTTGACTTGTGCCTCCTTGTAGTCGATATAGGGGACCTGATGAGCCCGCAGCATCAAGCGCTCTTTCATAGCGTAAGAAGAAAAGCAAACCACGATGTCCCATGGCTTATTATCGAACCTCTTTCCCAATGCTCTGTGTGCTCATTCCACCATAATGTACTCCAAATCAAGCAGCTTACTACAGAGCAATCTGACCACCGCACCGACATCCTCTTTGTCTCCGACTTCTGGGACCCCTCGAAATCGGAGGTTGTTCCTTCTCCCCCGGTTTTCTTGATCGTCCACTTTGTATTGCAACTCATCTATATAATCAAAACATTTTGTAAGTTTTACATCTGCCCCATTCAGATGTTCTGCTTGTTCTTCAGTTCGCGCCTCTAGGTCCTCCACCCGCCCCCCAACTTGCGCAAATCCACGCACAAAACATCCATTCTGTGCAATATTTCCTCCTTAGAGGATTTAATTTCTTCACGGGTCGCCTGCAGGCACTTGGCTAGATCTTTAGAAATGCCACGTTTAGTAGGCACACCGCCTGCCTCTGCAGTGGACACAGCTGAATCTGAATCACAGTGGGAAGCATGAGCCGATGCCTGCACAGGGCGGCTCGCGGCCTTACTCGTTTGCCGCGCTGACTGCCGCTCACTCTCCTTGCGGACCACGGACATCTTCCTCGACCAGGTACACTCGATCTAGGTGAAGTCCAGCAAATTTTCCGCAGAACCGGGTAGCAGTTTAAGGACGTGAAGTGCTATTGTTAGTTAAATGAAAGCGGGAATGCGACGAAGCTCCAGACACAGGCAGCCATCGGAGCTCGTGACGTCACTTCCTCCCCATTCTTTTCTTTTTGAGCTTATATTGGGAGCTTGCTTTTCACTAATTTCTGTTTCAGATTAGGTGGCTGTTGGACGGTCAGCACTGGTGGGGCTGGGAATATCTCTTTCAGTTGAGGATGAATTAATAGCTGTAAATCTTTTATGATTCTTCTAAATTTTTCTAGCTCTGGACTGTGTGTCACTACAAGGGGGATTCTCTCTATGGCTGTCTTCTCTTTGTACTGCAATAGGATTTTCTCTAGGTATTTTAAGGGAAGAGGCAATATTCTTGAAGATTGTTTTGGGGTTGCAGCCTTCTTGTTTGAAGGATTGAGTCAGGATTGTGTTGTGAAATCCTTTTTCTGCCTGGTTTCAGTTTCATCCAGAAATTACCATTATGTTGTTGGTGAAAACCAGAAAGGTAAAATTATGTATCATACCTGATAATTTTCTTTCCATTAATCATAGCTGATCAATCCATAGACTGGTGGGTTGTGTCCATCTACCAGCAGGTGGAGATAGAGAGCAAACTTTTGCCTCCCTATATGTGGTCATGTGCTGCCGGAAACTCCTCAGTATGTCGATATCAAAGCTCCATCCGCAGGACTCAGCACTTAGAGAATTACACCCACGAAGGGACACTCTGCCCAGCTCACCACCGCCGAAACGGGGGAGGGGAATTAACCCAGCTCATCCCCACACAAGTGGGGGAGGGGAATCCGTCCAGCTCATCCCCGCGGAGCGGGGGAGGGACACCACACCCGCCGATGCGGGGGGATCTGGCTTATCCTGCAACCGCAACCGCGGGAGGAGCTGACTGACCCTAACACCGCCGAAGCGGGAGGGGTACAAAGCTGCCCTACAGCCGCACGAAGCGGGAGGGAGTGCCGGCAGAATTTAAATCTCAATCCAGCCCCGTAAAACGGAGGGAAGAGGAATGCAGCAGCTCACTGTAACACAAACTCGTCTCAACTCTTGAAGAATCCAAGTGAAAGAAGAACTTGAACACGAAGTCCTCCTGAAGTAACTGAAGGCTAAACTTGAACCTAAAATTCAACCAGAATATAAACAGTACAGATATCTGGGAGGGGCTATGGATTGATCAGCTATGATTAATGGAAAGAAAATTATCAGGTATGATACATAATTTTACCTTCCATATCATCAAGCTGATCAATCCATAGACTGGTGGGATGTACCGAAGCAGTACTCACCCAGGGCGGGACATAGAAATCCCTGACCGCAACACTGAAGCTCCAAACCGGGCCTCCGCCCGAGCAGCCACAGTCAAGCGGTAATGCCTGGCAAAGGTATGGGCCTTCCCCGCGGCCACCTAAGCCGCTGCAATGGCTTCCTTGCCCATCTTGCCACTGTAGGCTTAGAAGCCTGCAGACCCTTACGAGGACCTGTAAACAGGACAAACAGATGATCCGATTTCCGGAAATCATTGGTCACTTCCAAGTATCTGATGATGACTCGTCTCACATCCAGAAATTGAGAGCAGAGTATTCCTCTGGGTAGACCTCCCTACGAAAGGAAGGGAGACAGAGCTGCTGAATCACATGGAAGCGAAAACAATCTTGGGCAGGAAGGAAGGCACTGTGCGAATAGTCACTCCTGCCTCAGTGAACTGCAGAAAAAGCTCTCGACATGAGAGTGCCTGGAGCTCGGAAACTCTTCTGGCTGAAGTGATAGCCACCAAAAAGACTGCTTTCAACGTCAGGTCTTTCAGAGATGCCCTCGACAAGGGTTCAAAAGGCGGCTTCTGCAATGCTCTTAGCACCAGGTTGAGATTCCACGCAGGCACCACTGAGTGCAGAGGAGGGCGCAGGTGATTAACTCCCTTGAGAAAGCGTACCACATCTGGCTGCGAAGCCAGGGAAGCACCCTTCAGGCAGCCCCTGAAGCAAGCCAGAGCCGCTACCTGAACTTTCAGGGAACTGAGCGACAGGCCTTTGTCCAGACCTTCTTGCAGGAACGCCAACACTGAAGAAATTGGAGCAGTGCAGGGAGAAAGTGAGCCTGCTTCACACCACGCTGCAAAGATACGCCAAACCCTGGCGTAAGCAGTAGAAGTAGAGCGCTTCCTCGCTCTCAGCATAGTGGCGATGACCTTGTCTGAGAAGCCCTTCTTTCTCAGACGCTGCCGCTCAATAGCCAGGCCGTAAGACCAAAGGGGGAGGGATCCTCCATCACCACGGGGCCCTGATGAAACAGGCCCTGCTCCACTGACAGCCGCAGAGGATCGCCGACTGAGAGCCTGATCAAGTCCGCATACCAGGGCCAATCCGGACCCACCAGGATTACCCTGCCGGGATGCTTTGCCACCCGGTCTAGCACCCTGCCCAACATGGGCCAGGGCGGGAACACATAGAGAAGCTCTTGTGTCGGCCACTGTTGGAGAAGAGCATCTACTCCCAGGGATCGAGGGTCCCGTCCTCTGCTGAAAAAGCGCGGCACTTGACAATTGGCCGATGACGCCATCAGATCTAGGCTCGGCTGGCCCCAGCGCTTCGTGATGCCCAAGAACGCCTGAGCAGATAGCTGCCACTCTCCGGGCTCCAAGGTATGGCAACTGAGAAAGTCCGCCTTGACATTCATGACTCCGGCAATGTGGGCCGCTGACAGCTGTTCCAGGTTCGCTTCCGCCCACTGGCATAGATTCATGGCCTCCTTGGCTAGAGGGGCGCTCTTGGTACCTCCCTGGCGGTTGACATAGGCCACAGCCGTGGCATTGTCCGACAGGACCCGTACAGGCTTCAACACCAGTACCGGGATGAACTCCAACAACACCAACCGAATGGCTCTGAGTTCCAGGAGGTTGATAGACCACTTGCCTCTGCAGGAGACCAGAGCCCCTGCGCTGTCCTTCCCAAGCAGTGGGCTCCCCAGCCCATCAAAGAGGCATCTGTCGTGACGACAATCCACTCCGGGGTCACCAGAGGCATTCCTGCAGACAACTTGTCTGTCTGCGTCCACCAGCTCAGCGCCTTGCGCACTGCTGGGTCCAAGGGAAGGCGCACAGCATAATCCTCCGACATCGGAGTCCAGCGCAGCAGCAGAGATTGTTGTAGTGGTCTCATATGAGCCCTGGCCCAGGGTACTACTTCCATCGTGGCCGTCATAGAGCCCAACAGCTGCACGTAGTCCCAAGCCCGAATAGGAGAGGCTACTAGGAACTAGTCCACCTGAGCCTGAAACTTGACAATCCGATTGTCTGGCAGGAACACTCTGCCCACTTGGGTGTCGAATCGAACTCCCAGATACTCCAGGGACTGAGTCGGGCGCAGCTGGCTTTACTTCCAGTTGATGATCCACCCCAGGGAGCTCAAAAGAGCAACCACCCGGTTCACAGCTTTGCCGCACTCTGCATAAGAGGGGGCTTGGATCAGGATAAGGATGGACTTGAACTCCTTCCTTCCTCAGGAAGGCCGCGATGACCACCATTACTTTGGAGAAGGTTCGCGGAGCAGTAGCCAACCCGAACGGGAGGGCTCTGAACTGGAAGTGTCGGCCCAGTACTGCAAAACGCAGAAAGCGTTGATGAGGAGGCCAGATGGGAATATGCAAGTACGCTTCCTTGATGTCCAAGGATGCCAGGAACTCTCCTGCCTTCACTGCCGCTGTAACAGAGCGGAGGGTCTCCATGCGAAAGTGCCCTTTGAGGTCGAGGATAGGCCGTACAGAACCTCCTTTCTTTGGTATCACAAAGAAAAAGGAGTAACATCCCTTGCCAAGCTGATTTTCTGGCACCGGAACGACCGCCCCCAGGCGGATCAGATTGTTCAAGGTCTGCTGCACTACCACAGCTTTGACCGGTGACTTGCAGGGAGAGAGTACAAACCCGTCTCTTAAGGGTCGGCAGAACTCTAGCTTGTAGCCGTCTCTGATGACTTCCAGCACCCAAGCGTCTGAAGTTATTGTGGTCCACTCGCCCATAAACGAGGACAGCCGTCCTCCAATCTGCACTGGGGCGTGGAGCAAGGCCCCGTCATTGGGTACGAGACCCTGGGGGAGGACCGGAGGGAGCACCTCCGGGACGGCGGTCTCTGCGAAAGGAATGCTGCTTGGGGGAGAAGTTCCTCTTGAAGGAAGAGGGGGCAGAGGAGCCCGACCTGCCCGGGCGGTACCGACGGGCTTCCTGAAACCGTCCTCTGGAGGTACCAGGGCGAGTACTAGCCCGAGCCCTGACCTCTGGTAACTTCTTGCCCTTAGACGTGCCGAGATCGGTCACGATTTTGTCCAGCTCGACCCCAAAGAGCAGCTTGCCTTTAAAAGGCAATCTAGCCAGGCGGGATTTAGAGGCGTGGTCAGCAGACCAATGTTTCAGCCAAAGCCACCGCCGCGCAGAGATTGTCTGAGCCATGCCTTTCGCTGAGGCCCTCAAGACATCATACAGCAAGTCTGCCAAATAGGCTAAGCCCGATTCCAGGGCCGGCCAATCAGCCCTCAAGGAAAGATCCGAGGGGAAAGCCCGCTGCACCATAGTCAGGCACGCCCTGGCCACATAGGAGCCGCAAATTGAGGCCTGCAAACTTAAAGCAGCTGCCTCAAAGGACGACCTTAAGGCCGCCTCCAATCTTCTGTCTTGGGCGACCTTTAGGGCCGTGCCACCTTCCACCGGCAACGCCGTTTTCTTAGTCACCGCAGTGATTAAAGAATCCACGGTAGGCCACAGATAGGCCTCACGTTCACTTTCAGTCAGAGGATAGAGGCGGGACATAGCCCTAGCCACTTTAAGGCTCGCTTCCGGGACAGCCCATTGAGCCGCAATTAAGGTGTGCATGGCATCATGCACGTGGAAGGTTCTAGGCGGGCGCTTCGTCCCCAGCATAATGGCAGAGCCAACAGGGGCTGAGGGAGAGACGTCCTCCGGAGAGGAAATCTTCAAAGTGTCCATGGCCTGTACCAACAGGTTGGACAAATCCTCTGAGCTAAAAAGCCGCGCTGCAGAGGGGTCATCCGCTCCATCCGAGCGGGGATCCGTCTCCTCCAAGGAATCCGCAAAGGACCGTTGGGAGACCTCAGATACGCTGCCCTCATCTACATCGGAGGAGACAAAGTCCTCCAAGGCCTGGGAATCAACCTGAGGGCGTTTACCTCTGGGAACCTCAACCTCTTTACCAGACGAGGGAGCAGGGGCAGCGTTTTGCATAAGGAAGGCCTGATGCAGCAGCAAAACAAACTCGGGGGAGAAACCCCCTAGACTGTGTACTTCCGCAGCCTGGGCAACAGCCCTAGACGCACCCTCAACCGGCGCTCGCAAGAGCGGGGGAGAGACATGCTGCGCATCCAAAATGGCGTCCGGCGCGACACTCCGCGAAGGAGCCGCGCGGGAAGAACGGCGCTTAACTTTAGCCGCTTTTGTGCCGTCGCCCAAATTAAGGGCGTTCATGGCATTAATGTCTCCAACCTCAAGGGCGGCCCAAGAAGAAGCCGTCTGAGCCGCGTGGCCGGCCAAGATGGCGGAGGCGAGGAGCGGGGGATGGGCGTTTATGGCGGGAAAAATCGCCACGCCGGAGGAAGGACCGGGACATTCATCGGCCACGAAACTGTCACCCAACAAGGGCGAATCAGGCTTTAAGACCCCCGCATCCCCTCTAGAAGCGACCAAGCGATCCGGGGAGCGACTCTTTACGCCCTCGCCCTCCGACGCCATATGCCACGTGGAGATAAATCGGGGAACCCCCTGCCCGCTATAAAAAGGTAAAAATTACCTGCTGTCCGCTCCGAGCTGTAACGACCTGGTGTCCCAGTGAGTAGCTGCAATAAACGTTTAAATAAACGTCGAAATAAACGCCTTTAAGGACGTTCAAAATTTTTTTCTTTTTTTTTTTTTTTTTTTTTTAACGGAGCCAGCGGGAGGGGGGAGAAAAGGAGGGACCTGGCACCACCAGGTTTGCACTTGCTCAAAATAGCCCTCAACCCCAGGCACTCAACAAAACCTAAAAATTAGGCTTGGAGGCCTAGCCAGAGCTGCTGCTGTGTGTGACCACCACCTGCTGAGATAGAGAACATACTGAGGAGTTTCCGGCAGCACATGACCACATATAGGGAGGCAAAAGTTTGCTCTCTATCTCCACCTGCTGGTAGATGGACACAACCCACCAGTCTATGGATTGATCAGCTTGATGATATGGAATTTGTGTTTTGTTCCATTTGTCTCCCCCCTCTCCCAAACAGGAGTTGCCCCTCCTCCAGGATCCCCTGAGTTCTTCCCCCACTGGGCCCTATCTTACAATCCCTGGTGGTCTAGGGGTGTAATTGGGGCAGCTGAGCTTTCCATCCAACAAATACTGAAACATATCAAATGAACGCCAACAAGGGTTCTGTACCATGATTCTTGTAAAACCCATAGTGATGCGGATCTTAAAAATAAAAATATATATATATTCATCTTAAGAGCTGAAGTAGGTAGGAATCTCTTAGCAGCTCCCTTAGTTGAGCAAGCTAATTGTTGTGGTCCTGGTTAGGATCACTATCTGGGCTTGGTATAAGGACTCCCACCACATTTGGAACAGGATGTTTTTCTTGACATTGGATTAGGGTTGGATGATTGGTAGATGAGGGAGGGGTGTCGGAATTTTTTTTTTGTATAAACAAAAGATGTTTGTCAATGCTTGGAATTGTTTGTGATTAAATAAAAAGTAATTAAAAAAAACTCGAGCTCACCACAATTTCTGGCTTTAGTAGTATATATTGAATCATATTGCTCATCATGAAAGCAGAAAACTATTTCTGCATATTGCCTGACAAATTGTTTTTATTTGGATTTATTTACCGCCTTTTTGAAGGAATTCACTCAAGGCAGTCTACAGCAAGAATAAGTCAAACATAAGCAATAGACAATTACAGAGGTAAAAATATTTAAACAACAACATAAAATATGGCATAATATACATTACAATGCCAAAATACACAATAAAACATTTGAATAGCATAGGGTGTAAGCAAAGATGGAACATATAGATAGATAAGATAGAGTAACAGGAGTAAGAAAATAAGGGACTAGTTAAAGAGAGTTGCAAATGAGGAGCTTGAACATTATCTTGGTTAGGGTATGAGTGGATAAACATGTCCTGCCATACGTGCAGCCAGTGTCATTTACTTCTTCTGTTAAAGGTTTGGTTGAAGAGCCAAGCTTTCACCCAATTTATATCTATTAACCCACTACAGTAGTTTTGAAGATAGAACTGAAAAAGAGGAAAACGGATACAAATGAGGGAGGTAAAAGGGGAATAGGAGTCTGGATGGGGGCTAAGAAAGAGAATGGAGGTGGAAAGGGGATGAATAACAGGGAAAGCGATAGGGCTGGTGACAGATGAGAAAGAGGAAGTTAAAGCCATAGAGGGAATGAGAGTGGAAATAGGGGACCAGAAAATGGGTGAAAGCCAGGAAGTAATAAGAGGCTGTGGAAAGAATGAGAGAGCAGAGAAATGAGGACAATAAGGGTAGGAAATGGAACACTGATAATTAGGTGAAAGGTAGAAAGAGAATGAAGAGAGGACAATGAGAAATTAAATGTAGCTATGATGTTATGGAAAGGCAATATAGCAAATATTTTAACAAACTCACACATAATTAGATACAAAGGAAAGAAATTGAGAACAAAAAGTAAACTGAAGGAATCAATATCAGACAGATGTGATGTAGGTGTGAAAGGGGGGGGGCGAGAGGACAGTAAGGGTAAAGAAAAAATTTGAAATAAGATCCCCAAAAAACGTCTTAGGAGAAAATGAAGAACAGAAAGTGGTAGAATGTGATTAGTCACTAGGCCCAACCCAACTGGAAACAAAGTGATCAGAAAACACCAAGCAGGTTTAATAGACAGGAGATGAAGTGGCTTCAAAACGCTGAAACCAATTAGGTCAATCTGAGTTTTCCCTTCCCCATGCAAACCTATGAGCTGCTGCATCTACGTTGTCGTTCTTTATTGTTGGTAGCATTTTTATTTAATCTCACTTATATTTTCAAACATGCCAGCTTGTGCAGCATACGGAAGTAAACAGAGGAAGCATAAAAACAGGATAACTTTTCATAGGTAGAGTAGTAATTTGTTATAAATCTTAAATCAGTGGTCAGTTGGAGGGGCTGATTACAGGGACACCCTAGCACGTGTTATATTCGTTTAGAGATTTTTTTTCTCCTGGTAATGGGCCACTAAAACAGACATCATGTTATGAGAATCAGGTGCTTAACATTCAGAGTTTCTATTTATGACATTCATATCCCACATTTAACATGTATTAGGTTGAAACCTGGAAACATTTGAAAGCTTTTTTTTTTTTTTTACATGTGCCTAGATAGTTTGTGGAAACTTGCTCCTTCTGTTTTGAAGAATGCAGTAGTATATTATAAAAATGCACTTAATATTGTTTATTACTATTATTTACTACTGGTTGATATACAGCAGAAGTTAACCAAGTCAACTTCATGCTTTGTAATATAATTTTTAATAGCATTTTTCTCAGTCCGTGTCAGAAAAATATTTGCAAGTGCAATTTTATTATGCAGGCAAACAATACACCGCCAAAATACAAAATAGCAAGCAGCACAGTATTAGTCACCAAGTTTATACAAAGTTATTTTCGGTGGAAAATAAATCTGTTGGCTGCCTATGTGAATATTCCATCACTGTTTAATTATTGCTACCAAGTATTACATATTTAGGGCATATGCCTTAAACATATATTGTTCACATTTGTTTATCTAGACCTTACATGCACATGGTATTGCTTATTAACCCCAAAGGCAAAAACAAAGTGTGGTTAAACAATTTGGTATAAACTGTGTGGTTTATGCCTTTATTTGTTATGAAACACTTTGAGTCCTACTGATCTATACATCTATTGTGTTATTTTGGGGGGGGGGGGGGGGAAACAGTCAGGTGGGCTTATAAGGAGGAAGGGGAGTATGGGAGGGGAAGGGTTCTTGGGGTAAAAGTAAAAGTTTTTATTGTGCCATGTTGGATGGTTTACTGTTTTTTTCTCGTTCTGTATGAA